>NC_056543.1:21511541-21856541 GCF_910596095.1 Thunnus maccoyii | reverse complement strand
GGGATGATGGGTGTAATCCTGCTGACTGTAGAGTTGATAAGCTTAGGATCAACTGCCTCCACCTACCCTCCGCCCGGTCACCTCACAATGATAATGGAGGGGCTTACACAACAGTAAGACACAGCAGAGAAACCCAGCAAGCACAAATGCATCTGCGGGTCACTGACAATTAAGGGAGCTGATTTTTTATATTTGAGAGGTTCTAAGCTCTCAGACAAGTGTGGTTGAAAAAGCACAAAAGTCAGACAATATAAGACGATACAATGTGGCAGTTGCGTGGACCATCACTCACCATGTGTGGCACATGCATGTGTGCAGCAACGTTCACATTGGATGGCCCAAGGGTTTTGGGTAGTAGCTGTTTGGCCACAGGGGCAGCTGTAGGCTGGACAGTAACCAAAGACAGGACACCTGATAGAAGACATGAGACCAGTAATGAGTAGAGCTCTTGATTGAATCTCCATTGCCCCCTATTGTCCACCTTCCAGCATATAGGCCTACACCTGAACAAACATTCCTCTGTGTGACTAGATATCAATTAAAGTAGCCTGTATGTAAAATAAACAAAATACTATGCAGTATAAAAGGTATTTACTAATAAGTTATACCTTTACTGGGGCTCAGATTCTGATCGATGAAAACCTTCAGCTCTCCATTTGTTTCAATCAGACCAGCCTGTGGAGGACAAGAACAAAATGACAGCATTAAAGACATTACCTGAGGCCATTTAAACTTAAACAATAAGAGTACAGAAGAAAAAAAATGAAGCTACAAAGAAGATTTAAAACACACTTTGACAATTTAAGAGACATGCCATCATCTAATGTCAGCTACGTGCCAGCAAGGTGGCACACAAACTACACTATCATTTTCCAGTAAAAGTCCTGTATATAGTTACTTACATCTTTAGCCATGATCCCAAAGGACCGGGGAAGTTGAGCTTCAGTTTAAAAAGAAAATTTTCTTCTATTTGTCACTATTCAGACCCTGAAACACAGAAAGGTGGCAAATGATTAAACAGTGACAGTAGCAAGTTCAGTTTGAACTAAAACCTTTTTTTCCACATTATTTCCTGAGCTTAAGTATCTTTGACACAGTTTCTGGTGTGAAATTGATCTAAACTTATGTCTTAAGTGAGGCCCATCTAAACTGATGACAAGCACACTGTACAAAGCTGCATCACAAACGTTAGCTTGACTTGCCGGGTACTCTTCTTACAGGTCAAAATTGACGCAAAATGTATCTAGAACGATCAATCTTCTACTTGTGAGCCTTTGAGGGGCATCTCTCAATACACTGTGGATGCAGAAAACCATATTAACGCATCCCTTGGTGCACACAACTTTTACTACGCTAAGTGTGCACAAGGCCTACTTCAGGTACCGAGCACGTCCGGAGGAGAGGCATTGTCGAACTTCTGCTACAGGTCACGCAAACATGCTAACTTTATCAAACCCACGCAAAACTATTAATGTGACAAAGTAATAGTACCGTATGGTTACCGATATACATGCTGCATTCGACAGTAACAGCATCCATTTCATACGACGATAGCAATGAACAATCTTTTGTTGAATGCAGCTAGCTAACTGTTAGCACCAACAGTTAGATTCAGGCTTACTGAGCGTTAGCAAGCTAGTTCGCTAATGCACGTTTTGAAAAGGATTCAAGAGAAAAATTAAGCGATTATTGGTTCCGTATTGTAGATTTCCAGCCAAAGTTGACTGAGAATTTACATTTGAGAGACTTGTGTGCATTTCGCACGGTAGGATAAGTTAATATAGAGATTATGTGCACTTACGAGTGCACTGTGCTGCTTCTTCGACGGCTGTTGTTGTTGGCATTTGAGAATGGAGGAAGAGGAGGTCTAAATCCATACCAAACAGGAAACAAACTAAGCAATGTCGAACTACTTTTCAACTATTTTGTAGTTAATTTCAGCGATAAATAATTTACTGATGTTGAGTATTGAACTATTGAGTTTGTTTTCCTTTCAGTTTCTGTCTGTTGGCGTTTTACAGTAAGATATGGGAGGATTGTGCCTGTTGGTCGAGTACGGAGGCTGTGTACAAAATGCTCATTTTCGATTCAAAAAACGAACACATAGTGACTGACTTATTTTAAAAAAATAAAGCAAATAAGTTAATCAATTAGTAACAAGAGAATGAATTCATTAAGACTGAAAGGGCAGCGATATATTTAAAATTCACAGCCCCAAATAATTCGCCACAACTTCTGAGTTTACTCGTTGTTGTTGATTCATTGTGGTTTATTGACTTCGTTGTCAAACACTTGTCACCTCCGCACCAACCAACAGCACACATAACAGTGTTTTTGTTTTGTTGCAAAAGTTACATTCAGGGACTCATAAAACCTTATTTATTATAACGTATTACAGTACTTAACTAGCTAACTAGCCTAACGCTAATCTCTTTTTGTATAAAATATATCGCGTAGGACTAATTTAGGCCATTTAACGTTGCGTTTCAGGTGTGGTTGTTCACCTTTGCACATAACGTACGTTGGTTTTTACGACGTTTCAGGACACGGACGTTGATGTAACGTTACGCTCTGAAAAACATACCGTTACATTCCAATCAAGCTGATAACCGTTAATGTCAGCCGCTAACCGCTGAGTTAGACTAACCAATATTTTGCAACACAAGGGTAAGTTAACGACTTGTCTGAAGCTAATGTAACCTTAACATAGTGCACAGTGAAGACTAGTACTAGTGTTAGCACTAATAGTTTAGCAATGCGTAACGTTACTGGTTATTTTAGCAACGAGCTAACTCGCGGTTACGGTTGAAAAGCCGGGACCACCGGCGCTTTGTTAGCCAAGTGGCGTCACGCTAGCTCGTAGCTAGCGGACAAGCTAAATCCACAGCTGTCACCGACAACACTGTCAGAGTTAACCTAGCTGCAGTTTTAACGTGGTTAGCGCTGTGTCTATTTACTAGTTAAATAATTTTCAAGCCCTCCTTTTAACACGGTAATGTGTAAAAACTCATATCCAACGTCAATAACTGTTTTGAGGCTGCAAATATAAGCGAATCACGACTTGATAAATGCAGCTTACCGGTGCACTTCACAAGTTAGCAAGTTGTGTGTTAGCCTTTTCTATCCACTCTCTGCTAGCCTCTCTGCAGCAGCGCGTCTCACAATCTGATCTTGGCGGTGTCTCGCTTTAGCGGCATCTGATTGGACAGCATCGTCTTCTTCTTCCTCTTCTTCTTGTGTTACAGCGATTAGCATCCATTTTATTGGCGCATTACCGCAACCCTCTGCTCCGGAGTGTGGATCAGATAATAGGCTTGCAACCTAAATCTAAATCTTAAAAAAAACGCTTCACACACACACAGTCGTGTTTCCATCACTTCAGAGGACATCACATTGACTTACATTAATTTCCTTGAGACTTATCCTAACCCTAACCATAACCACCACATGCCTAACCCTAACCCTTACCCTGACCTTAACATAACCCTAAACTAACCTTAACTTAAAACCAATTCTTCATCCTAAAATGATTTATTTTACTTTAAGGAGACTTGCTTTTCGTCCCCTTAAGGGAGGCAAGTCAAGTCAAGTAAACAGATTTACGTTCCCACAACGTGAGGAATACCTGGACCACACACACACACACACACACACACACACACCCTAAACTACATTTTATCCCTCATGTTTTACAACCTAGTCCTACTATAAAAATCTCTATCAATGTCAACCACCCTAGCACCCTATCCCTGCTTATCCATCATAAAAAACTGTATCCATTAAGAAAGCTAACAGTACCCTGACCTGTGTTCTTTTTTCCTGCACCCTATCCCTCAGATTATTCCTCATCATCTCTCTCTGTGTTCCATACCCCCTATAACTCAGAACTACATGCTCGCCGGACTCCTCTTGTTGATATCCCTCACACAAGCCTGTCTGGTGTTTCTCTACTATTTTCAGTGTTTTGTTTAATGCACAGTGCCCCAACCTTAACCTTGTCGACACAGTTTCCTCTCTCCTGTGTCCTCTACCTAACCCTAGTGATTGGACAGCATCGATGAGATAAAAGCAAAGCAGTCAAAGTAGTTTATGCCCACAACCCAATTCAACGCAATTCAAGACAGTTCTGACTGCAGGTAAGTGTTGGTTATATTAGAATCTAATCACTTCAGCACTCAGCTACATTTGGGAGGTGGTCAGGGATATATGTGAACGCTGCCTGACTGCATTAAAGCACTGCTTTGTTAGTTTTGGAATGTGAGTGTAACATGACAAAACCAGCTCTGCCAGATAATGAGGAGGATAAAAGTACTAAAAGGCCACCATTATTATACAGTATTGTTCTGGGAATAATAAGTGTAATGGCCTCAAGAGTTTACCTACTATAACTACACCCTTTTTTTTTTGGGTTTTGAAGGATGATTGTAGTTCTCCTTAAACCATCGAGTTGGATGATAACATTTACAGAAAACATAAATCAGTTGAATGAATAAATAATTAATAAAAAGAAAAAGAAGAGCATAAACTTGCACACTTCAATTGTTGCCTGTAGTCAAACATTTCTTAGGGGTGTTGGGGTTGCGCTGAAGAAAATTAGGACTCATAACCTTAAATTTTCTAAAATGTGCAGCCAAGTGTGAATGTGTAATTTTTCTCTGTCACAGTTTACTACAGATTAAATCTAATGGATTGCAAACTTCAAACACATGCAGATAGTTCAGATGCATTTGAGACACTTCTAATGTCGTGTGTGAACTGCAGTCCATCTCAGCTGGATCTAGATACAGAACAGATACATAGCAGTCGGTCTGAAGGGTCAGGGTCAAAGGTGAAGAGAGCACAAAGCAATACCCTCTTACCCCTGATATGTACAATAGCATGTGTGAAGCTTTCTACACCAAACACTCATCACCTAACAATGTCTCAGATCCCTAAATCAAGCTAAATGATGCATTTAAGCCTCCATGTTCAAATGCTGCTCCACACCACTTCTCTCCTAAATCTCCAATGTCCAACTCCAAGTCACACTGATGAGTCAAAGCAGAAGACCTGCATCTTCAGCTGAGCTTAAATCAGTAACCACCAAATTATCTGATATCGTTTATGTATTTTAATACAGAATCGTGTGACACAGGTGGGGGCATTTGTGACTATCCATGTAAACAAGTGTCACTTTTTATCACATCAAATTCACTGTCCCTATCAGTTCAGATGTTGACACCCACGTCTTCCACTGATCTTCTCTGGTCCTCAGTCATACCCAAAGCTTCAAGAAAAACTATGGAGGAACATTCCCACAAACATACCAATCAAAAATCAACCTCCTTCTATCATGATAATGTATTGAATACCCAGTTTTAGTAGTTGTATACACACTCAGTTGCCAGTTTACTGGGTACACTTAGCTAAACTAATGGAGTCTAACACAACTATCTGCAATAAATTCTACTATAATTATGGGTTTTCATGTAATCATGTAAAAAAAAAAGGGAAGCTGTAGTTTGTGGCGCTGATGAATGGTATTGTGTTATGGGGGGTGTTTCTAATATTCAGTCTACCATCATTGATATAAAGACTCAGTTCAACCCAATGCAATCCAACAACACAGCATATTGTTACATTCAAAGTAGAGCCCATGAATGTGTTTCACAACTGACATGAATGACAGTTTCTACTCTACAGCATTATAAAGATCACTTACCTGCTGCATCCTGTGAGTGAGCGAGCCTAAAGTGAGTCTATTCAACTCAGGCTGCCATTCAGACCTTTTTCACTGTAAAACAAAAAAAAAAGGAAGGCTGACATGCACAGATACTCTATCAGCAACAGTGCTGTGTGTGCTATTCACACTTGTTGAAGGGTGGATTCATTTTTACACAAGATAAAACTCAGCTGACCCTCACCCTCCTGTCAGTCCAGCTAACTCTGATACTTTATTTTTTACTGTAAGATGAGCTCCTATGTTGTTTCTCATGTTGCATAATATGAGGACTCAGATTCTTAATTATCAACCAAAGTTCACAAAATAGTAGAGACAGAATGTGATTAAAGACTTCTTTGATTTAATACATTTAAAGGCTAAAAAGCCATCTAGTACAACACAAAATACATAATACTATACTACACAATACATAACTATATCTCATAGCATATATTTATTAATATACTCTTTTATATAGTTTATAAGGAAAAGAATTGTCTTGAACAAATTGATAAAAAAAAATAAATAAATAAACAATAAATAAACACTGTAATGGCAAAGGTAAGAACCAGAATTTTGTTTTGGTCTGACAGTTTCAAATTCTTGGTATTTGAGATATATTTTAGTAAAGAACTTGGTGCTCATGTCTTTATACAGGCTGCAGTGTAGCAAAAAGTATTGCTCTTGTTGATAGAACTGAAAAAGTTCCTTTTCTCTGCAGATTTGTCTGTGTCGACCAATCTCAATGGCCGAGTTGTGATCACTCCGTTGCTGCTCATGGTGCCCAGATGATCTGCCACTCAAACAAATTTCAATGTGTAGAGTTTCAATCAGGATGTCAGATGCCCCCCACTTTGCTACCATTTAGTAAAATTGCTTCAATTATAGATGTATATATTTCTAGTCAGTTTTGAGTTATACAGTATAGTATGAATGTCATGTAAATTTTTATGGCATAGAAAGTCTTTCCTCTTTGTCTTATGTGAAAGGGAAAGCAGAGAGTATCTGTTTGTCTAGACTTTTTTATCTTCCACATGGCTATTCGGTCTGTGACGAGCCTGAGTGCGTGTATTGTGTATTTATTGACTGTCACTGTTTTTATATCCCCTTGCTTGGCTGTCTGGTATGTGTGGGAGGATGGGAGTGGGTTTCTCTGTGAGGGAAAAATTGCCCACATGGCTCACAGGCATAAGAGACTGCAGAGTGATAAGCTGGTGCACCCATAGTTATTGTGTAAGTGCTTAGTCTCTGTGCATGTCAGAGCTGAATGTGAATACAGTTTTTACAGTACATTCTGGCGTCACACCAGCTGAGTCACAGCCCATCAACCACTGCAGGCTGAAACCCCACATTTTCAGACTTCACCTTAACACCCCATGCTAGCATTTATTTGCCACTCATTTCTAAAAGAGAAAAAAGACCTCTAAGTACTTGCAATATATTGCTTAACATGCTTTTAGCATGGCCAGATTAACCTGCCTCGGGCCCCAAGCTGCTAGGCCCCTATTAACCCCCTGTTCTTGCCACTCTTTCTGCAATGTGTGCACTCTATGCTCGAATACTGCCTAGCCTGGGTTTCCTGTGTGGTAATTTGATTGAACGCATTATTCAATCATAACAGAAACAAGATTTGACACAGGGACTCACTTCAAGGCAGGATCTCAAGATTAGGTACTTAAAAGACAAGTTCACAGTTTTTCAAGTTTGTCTTAAAACAACAGTCAGGTGCCCAAATGAAATAAGTTTTTCATGCCATAATCATTCCTGATGTTCATACCAGCCATCGTAACACACTTACAATGCAAGTGATGGGGGACAAAATCCACAAGCCTCCTTCTGCAAAGATGTATTTAAAAGTTTATCTGAAGCTAATGTGAAGCTTCAGCTGTTCGAATGAGTCAAATCAAGTAGATATATTTCAACATTACAGTCTTTTTAGTGCCAAAGTCCTTCTTTTTGTTACTTTACTTCCACCGCAGCTCAACAGGGAAACACTGTCCGAGGAAACACAAAGAGGCAATTTTATGCTAAAAAGACTGTAAATGTGGCAGATATCTACTTGATAAGACTAACTCAGACTGCTGAGGTCTCATATAAGATTCAGATAAACTTTTAAATGCATTTTTACCTAAAGTGACTGTGTGGACACACTGTGGATTTTGGCCTCCTTCACTTACATTGAAAGCACATTTGAAGGGGATCTTTTAATAGCCAGTATGAACAGGAGGAATGATTCAGTGTTTATATGGACACCTGACTGTTGTTTGAAGACACACTTGAAAAACTGTGAACCTTTCCTTTAATTCTTCAAGTCTTTATTGTGTAATATTGTGCTGTTGTGGTTCACATTCCCAAACAAATTGCATTAGCGAAATGAATGAAATGTAATGTCAACCTTCATATTATTATTATTATTATTATTATTATTATTATTATTATTATTATTATTATTATTACTATTATTATTATGACAATGTGTGACGTGTAGTGGGGGAGTGACGAATTACAACAGATGCACTGTTTTATGGTTTGTGCGAGCGCGCGCGTGTGTGTGTGTGTGTGTGTGTGTCTGTGTATTGTGTTGGCAATAGTATGTGAGTGTTTATCAGACTGTGTGTTTAGAGGTGAAGGTTGCAGTTCTGTTCATTAACAGCTATTTTCTGTGGTTTACATGTCATAACAAAGTCATGTAAGACTTCGTTGCTGTCGCTTTCTCTCACACACATACACAATGACTAATTTTAGGACATAAAAGTGGGGGGAAAAGTAGTAGCGACTGCAAATTGCAAACCTTTATCTTTCTGGCCGACTACTTCCGCGCAGGCGCACAATGAGCGGCAGTCGGGCTACCAAACTGGTCAAACAGCGGGTGTGAAAATGGTAGGTAACCAAAATAAACACAAACCCAGGCACTGGTTTTGGTGCCGTGGCGGCTTACATTTATGCCTATTGTCGCATTATTAAAAGTTAGTGCTGTGTCGCGTTTTGGCAAGCTTGCAGCGATCAGTTACTGGTGTTCGCTGCTGTTTCAGGGAAGGTCAGTTGATATTTTGAGAGCAGCTAGCTAGCTAGTTACATGTCCCTTTTTGGCAGTATGGTAACTTCGGCTGTGAGTAGGTCAGCCGTTGAACCTCAAAGACAGACACTGAGTGAAATCCTGACACACTTATACCCATACTGACAGTCTGTTCCCGTGATATTATCCCCTTTGTTAATGTCAGTGAGACATTCTGGCTAATTTAGCTATCGTTAGCCAGCAGAAGTTACTAGCGTTAGCTGGTGGTATGTAGACAATGCTAACCTAACGTTACCCATCTGGACGCACAATAATCTGCTCTGTGTGGACCGTAGCCAGTGCACACGTTTGACTTCGTGTGGTTGTAATCGCACCGGTTTTTGAAGTCTCTTGCAGGTTGGTGAACTCACAGAGTTAATAGTCTCCTGTTTCAGGAAATGCTGCTGCTCAGTGAAGTGCAAGTGCTCAGATAGCTGGTGTGAGGAGATGGCATGGTGGTTTCTCTGCAGGGGCAGTCAGAGCAGAGGGTTATTTCAGAATAATAATAACTAACGGTTAGTTTAATTCTCATTAATCTACTGGTTATTCACTTGATTCATCTTTGATCAAAATATATCAGAAGTTTCCCAGAGCTAAAGACGACGTCTTCTAATTGTTTGTCTGTCCAACCAACAGTCAAAAAGTCAAAGATATTCAGTTTACCATCATAGAAGACCATGAAAATCACCATTTGAGCAGCTGGAGTCAGTCAGTGGAGACAGTTTGCATGTTTGCTTTAAAAATGACTTGGACAGTCAGTTGATTATCAGACTTCTCTGGCAAACGACCAACTGGGTTATCGAGTAATCATTTCAGCTCTAATATCAATAATAGTGTTAAGAGACCAGATACTATAGTAAAGCCAATTTAATGATACAGTATTCAGAGCATACTTGTTTGGTTCTAGCTGAGTGAAATGTACACTGCTTCTGCTTCAAACTGATTTTTTTTTTTTAAAAAAGGTTTGTGTTAACTAATCTTATGAAAGTATTAATTTCCATTCCCTATAATATAAAACATTACTACTGAGGTATTCAATATTGTATCAGTCAATTTTTTATTTTTTAAAAAAAATATTGCCAACTATTCCTGACAGGGTGCTTGTGTTACACTCCAGACTTGCTGCACCTCTAGGTCCTGGTGCTGGCATCCCATTTCCCTACTCATGTTACATCTATGACTGTAGTTATCTGAGGGGCCCTCCGGGGTACATCATGTGCTTTGAGAATCCACAACATCCCCCTTCAGAAAAGCCCATGTTGCCTTTGGACAGGACATAATCACCACGCCAGCTTCTTGGCTCACCTCCTATGATGTGTGTTTGTCGGTGTGACAGACTAACCTTTTGAAACATGTGTCTGAGTGTCTCTGGGTGTCTCCCAGTCTTTCTCGTCCTCTTCTCCGTTGCCTGAATGCCTGTAGATGTGTGTATCTCGCTGTGTGTGCTTCTCTGTGTCTCGCTTTGTGTTTGCGTGTTGTTGTCTGTACTCTCTGGTCTGGTCACACCCGTGCCTGACTCCCCCTGTCCTGTACTTGCGCAGCATAAGCTGAAGTCTTCGCAGAGGGATAAGGTACGGCAGTTCATGTCCTTCACACAGGCTGGGGAGAAGACAGCTGTGTACTGCCTCACACAGAATGACTGGAAACTAGAAGTGGCCACCGACAACTACTTTCAGAACCCAGAACTCTACTGTAAGGAATCCATGAAAACTTCAGTTGACCGGAAAAAGCTAGAGCAGCTCTACAATCGCTATAAAGGTAAGTGTTTTACTCTGTAACTTAAATATGTACTGGGGTAGATTTGTTCCAAAAAGGACTGTATTCCTAAAAACTTATAGACACCACTTGTTTGCAGAAAGTGTGTTTTTTTTCCCTTCTGATAGATCCTCAGGATGAGAATAAGATCGGTATTGATGGGATCCAGCAGTTTTGTGATGACCTCTCGCTGGATCCAGCCAGCATCACCGTGCTGGTCGTTGCGTGGAAGTTTCGTGCCGCCACTCAGTGCGAGTTCACCAAGAAGGAGTTTCTGGATGGAATGACAGAGCTGGGGTGAGTGTCGACATCAACAGACACACTCAGAAGTGGGACATAAACACTGTGCCTGAAGTATCTTCGCATGGTGGTTCTCTTAGTGCAGCCCCGGGGAGGGAAGGTTTTCTATTTATAGACCCTCTCAACCACAGCTTGAGTATTCTGTGTCTTCGTGGAATGTCTCAATGGAGGAGCCGCAGTGTGTTTTGAGGGTTATTTATCATCAGCATCAACACTATCATGTACTAACTGTCCGAGGTGTCTGTGTGTGATCATTTACAGTTTGTTTGTTTACATTTTTGCTGAAATTGTCTCTCTTTGTAGGTGCGACAGCCCAGAGAAACTGAAGGCCCTTTTGCCAAGACTAGAGCAGGAGCTCAAAGATAGCGGGAAGTTCAAGGACTTCTACCAGTTCACCTTTAACTTTGCCAAAAATCCTGGACAGAAGGGTTTAGGTAAGAAGAGTGACAGTCAGATGAATTTGCAGAATGATATCACTAAATTGCAAACAGTTGAACGCAAAGCACTTTTCAGACATGGAATACGTTACATTTCTGGCTTCATCAAGTTGGTAAAGTGATGTCTTTATGTCATTCAGACATTGGTGACTTTTAGTTAATGTTCATTAAGGCTTCACTGAGCCGTGACAGGATATTTACGGAGAGAGAAAATGCTCGTAAGATATTTGGCACCTGGTGCACGAGAGGGTGCAGAGAGAAAGAGAGCACAGTGAGTTAAAAATGTAGTTACAAAGCAAGGTATCACTGATAGATTTAAAACTTCTTTTGCTGTTGAAGCCTTAATTGACGACCATCGTGAGCGTGAGGAACTCGGCACTGCTCCTCACAGTGAATCCACTAACACCACTACTGTCAATGTCATCATTAAATGTTATTGGAGAGCAAATTCTGCTGCCTGTTTTATAAGTCCGTCATGCACAATCATTGGATGACAGGACGTTTCCACTCTCCTATTGATCAGATATGAGAAGATTGATCTCCTTAACACCTTAAAATTGCCTTTCACAGTGTTTCCTAGTTTATTAAACCAATTCATTTATTACAGTGATGTTAGGAGGCGAAAGGACGTGACGTGTGCACTCCTCTCACTGTGCACGTGTCACCTTGTGCTGCGGCACATGTCTGACCTAGTAAGATTGCTGTCCTGACTGTTTTGTAAAAGTGACCAGGGTGCTTATTCCGACATGAGACCAACATGTTAAAGTGCAGTGAGATTAAAGTAAAGGGGGACATTTCTGAAAGGGGTTTATGTGTTGTGTTTTTTTTGTCTTTGCAGACTTGGAGATGGCTGTAGCCTACTGGAACCTGGTTCTGTCAGGACGATTTAAGTTCCTTGATCTTTGGAATAGATTCCTTTTGGTGAGTCAAAAAAGTGAAATTAGGGAAGCGCCGATCAAATATGTCAGATTGGTATCACACCAACACTGTCTGGGAATCCACCATGACGCGACCGATCCACATTAAGCACAAAGTTTCTTTGTCAATGTCAGTATGAAAATTTCTGTGTTTTTGCTTTTATATTCACTGACTCGCTGGGTTTTTTGGGCAGATCCATAAAATGACACCAATGAGTTCCACACAGTAAGCTGTACAGGTTTTAAATTTGGGGGAAAAAAGAAAGCACTGATATCGGATCGGTACTCCATAATCCCAGATATCATGAGTTGAGGTATTAGAATCTATATCAGAAGACAAAACGTTGTAATGGTGCATCCCTCATTGAAATCCATGTGGCCCGGAGATGTGGAACTTGTGCCAAGGATGGAAAAAGGTGTGCTGGCTTTCATAACACCTCTCTGGGGGGGCAGTGAGTGAAACCAGGTGGCGTTTGTTTGGAATGAAAACCTGCACATTCTCAGACCTCCAGAACACATGCTGGCATCATCAGTGATTAACTGTCGTGTTATGGCAAAAACTGTCAACACATCTCGGTTATAGATATGAGTAAATTTGAAACCAAGATGTGTGAAATCATGTATATACTGTACTTTTATGTTCACCAGCACTTGTCTATTTCAGGAACACCATAAACGATCCATCCCAAAAGACACGTGGAACCTATTGTTGGACTTTGGTAACATGATTGCAGACGACATGTCAAACTACGATGAGGAAGGTGAGTTGTAAAATTCCTTCTGATTTAGCATTGATCCATTTGCTTTCAGGTTAATGCAGTGAATATGGAATTTAAATCACCGTGATACTAATGATTTCTTGGTGTTTATTTCTCAGGAGCATGGCCAGTCCTTATAGATGATTTTGTGGAATTCGCTCGACCGATTGTAACAGGATCAAAACGTAAAACTCTCTAAATCAAACCCCAACTCTGGAAAACCAGAACGTTGTTTCTTTTACAGTGACTTCATAGTTTTTTTTAAGACTTGTACAAAAAAAAAAGTGAAAATCGTAGACTTCAGAGAGAAAACAGAAGCACTCGAAACTGTCAGGAAACCACCTTTCAGGGAGCTGAGTACAAACTACGAGAAGAAGAACTGGCCACATTTCTGTCCTCATGAGACTGAGGCGTTATATGGACATTGCCAGATCCACCTCTGTCTCTCCTGTTGGATTCTCAGCATCCTGGACGCCCCTCTGGTCTGCCCCAGGAGCGCTGCCTGTGGAGACGGACACAGCACTGAGAGGAGGTTCACTGGCTGTGTGTACTCTAAAGAGACTGGAGAGGGAAAGCTGTGTGTTTTTAAGATTCTTCCTAGTTGGCTTTGTTTTGTTATATGAAGCTCTGAGTGACTGTGCAAAGTTCCCATGTCTTACTCTAACTTTGGGACAGAGTGCTCACTACACCAGCACCAACAGAACTGTTGCAGTTTTACTGTACATACTGTATCTATTGGGACAGTTTACAAAGAGAGCTATATGAAGAATAATATAAATATGTTCAATTTATAAATGCAAAAGATGATTCTTTTATGTACAGTCAATGCTAAGATCTCTAACGGGATGCCTCAATATCGTGGATGATATGCTGTTGGTATAATTGTTAGGTGGATCTGTCAAGTAATGGAGTTGTGAGCTTCTCATCGAAAGCATGTTTAACACATTTTATTTCACCTCGGGCTGGTTTCAAAAATTAATTTTCACTAAAGTAAAGGCGATGTTTTAATTTAGTTCTTGGTACCTGTCAGGATAAATCTCAGTCGACAGCGTGTCTTGAATCCTAAATGTCCACAGTACCACAATTTTGCTTTCAAAGGATAATTTCCTTTTAAGTGTCAAGGAAAGAGTTTTGTTTTTTATCAGTCGATCCCTCTGAGACATTAGTGAGGCTAAAGTGACTTTTCAGCAGCATTTAAGAGTTAAAGTTAAGAAATTACAGGCCCTTAGGATTGCATGGCACATATCTGTATGTTACATCAGCGCGAAGCCCCTTAGTTCAGAAGCCAGGACACTAAAGAGGGCAACGACAAGACGACAACGTAAGCCTTAAGAATAAATACCTGTCTGTTCAATATTTATGTTTCTGTTCAAGCCCATCTGTTCAGTGTTACTGAAGGTAGTGAAAATTAGAATATATTGTTGATACATCATGTAAGTAGCCTAAGTATATTGTTCATTTAAGAAAGATGAATAAAGCATGAGTTTTTCCATAATCATACATGTATTTAGCTCTTTTGTTATTGATAAGATAGACAATGGGCATATTTTATATCACATGCATACAGTACATACATGCAGCTGCTTAGACAAGAGTGTGTTTCTTTTAGCAGAATTATAATGATAGCCAGACAAGTTAATGTGACTCTGTGAAACAAAGCTTTAATGTTACGTTTTTCTGAATATGATCCAGTCCTCCATGTTGTTGGTTGTTAATAATAAATAAGATTTAACAAGGTTTTTTTTTTTTTTATAGGACTTGGGAATGGTAACTGGGCCCATTTGATAATGATGCTTTGTGGGGAAAAAACATTATGGGTTAGCTACACATTGTTCATTGTGTCTTCATTATTTCTCTGTTTGCAATTTTACGGTGTAACACATCAGCAGTATTAGATCAGGATTTCCGTAGCACTCAGAATGATGGTACAGTCATAAAGTTTGTCATTGCTGTTTTTTATTCCATGAGAAACTCAAAGCCAAATGACTTTGTTATATCGGTGCAACTTAACTGTCCGTTGTTGTTGTGCCATCTTTTGTGAAAGGCCCCTAATTTGTCTCCATCAAAAAAGTTTTCTTTTTTTATAAACAAATTTCTAACAGTTAATTTTGGTCTCTAGTATACCATAGAGAATGACAAGAAAAGTGGCAGAAGGTAGTGGGTTATTAAAGCCCTCCTCCACTCCAACAAATGTGTTTTGTTAATTATTCTGTCAGTTGGATGTTTGAGTTTCACTGTGCAGAATGATGAAGGCGACGTGCAGAGTATTTGCATCACAGCTGGTCTGGAGTCAGTCGAGGGCCAGCATACAACTTGGATAAGTGTGACGTGGAAACTTGAAACCGCCAGTGCACAAATACTGGAAATGACACATATTTGCGTATTCATAGGATCTGGATTTTTAATGAGGCAGAAAGAGAAGATGCCATTTTACAGATCTCCTCCAGATATGAATTAAAGACATAAAATACTCTGCTTGGAACAATAATGTGTTCCTAATATGTTTTTTCCAAAAAAAAGTAAAATTACCTCGTAAATATCCCTAAAATGACATCAACTCCAGAATCTGTGAATATGCAAATATATTTCATCTCAGAAGTTTAACTGTTGGACACAAGATGTGTCTTCTACTTCACTGTAAAGTCCATTTTCAGTGTTTGTGCACTGGAGGCTCCAAGTTTCCACATAACATATGTGAAACATATCAATAAGTTTAATATTAGACCACGATTAGCCTCCAAACTAGTTGTGATGTCACAAATCATGTTCATTGGCTCGCCCCTAAAAATCAGATTTTCAATGAGCACTGAGAGACTTTCCACTTCCAGCAGATGAATATGAAAACAGTCTTCTAGTGTCAAACTCTGCATATACATCATTCTGCACAGTGAAGCTCAAACATCCAACTATAGGAACAAGAGGAAAAACCCATTTTTGAGGGGGAACTTAAAGGACATGTCAGACAAAATGTATTACTCCAAACAGAAGATTTTTAATCTTCAACCACCAAGAAGACAAGCCAAGAACAGGGCCGTAGCCACAATTGAGGACACTGTGGTCATATTTTCTGTATTGTCTCTGGATTTTAGATTTTTGCAGTGGGAGAATTCGGATTCATGACCTCAGTATTTCTAAGATGGATTTAAAAATGTATGAAATTACCATTGCTAATACTATTATCACCATTACTACAACTATTGCTGCCACAGTCAGCCCCACCACAACTTCATCATCACATACAGTGTATACAAGTAAACATTACTGTCCCTCTTCCTCCAACTGTTTTTCAAGCAAATAAAGCTCATACCCGTGGATGCACCTGGGTGCTTCTTAACCTAGCCCCTCCCCTTAGTAAATGCTCTCATGTAAGGTGAGACGTTTGAAACTCTGACCGCTTTGTTATTTACCTTGACAGCAGCCAGCTCTTTTACAAGGAATAAAAATGAAATAACTTCAGCAGTACAGGGTTTTTATAGCGGTGGTGGACTACTGTACCTGCAGTACTTTGTGCGCAATGGAGGGGGAAATAAAAGGAAATGCTTCATGTAATAACAGCAGTGACAGGTAAGCCTCGTGTTGATATGTGTTCTCTCAGACTGCATTTTCATCAAGTTTGTATTAGATTTCACAGCATCAAGTTGTTTTTTTTAAGACTATAATGTTTACAAAACGAGAGCTGTTACATGGTTAGATGTATTGTCATTTTCCTACCTGCTAGTTGTTATTTACATCAGCTTCTTTCCTCATCAAGTCCTTAATCTCTTATTTACCGGGCTCAGTGAAATATCATAGCAAAGTGTTGTTTGTCGAAGGAGTTTGAATTTTGCTCCTTGCCTCTAGTCCCTCTTGAAAGTAATTTAAAATTTACTAGTCACCCAGCCAGGGCATTTGATCTCCCAGCTACAGAAACCCTACCCAGTGGAGGCTGTTGTAGTGTCTGTCATCAGGGAATAGGAAAGAGAAAGAAGGGTTTCCACCCTTTCACCCTGCTGTCAGTCCTTTCATCACAGTGTTCAGTGTCATTGAGTTGTACATGGCATTGGATTCACCCCCAGCAGGATTGACCCCTATGGCTTCACGAGACATGACGATTTTGAATCCTACAAGGAAATGATGAATGAGTACGTAGCTGTCCTCAACAGAAGATCCATGAGATGGTCCAAACTTCTTCAAGGGAAACCCCATGTTGAGAAGAACTTGACAGGTACAAGAAACAACAAACACACACTGTTTTGCTTTCATGTCTTCAAGTGCTCTGCAGTTGAATTGACGTAATTTTATAAAAATCTGTTTTGGAAGTGAAGAGGTATGTGCGTAAAGGTGTGCCCAATGAGCACCGCGCCAGAGTCTGGATGGCAGCAAGTGGTGCCCAGGAACACCTGGAGAGCAACCCGGGATACTACGAGTCCCTGCTGGCCATGGAGCATGACACCAAGCTGAAGGAAACCATCCACACAGGTTTCCTTTTCATTAAAGCACACAACTTGTATCAACACATAGGTCCATACCATACTACAATTCTTCTAATTCTTTTGACAGACATGCATAGGACCTTTCCTGACAACATCCTCTTCCAGAGCAAGGCAGAGCCGGGCCTGCAGAGAGCTCTGTTCAATGTGCTGCTGGCCTACGGACACCATAATAAGGCAGTGGGGTATTGTCAGGTGAAGAAAAAGACGTCAGACTCTCCTCACACTCAACAGAACATCTGTTTACCTAAAGAACAGGATCAGCTACTTCCTTCTTATTCAAATACATGTGTGGGGTTTTCCACAAAACACATTTTTTTACTTTCTGTACTGCATTTACTAATAAATGAAAGCTACCAGGTAACAGTGAATTTAATTAATTTAGTTATATTGTATAGTCACACAGTCTTTGGCTGGAGATGCAACCTGAGAAATCACACTTTATACCAAATAACAGCTGAGGAGACAGGTATATACAGGTATAATTGACAGGTACATAAGTAGCTGTATTCATCAGACATTCAAGTATATATTTATCACAATATATTAATGACAAAATCAATATTTACCACCTGGAAATATGTTCTTGTGTCGAGCAGAAATTCATAGTCATATATTTGGCTGCATGTGCTTTCGTCTGTAAAGTCAGTGACCCATGCCAGTGGACTCACACACAGTTAGATCATCGCTGTCTCTGTTTATTTCAGGGCATGAACTTTATCGCAGGCTACCTCATCATCATCACTAAAGATGAAGAGAAATCCTTCTGGCTCATGGATGCACTGTTGGACAGGATACTCCCAGGTAGACCTTTTTAATATTAAGACACAATGCACGTACACACAATTATTGTAGCACAGTTCATGCAATGTGCTTTACATTAAGTGAATGTTTACCAGTAAAAATACAAGAGAGGGAATATAAAGAATGAATCAAACACATGATATTAAAAAGCATAAACATACTAAAATAAGTAATATACTCAGTTGATGTAGCTAGAGCTGAAACGATTAACAGTTTTGTCGATCCACAGAACATTAGCCTCAAACTATTTTGATAATCGATTCATCACTTTTTAAAGAAAATTTTACAAAATTACCTGGTTCCAGTTTCTCAGATATGGATATTTTCTGGTTACTTTTAGTCCTCTATGATAATAAATTTAATATTTTTGGGTTGTGGACTGTTGGTTGGGACAAAACAAGACATTTGAGGATGTCATATTGGGCTTTAGAATAGAGAAAATAATCTGCAGATTAATCAATAATGAAAATAATTGTTAGTTGTGGCCCTATATGTAGCAGTCCTCATAGAGATGTTATAGACAAGAAGCAGAAAGTCTGTGGATGTGTTGGCTCTACCAGGGACATAATTTGGCAGCCTTATAATTTGAAAAATTAATTACATTGAATTAAATTAGTTGGAAGAAGTGTAGGTACCTTAAAACAGTGAGCTCTTTGCTTAGCTGCAGTTAAAGCAGCAGCAGCATCAGCATCTTACACAAGTACAGACTTTTAGACTAGTATAAATGTTTGGACAGAACTAAGAGCAATACAGTACCGAAATTATGCCTATCTGCAACAAAGACCTGCACATTTTCTTGTTTATATGTGAAAGAAAGACAAGATGATGCAACTATTTCCCATATATGTAGCTAAAAAGTCACATTCGTAATAATATTCAAATTAATTTGCATGTTGTGGAGTATCCTGTTTGTCTCTTTGCTTCCTTAATCTGCCTCTGTTTTATCATGGCTCACTAGGAGCATCCTAACCCTGATGTCATTGACTGATATGTAAAGTAATGAGCAAAGCTAAAATATTTCTGAAGTAATCACTATATAAAGTTGTGTGTCAACAGCATAGCAGTGCATCCCATTAGTGCCGTTGTAATATAAAAGGCTGAGTAGTAGTGGACCAAGGTTGGAGCCTTGTGGCACTCCACATGAACCAATAATTCACACAAGAAATTCAAGACTGATTAAAAAAGATAAAAAATCTGAGACTTTGATCTGATCTGAGACAAAAGAGTTTAGACTGACAAACATGAACTCCTCTACTATAAATGCACGTTATTGTAGACTATTACAGCCCGGCCATGATGGGGCTGAAGACCGACCAGGAGGTTCTTGGGGACTTGGTGAAGACTAAAGCACCTGCAGTAGGCCAGCTCATGAACCAGTATCCCGGCATATGGACCCTTTTGGTGTCACGCTGGTTTATCTGCCTCTTCATTGACATTCTCCCAATTGAGGTGAAAATTTGCATTATAGACAAATCAGGAATTCATGGAGATGTCGAAGTGCGTTATTTTACAGACCTCTGTCCTGCTTCCTGTACTTGCAGACGGTTCTGCGGGTCTGGGACTGTCTTTTCTATGAAGGCTCCAAGGTGCTTTTCCGTGTGGCGCTGACTCTCATCCTTCACCACCAGCCTGAGATCCTGAGAGCTCGTTCTTTGCCCGATGTGTGTGAGTGTTTCAAACAGATCACCTGTGGAGCTTTCACTCTGGACTGCCACACCTTCATGCAGGTACATAATTGTATTATTGGTTTACACTACTCTGTGTTTTTATACTAAAGCAACATTATTATCAGAACATTCTAGTACTAAGTACTAATTTATCTAACACTACCAAACATCACATTTTTCAAGATGAGGAAAGATTCACTACTATTAAAACTGGTAGAAAATGCAAACTAACAAGGGAGAGAGTGGTGCATCTTTCCTGAGAAACATCTTTGACTTAGCTCATCTGGGTAAGCTCACACAGAGAATAGATGTACTACTCAGAAAAGGTGGTGTCATGACTCATCTTCATCCTTTTCATGGATTATGACACATTTAACCACTCCCTGGAATGTCTTTCAAGGTGCGTTAATCGTTAATCATTAATCGATCAATTGATCATTAATTATGGTTTGTGGAGTATGAATGGAATAAATGGCTCCATGTAAACACAGCTTTTATGTGCATGCCTCTTTAAAAGAATAATCATAAACTTTGGTCAGTTCATGATGTTTACTTTAATTCTGTTTTTGCAGAAAATCTTTGCAGAACCTGGCAGTCTGTCTATGGCAACTATTGATAAACTGAGAGACAAATTCAGACAACGAATCCAGGAGGAGGAATCTAGACAGCCGTGAAGTTTTGGATCCACCGTTTCTCCACTGGACTGTAACGGCTTTCAGTCATTAACACTACTATCAGCAACCGTATATTCCTGTGTAGGGCTGGGCAATATATTGATATTATATCTATATCGTGGTATGAGACTAGATATCGTCTTAAATTTTGGATATCATTTTATTGTGATATGACATAAAGGTTGTCTTTTCCTGGTTTTAAAGGCTGCATTTTAGTAAAATGATGTAATTTTGTGCATTTTCCAGACTGTTCTAGTTGTTCTATTATTTGCCTTTACACACTTAGTCATTACGTCCACATTACTGATGATTATCAAAAATCTCATTGTGTAAATATTTTGTGAAAGCACCAATAGTCATCCCTACAATACTGTTGCACTATCTATATCGAGGTATTTGGTCAAAAATATTGGTATTTCATTTTTTTGTCCTTATTGCCCAGCCCTACTCCTATGATAAACAAGCTATTTTACACTGAATGTCTGAAATACATGCTGAAGCTTCTCAATTGATGCCAGTGTTTTTAAACCTTGTCTTTTTCTGAGGGTCTTTTTCGTTCCTCAGAATATTTTTGCTGCTATAGATACTTCAAGATCATCACACCTGTCGCCTTGTATTTTAAATCTGTCATGTTTATTATCCTCAGCATTTGCTTTGTCACAGTGGAAAACAATAGTTGTGAGAATCTTACTTCTGTGAAAACTGTCAAGTGTCCAGTGGAAAAGGGGAGTTAATCTCTCGTGCACTAACTGTCCATTTCTCTTGATGAATTAAAAATAAGATGTTTTAAATTTGGTGTGGCAACTGCTGTCTTAATTTACAGATCCTGGTGTTGAACTCTTTCTTGTTAACATTAAGCCAAAGAAAGGTAAGAAGAAGTCATTTCAGTGTTACATGATAGTCTTCAACAACAGTTAATTCAGTATGCTGAGGCCAGAAACTTCCTGTTGCTGTGGATTCAGAGACATGGACTGTATGTGTGTTAATAATGTTTCAGTCACAAGAAAATCAAACTCTTTCAGACAAAATGCTCATTCAGATCCCAGTTGCAAAAAAGCAATGAAGAATCAGGGGTGTGTTCCAGAGGCAGGTATTTGCTTTCCTTTGCTGAGTAAAACCTAGAATCGCCTCAAATTCAAAACCTAAACTAAAGTAAATACACTTGGTTTTATTCAGATAACTCAGTGCTCCACATGCTTCTTGTAAAAGGCCCCATGTGCCTCAGGACTGATGTAACAGTCGACCACCATGTTTGTCAAACACCTTCCCCCACCCTGCATGCACAGGCTGAACTGCTTGAAAAGAAAAAAATGAGAATGGACCGAGAACTGTACTTTTTTTGGTTCAGCTGTGTGTATGCCAAACATGATAAAACTATACATTACCAACACACCGTGGTTCTGAGTCCTGTTGGCAGAAAACCTGCATGACTAAAAACTACTGAAGTTAAATTAATTAAGTAATTAATCTAAATTATCTAAACCTCAGACTAAAACTGTGGGTTAACTAATAAAGAATCAGTAATCATTTATTCTGACTCTTTACACAATGCTGTTGTAATTTAGCCTTTGTTATATGGAAACAATGTGTATTTCACCCAGTCAGTCATAACAGTGGAATAGTGAGCCAGAAGGCACTATACCTGAAACTGAAGCAGCTAAATGATTTCAGCCATCATCATTATTATTATTTACACCTGTGCTTTTCCTACTGGGACATGTCAAAATGTCTATGAATTAATTTAATACATTTCCAATGTTCAGTACTACAGTTCCTCTCAAATACAGTACGTCCACTTCTAATGAGTCCAAACAAACAGGGCCGACCAGGAACAGGTTTGACTGATGGAACTGACTAAAGGCAAAACAAAAAGACAAACAGCCTCTTTCATTCACTTTTATTGACCTGTGACGCCTTTAGAAAACATTTCAAACGATCCATTAAAACCACATTAAATCACTACATGGGTATTTAGATGAGGGAGGGGAGGAAAAACATAAAAAACATAAATATCTGTACTTTCTCCTATTACATCAAACAATGCATATTTATGGTAATAATAGTTCTGTACATGAAGGCTATGTGAGACACAGAGAAAATGTCCCAAACATGGCAGCACACAGTGTCAGTGAGTGAGTGAGTGAGTGAGTACCTCTGTGGTTATTGGCTTTACTTTAATCCCATCTCTGTTACAGCTGGGAAGGCACTGATGAACACTGACCAGAGCGTTTTGGCCATTTTTAATCATTACCAGGGGCTGTTTCCAAGGACTCTAGTGCAACTTCTTTCACTACAGCAACCAAAATCCCAAGTAAGCCCATTTTCAGGGACACAAAAACAAACAAACATAACCACCCAGTGGAATATAACGAATCAACATTATTATGTTTCTACAGTGATGTCCTGAGCTTAAGCCAAATGTGCTATTTTTATAGACCGATTAAGCAATCCCTGGTGTATGTGTGTATATTGTAACAGCAGAATCCAAAAGGAGTGGCTACTATCCCCTGAAGGAATAGTTTTGGGAAATCCTCCTCCTCATAAAGAACAGGTTAGTGTTTGTTAACTGTGGTACAGTATGTTCTCTAGAATACGTTTACTTGAGCTAAATGTAGAGTTGCAGGATAAAATGTCAGACCTTTGCTGTGTGACGTTAAGCAGCCAGTAATTTTCCCTTTATAGTAACAAACCTCCTTAATGTTGATACCACTAAAATGGTTATCCGGAAACAGATAAACAATAAGAAAAGCTACAGTAGCAATTCCCTCAAATCCCACAATCCCTCAAAATTCATTTTTCACAAAAATCATAAATAGTACAATACAATTTGAGGACTCTCATGGACCCTTTGATCCATCCTCTTCTATACATGGTACCGGTTAAGAGTTTTTCTTCATTACAATCTTCTAACAAAGTCCCTTTTTTACGGAAAGAGCGAGTCAGTTCAGAAAGCGCATATCAACCTCCAACCAACTCCACAAAGTGATAATGACTAGTGTTACCGATGAGGGCAGAGTAGAAGCACACACATAGAGAGAGAGGCAGGGAGTTGAGGGATGGAGGAGGACAATGTAGAGTGTTAAGTCTTGTAAAACAGTGGTTAATTGCAAGGGTGGGATAGCGCACTCTGGCCTCTGGGGACGTGTGAGAGACACGCCACCTCAGATGGTCTGGTAGCCCGCATGGCTCCTCTTCCTGCCAATGAGGTAGGCCAGGAGCACGATGAGGACGAGACCAGCTAAAGCTGCTCCAACTATGATGGGGATCAACATGTCGTCTTCATCCAGCTGACACTCCTCAGCTGAGAGAGAAAAGAGAGGACAAATTAGATCAGAGAAGCAGCGGATTCATTTCATCATATTCTACTTGAGAATAAGAAAATCATCTCTTTTTAATGGCAGAATGTGTCTACCTGCTCCGAACTGATCTCCAGTGAGGCCGAAGGGCTGCACCTGCACCTGGAAGGTGTTGATGGACAAATCTGGAGCTACATCAAGAGTTTGTTCCTCGCGGCACATGTATGAGTAGCCCAGGGTGCCTCGCAGGTAGTCCAGACTGCCATTATGGGCTGAGAAGGGCTCTGTGACAGAGGACAGAATGAGGAATGAAAAGACAAGACAGAGGTTTCTGGTATTTAATGTGATAAAACCTACTCAGCAGAATAATTTTACATTATTTATACTGAAACTGTTGGTTTTAAATTATTTTTATTTCTGTACTCCGCTTTCTTTTGTATCTATTGATGTGTTTATGTTTACATGTTGTGTTCATGTGCTTCTATCTAATCTTTTATCCTGTTGCACTGCTGAAAAATCAATTGTCCCTTGAGGACAAATAAAGTAAATGATTGATTGATAAAGACAGTGAAGTGAAAATACATCGTCCAAATTCTGATTCTGTGCCCCTGTTAACTGTTTAGTTGTCTCTTGGTGTTTGTCAAAATGTCATTTTTTTAGTGTTTTATCTCAAAATCCATCTTTTCTCTTCATCTCATCCCGCCCTCAGGGGCTATACATAAATGTATTCAATCAAATGTGATTTAGGGTCAACTTGTTAACCCCGCTCGTCACACAAAACAGCACTTAACCACTGAGGTCTAATTTAAATTCACTTATGAGATCCAATCAGATGTTAAGGATTTCATTTAAATATATAATACATATTCTATATTATCAGCAGTTTTCCACAGCTGCTGTGTTTGATTACGTCATATTAGACGGGTGTTATATATTCATTTATTTTTATTATATATATTTTTTCAGGCATTTCAGTGTAGATTTTATGCATCAAGGTGTGAAAATGTGTGTTTAAGATAAATATATGAGGGTCTGTAAAAATAACATTCACTGTTTGATAACCTTCGGTGTATGAATAAAAAATATTTTAACACCAAATTACTGTCAATTATAGTATGATATATGTTGTCTAACATATTGGTTTAGGATCTGGTGCATGTTTAGCTGTTTTTTGTTTATGTTACAGTTGTGATGCCACCTTTCCCTCATTTTGAGCCAGAAAAACTGAGCAGTGGATTAAGATCACAGCACAGATTGAACACTAGCATGCAATACTGGGAGGAAGAATTTTCTTACCTTTCACGTCTGGCAAAACTGCTGACAGAGACACTTCATTCAAGTGGTACTTGTTGGATGTAGTATTCTGGAGGAAAAGTCAGTAACACTGCAGTCAAGCAAATGAACCAGTTTACTTTAAAACTCCAGCTGCCATCTAGTGGTTGTTTCAGAAAGTACTAGATGAAAATAAAACCGCCTGCAAGTTGGCAAGTGGATGAAAACTATGATCCTTTTTTTTATGCACAAGGTTTGGAAATACGTAACAGTGACGGCAGAGCTCTTACCAGAGTGAAGAAAAAGGTGAGGTTGGTTTTCTCTGCATCTGTGATGAGGCGCAGAGAGGCAGCGTCTGGGGCACATGAACCAGAGCTCTTTGTCACATTGGGCTGAAGGTTCACAACATCCTGCACAGTCTGTACATGAATGATGTCACATTTAGTATTTCAGACATGTCAAAGTATTCAGACGACCGCTGAGTGTTTGTATTTATAGGCACCTTATTCAGGGAAGCAGAGCTGTAGGTGATGTTGAGCTGGAGGCCCATGGATGCCAGTAAACAGACCGTGCCGTTGCTGCTGGTGACCTTGTAGTTTCCCCTATCAGGTCTGCCGGGGTCCTTGTGTGGTGGAGCAGTCGCTGGTGGGGCAACAGTCGCAAAACTCTGGTGCAGGGCAGCAGCTGCAAGAGGTATTCAGTTAGGAGTCAAGCACTACAAAGACCCAAAGTGTTATTAAATAATGTCTAATTATAGTAATGTCTTTTCACAAGCTATTTTTGCATATACTTCCCCATTTCTGTCCAGCAGTGTTTATCTGATAATCAGAGTCTGTATCTGTTAATCAAAACAAACTGGGCCTTCTTCTGTACTAAATTCAGGTGAGTAAAATTTGCTGTGTTTTTCTGAGCGTTGTTTTTTCGGTTCCAAAACTTAGACTTTCATATTTCCCACTTGGTTAGTGCCTACGTGGTGCGCTTGGTTTATATGTACACGTGTTAAGACGGCACCACTTCATCAGTGGTGAAAGAAAAATAATTACACCTTCTAATTGACGACCACATAATGTCAAAATACTCTCTTACAAGAGGTGATGAAGTGATACGAGAGCTCAGAGGCCTGTAGTGACTTTTAAACCACAGTATCGGTGCTTGAGTCAGATCTGTGAAAATGATGTCACTGATGTTGATAGACACAGCTTACAGCTTTCCTGTCAGTGTACCAGCGAGTGGCTTGAACTGGTCTAAACCACTATTCGTTCAGGGCGTTTCTACCCTGAAGTCACTGAATCTCACACGCACTTAGTGGGTTGTACAGTGGTGTAGTTTAGGAGCCTCAGTCATTTGTGACTGCACAAGAAAAGTTATTGTAATAGGAGTAGATTTGGTTGCTGAAACAGTATATAAAACACACATGGACAATTATATGTACCCTACACTTACACTCTATATTCTCTCTACACTATATTCTGTAAAAATCGATTTGGACAAAGCTACTGACTTAAGGTCAAAGACAAAATCCAGCCTGTTATCTTCATAGCAAGTCTTTTGGATGACTTTTGTTTAGTTTTAAGTCCAATATTTCCTATCAAGACAAGCAATATTATCCGTAAGCAGTGGAAAATGAGAGCCACCTGAGTCACAGTGGGATGACTGAACAAATGATCCTGTGTGTGATATGTACCACACTATTATAGGTGTGGCTTCATGTCTAACATAGAATACAACAGTGCAATTTATTTTACCAGCAGATGGCAATATACATACACTGTTTGATATGAAGCTTCCAGCAATTAACCTGTTTCCAACAGAGTGCATCAGGAACCCTCAATTCTTCAGAAACTTTACATCTAAAAGTCATGCAATACAAATGTTACTTGCAGATTTACAGATGTATCGTCTGCCTTTGATTCTCCAACTCAAAGTATTCATTAGGTAGAAAAATGGCACTTTTCACACCGTTATATTATTATTATATAAAGTAATTTATATTATTGGATCATCATTATTGATGCACTTAAGATATAAAATGTAAAAATCTGTCAATATTACCTCATTACAAGCACATAATATTGGAATATACAATACAGTGGTTGAGTTAAAGTTACATTTTGCAGTACAGAACTGTCAAATACACAATATTTGTGTTTGAGGTCCATCAGAAACAGCGTCTCCATTACAAAGTTTGTCCACCAGAGAGCACTCACAAGTTCATTTTTCAACTATAAAATGTCTCTTTCACTCCATGTATTGGTCACAATTATTTGATACATTTAGGGGATGCTTATCAAAAATGTTTGTTTATGTTCTAGTTCCTGTAAAAGAAAAAAAAAGAAAAAGAATACCAGCTGACCTGTTATCAAAACAGGATCAGGATATCATAGTAAGTACAGATGTCAGATAGCCTAAATATAGTGGGGCAGAAGTAGCATAAATTGAGAATACTGCAGTACAGTTCACAAGAGGATTTTACACAGGAGGTACAGTTTTCTCGCCCTGAGGAGAACTACTCAGCCTGTTATCTTTCCAGTGATTAAACTCTGATAATGTCATCATGAGTTATCTTAGTTTGGGTTTCATACACATTTCGAACAGTAAGCATGCGTTGAAAACTGGAGGTGTGAGCTTAGAAAGAAGTGGGCATTTAGGAGGTGAATTATGGGAATTGTAGGATCCAAAATTTTTGGAGCTTAACCCATACTGGAGATGAACAGACAGGAAATAGTCGGCCCCTGCTGATCGATTGTGACCACTCTCTTTCTCATCAGTTTTTACACATTGTTAAAGATGAAACCAGTGTAACCAGTGTAACCAGTTACATGCTGCACTAATGCTTCAGTGTAAATGCTCTAATGAGGCCATATATAATAATATATCAACCAGAGAGACCAAACCACTAGTTTTACAGCAATACTTTAAGTACATTTTGCTGTCAATACTTATATACGTTTACTTAAGTAACGTTAGGATTTTTCATGCAGGACTTCTGCTTGTAATGGAGTATTTTTACATTGCTGTATATCTCCCACCACTGCTTAGGTAACAGTGTTGTTTTTCTACTGTCAGGTTATCTGTGACCTTCGGAGTTGGTAACGTTACGTTAACTGTTTACGTCGCGAGGTAGCCGTTAACTTATTGTCCGATTAGCCAAACTAATACTTACCTAAAATCAAGTGTAACGTTACTGTCAGGCATCGTGACTGGACACCGCCGATCTGCGTCATGTTTCTCTGGTTTTCTCTCCGGTGGTTTCAGTGTTTGTCAGGTCGAAAATCACAGCAACACAACCGCAGACAGGACGGAGCGAAGCTAGGCTGTGCTATGCTAACGTTAGCGTCACAACAACAACAGTCTGGAGAACAATAAGAGTCGAGCGCACTGATGCAGCGACGCGACAAAACGCTGTTCTTCGTAACGAAATCTAGCTACTAACGTCTGTGGCTAACTTCTTCTGTCTATGTATGCCAACTGTGAGGTGAATGTTTCTTGGCTGAAACGCTTTATCATCGCCACCACTGCAAACGCTGACATCTGGATCACGTGACAGACGCTTTAAGAAACACCCAGAGAGTCACGTGACGGAGAGCTGCTTAAAGTTTACATTTTACCGAGCAATGCTGCAGTGGTGGAAGAAGTATTCACATCCTTTATATAAGTAAAAGTACCAATACAGTAATGTAAAAATACTCCATTACAAGTAAAGGTCCTGCATGAAAAATCCCACTTAATCAAAAGTACATAAGTATTAGCAACAAAATGTACCTAAAGTATTGCAGTAAAAGTAGTGATTTGGTCCCTCTGACATATTTATTATTGTATATGACATCATTAGATTATTAATACTGAAGCATCAATGTGTAAACAGCATGTTACTGTTGTAGCTGCTGGAGGTGGAGCTAGTTTCAACTACTTTATATACAGTTAGCTAGTTTAGTTCAGTGGTTCCCAATCTAGGGGTTGGGCCCCTCCAAAAGGTCACCAGATAAATTTGAGGGGTTGTGAGATGATTAATGGGAGAGGAAGGAAGAAAAAACAAAGTTCTGATACACAAATCTGTTTTCAGTTTTTGGACTGTTTCTCTAATCTTTGATTTTTGGTGAAATGTTGGATCATTTGCACATTTATTGAAATGAAAACATGTGAGAAGTTCAGAGGGATAAATCACTATTTGATGGAGCTGTCAACAACTCATAGACATCTGAAATGTGACCCCAACGACACACTGCTTTTAGTAAGACGTCAAAAGCCAAAAAGGTTGGAAACCACTGGTCTCATTTTTAACAATTTGTTGTGTTTTAAAAGCTTGTCATTGTGTCAAATCATCATCTGAAAAATAACTAAAGCTGTCAAAAATTGTAGTGGAGTAGAAAGTACAGTATTTCCCTCTGAAATGTAGTACAGTGGAAGTATAAAGTAGCTTCAAATGGAAATACTCAAGTAAAGTACAAGTACCTCAAAATTGTACTTGAGCACAGTACTTGAGTAAATGTACTTAGTTACTTTCCACCACTGCAGTACTGATATGCACATATGTATGTTTAGTTATTGGTCAATGTCATTATTCCTCCTGTCCTTACTGGCCTTTACCTGACCTAACTTCAATGTGAGAAAGAGGGAACAAAGTCCAGTCCACCATCTGTGCAAAAATGCATTCAGAAGTTCAAACAAAGATAATATGAGACTTAGTCAAATTAAGTGGGTATCTTTTATTTCATATACTTAATTAACAGAACCATAATGTACATACAACATACGTGCAAACAAAAGTGATTATACCAGGGATATAGACAGCTGATATAGTACTGTGCAAACATTTAGATTCTTATCCATTATGCAATACTATCAGGGAGGCATCTGATTGGTCCCATATTAATTCAGCAGCATGACAATGACCCAAATCATTCAGCCAGAGTAATAAAGAACTAGTGACACAAAGAACAAGGAGTCCTGCAACAGATGGTTTGGCCACCACAGAGTCCTGATCTCAACAACATGGAATCTGTGTGGGATTTCATGAAGAGACAGAAGCAACTGAGTTGCCTAAATCCACAGAAGAATTGTGTCAACTTCTCTAAGATGCAGGAACAACCGACCTGCCAAGTAACTCAAAAAACTGTGTGCATGTGCACCGAGGAGACCTGCTGCTGTTTTAAAGGCAAAGTGTGGTCACAACAAATATTGATTTCATTTCGGTTTCTTCTGTTTACTGAACTTTGTATGAAGTTAATTGATAAATAAAAGCTATTTGTGGCATTATTTTTCACTTTACTTTTAGTGCCTAAAACTTGCACAGTACTGTACATTTTTCCATATAAAAATAAAAAAGTTAAAGAAATACACTATGTGCAAAAACATGGCTATAAGCTTTGATTGCCTTCTTGTTTTTACCGTATTTAATTGCGGTGCCATGTTCAGATGGTTCTTGACAAAAGTGTCTGAAGTTTGGTTTGGAGTCTGTCAAGTCAAATCAAGTCAATTTCTATTTGTATAGCCCAATATCACAAATCATAAATTTGCCTCAAGGGGATTTACAATCCATACAGCAATATAACATCCTCTGTCCTTGAGCCCTTAATCCATTTCTTTTTATTTATGTGAAATTTCCCCATTTATAAAACCAACTGCATGAAAAAAATAAAATCTTTGTCCATCTAAACAAAGATAAACGTCGTCATCCTGTGATCATTCACTCGTGTCCTCCTCATAAAATGTTCAATGTCCATCCAGAATAGTTTTGTGTAAATAAAATGACAAAACAAATGGCAAATATTTTCTCTTTCTAATCCACAGAGTTCACAAGAATATTCAATCTCCAGTCTAAACTTCTCCAAAATCCTAAAACAAACTATAATTACCTTATTATTAACACAATATCACCAGTTAACCATATATATTTATGCCAGTTCAGTTCTCCATAAAGGGATGCCCAAAAACATCTCGCTGGGGGAAGAATGTCAGACAGACCCTCATGGCTATAGGGATGTTGAAAGTACATATAATCTGCACTTTATTCTTATCTTTTCTCTACTCAGCTTCTGTATTTGTGTGCATACATACAGACTTATTTATACTTTAACTTCAGTAAATAAATATTATGTCACTTCACACACCTACCCCACTTCACTTCAGAGAGAAATACTGTTCTTTTTAATATACTAAGATCAGTTGTATGTTATTTCAGGGTATTTTAGATAAAATACAAGTGTAAATTCAAATGTATTAGATCTCAATATCATTGTTTATCTATTAGTTGCCCTCCAAAGTTACAGTCTTTTTAGTATTAAATTCCTTCTTTGTGTTTCTCCAAACAGTTTCTCCAAACAGCAACAAAACTACATGCAGCTCACAGCACAAGCTATTAACTAACTAACAGGGTCCAGAGAACGTGAGCATGTAATTAAAGGTCCTGTAAGGTCACGCCTCAGTCAGAAGTCCCTGAACATTTCACACACAGTTGTTAAAATTGAGTCTCCTCTCTGTGCTACTTCAACCGACCACTTCTCTGCCTGCAAGTTTCCTTTAGTGTCACAGATCAGTGTGATTATGCAACACTTTGGAAAGATGCAGAGGTCTCGTGTGTGTAACCCCTTCCTCTACACAGACAAACACGAACATTTAAGTATCATAAGGGCAACTTATCTTTTGACCTTTTTAACATGCAGTCACTTAAACAGGCATTTCTCCCTTTGATTGTTAAACTGAAAGACACAGTTTGCACGCCATAATCTGTACAATCAGATTTTTACTCTCTGCTTGATAACTTTAATCTGTTTGGCATATTTTTAGATACATGTAAGTGACATAAACTGCTGCATTTTAAAGTTTGTTTGGTCCCTTAAGTACCTCAGAAAAGAATGTTGACTGGTTTATGCTTAAAGAAACAAAATTCACCTTAATTAGGATTACTTGTATTTTCCTTTGCAAGACGTTGTTGTCTTTCTTAAAAGATAATACACTTATAAAAGCATAATTTGCACTACAATACAAATCGTGAGCTTCATCGAAATGTTATGATTTTCAAGAAAATCCAGCACAATAAACCATTTCAGTAACACTTCATTTTACTTTATATAGTATTTGTACGCAGTATAGCACTTAATAGTTTAAAACACACTGTAATGTATTTGTAAGCCAATACAAGGACATATTATGTATGTTTATTATTGCATTTGTCAACAGCTCCAACTTCTCCTGTGAAACCTCCAAGCTGGTGAATAACCAGTTAATGAATGGTTTATAATGAAGTATGACGTAGCTGTAATCGTGTATAATCATATATTTAATATATTAATAGTTGATACACATGAAAAAATCTTTCACGTGCAGGTTTAAAATGTGTTAAGAACTCAAATAGAAACACTTTAAATGTCCTTAAAAATGCTTACAACCACATTATAGTGTGATATAAACAATTGATTGAATACCGCTTATGATATTATATTCGGTCAATTTTGATTGTTCACTTAAAGGATCAGTGTGTAGGATTTAGTGGCATCTAGTGGTGAGGTTGCAACCAACTGAATCCCCCTCCTCTTCCAAGTGTGTCGGAGAACCCACGGTGGCCACGAAACTCACGAAAAACGTGAAAGGCCCTCTCTAGGGCCAGTGTTTGGTTTGTCTGTTCTGGGCTACTCTAGAAACATGGTGGTGCAACATGGCGGGCCTCGTGGAAGAGGACCTGCTCCCTATGTAGATATAAAGGGCTCATTCTAAGGTAACGAAAACACAACTTTTCTTATTTTCAGGTGATTATACACTAATTAAAACCTACTCATGAATATTATATTCCTTTTCCACCACATGCATTCAGCTCGATGCCCATAAATTCTACACACTGCACCTTTAAAATTTTAATAGTTTACTAGAAGAAGTTTACTCGTCTTTTATTTCACTGTCGGATAACGGTGAAGGTCTGTTTTAAAAAGGTGTCCTGCTTGTACATATAAAGCATTCTTCTCGCTACACAATCAAACAGAATATCCGAAGCAGCTGAACATGACACAGTCACTGAGCGTTACTGTGGGTGTTGAAGCTTGTACGATGCTTTGAAGTACACACAACCAAGTCTCAGTCCATTGGCAGCTACTCAGTTCAGCCACTTCCTCTGATCAGAGTGGGGTGGAAAAAAAAGATAAAAGTGAGGCAACCGAAAGCAACCAGGAGGTAAAGAAAGAAAGAACGTTTCTACAGACGGAGAGAGAAAGAAACAAGGAGGGAGAGCCATGAACACACTGAGGACAGGTGTGTTTGTGCTGTTTGGGCTCGTGGTGCCTGTATCCTGTTCAGGTAAGCGATGCAGATCTAAAGCAGCCATTTGATTCTAATCTTATTCACTTTACTGAGTTTGATAAAAGGCCTGAAATGTTTCCACACATGGAAAAAGAAATGTATATCAGCTGGTTGGTATTGGAAGGGAGTCTGCAGGTGTTATAAGAATGATGCTGAATTTATTTAGTAAAACTAAACTCTAACATCCCTACGGAAATCTTTGTTGTCCTTCGTAACACAGGCCCTCGCTGCTCAGATAATCGGCAGTCGAGAGAGCAGTCAACCCTTAAAATGAAGTTTTACTTTTTTCTTTATTCACTTTTTGGATATTTAAATAAAGGAAAGAGTGAATCACCTTACTGATTTATGCAAAACAAAATAGCAGAGAGGAAAGAGATTTTGTAATAGTCATCCGCTCAGTCATCCACTTTGTAAAGTTTCCATTCTAATATCATGAAGATGATTGTCTATATTTGGAACATAGGAACCAGTGATGGAAAATTATAGTCAATTATTAATCAATTCAATGCACAAAACCTTTTAGCTCTGAAACTTCCCACACAGCAGCGGCACGTTGGTTATTATAATAACCGTAGAATATAAGAATGTACATTTTCTTCTTACTCTGTATCAATGAAGAATGAAATGTAAAATAATTTTCTTTCCTTTGGGTTTAACTTGAGACGTTTGAGTTTTCATCGGCAGAAGTTTGTGTGCATTTGATGTTTCCCAGGTTTTCTGCTTCATGTCGTAGTTAGTGGGGTTTGTGAAAAAAAAAATATTCATAATGATCAAAAACACTTTCAAGTCCTGTCATGTATTTCAGTCAGATTCATCATGATGAAGGGAAGCATGTGCATAAATAAATAATCTCCCTCCAGACACTATACTGCGTATGAAAACACTGATGGTGAATTTTCACTGTTAGTTTTCCAGAGTAAGAAGATAAAACGTCAGATCTTCTGCAGCAGAAAAACACACTACGAAGGATGGTTGCTGCGAAGAACATATTCAAATATTTACTTACTCTGCTGCATGCTCATAACCTCCTGACCTTTTGAACGGCAGGATTGCTTCATTTATTTACAGATGATATTCTATCCTGCGATATACTGAGACATGTCAAAACACCAGGCCAAGTAAGCAATAATCACTCAGTATTGATCAGGCAATGTGCTACATGTTAGCTTGAAGAAAACAACATCCCTAACCCCTCAGCATACAGTTTCCCCGTTAAGTGGCTTTAAAGTTTGACGACTGACAATATATTGATTGTGTATTATCTTGTTCCAGCTCTTTAGTGAAGTAATTATGTTTACACTGAGTGAAATATACAAACCCAGGTTTTTATGGCTGCAGCATGTGAAAATATTCTAGATTTCTTGTGCATTATTATACACACGTTTCCCCAAAATTCAACCTGACATTTTGGTGTATTTAAAACTTTAGGATGAAAAAATAAAAATTTGTGAACAGAGTTTGGCTGCGCACATTTAAAAATGCATACATTTAAATCAACACACCCACTGGCAGACTGCTACTTAGTACCATGTGTAAAGGAACATTTGACATTTTGGAAAATACACTTAATCACTTTGTTGCTGCAAGTTAGATGAGAAGATTGATACCACTCTCAGCTCAACTCACTCTTAATATGAAAGCGAATAGATAAAAGATATTATAGATTTTATAAAAGGGTTACCAACCCGAACAATTTCTACAAATTAACAATTTATGTATAAAAAAATGAAAACAAGATAAAGCACAAATGAAAGGTGAGCTGAAGAGTTTCTGTGGCAGCATTTTGGGAAACATCAGCACAGTGGACCTTCAGTTTTCTCCCCTTCTCAGTAATACTAATTGCAGAATTTTGAAGTATAAAAATAACTTAGGAGAAATGTTGCAACTTTAGATCATCAAGATTAGATGAAGGAAGTTATAGCCCCAATGAATCACCACCACCGGCTACGTTCTCACAACATGGCTTCTTTTCCAACCGCACATTGAGATAAATGAGTCTCATCAAAACCACAGAGCAACCTATCGTGCTGACAGGAAGACGCTTAAAGTCCTCAACTGCAGATAGTTTCTTATTTCCTGTTTGAGGAGGACTTGCTCAATTCTCTCATGTGCCTCAGTATGTTGTTATTTTCCATCCCATGTTGCTGAGTGGATATCCTGTATGTCGTGCAACAGAGTCACACACACACATTCACACACATATGCTGAGGCCCTACTTTTTACAGCTGCAGAGAGAAGTGAAACACTTAACTCCTCTTACATCCAGTATTGTAACAAATCATAAATATTCCACCATGAAACATTACATTATAACATATAACATTATTATATTCTTTATGTACTATATTTTATAGTATATAACACAGCTTATCACAATATTCTTTCTATTTCTATTACTATAAAAATATCAGACATTATTTAACATGCATTATATTATATATAGTGCACACCTATTACGTATTATATATAACATCTCTGTATATATTTCCATATATTTCAATCTTTATAGTATTTATTATTCATACTTATACATATAGCCATATTTATATCATGTATAGTACACACAATATAGCTACTTGTTTCTTCATCATCAGACTCATTCTTTCTGGATATATATACTGTATTTGCACAACTCATTGGTACAGTCTGAGGTATCGTAATGTATTAAATATAATTATCATAATTTGTTATTTAGTTTAGTTTTACTGTATTTGTATAATTCAAATAGTACATTATCTGTATAGCGTGTCTCTTGTGCTGCTGTAACATGTGAGTCTTATATTGAACTATCTTACAAGTAAAAGTGTTTACATTCACAGTTTTACTGAAGCAAAAAGAAACAAGTATTGACAAGAAAATTAACAAAGTGAACAAAAGAGTTGAAGCATCAGTAATGAAATCCTCCAAAGTTTGAGATAGCGGTACATCATTTTTCACTACAGGATGAAAGATACACAAACAAAAACTAGATTTGTACCCAACATCAGTGATATTTTCCTTATGTTGAATATTTTTTATGGATATTATATTCCTTATTTATATGTATACCTAAGTTTATTTTATTTGTTTACTTTATACAGTTGTTTATCTGTTTCCACTCAGCCTGTTTCTTGCTGCTGTAACATGTGAAGAGTTAAACATCAATTAAGAAAACCCCTAAAAGTTATTTTTCGTTCAACCAGATTTTTTTCAAAAAACAGTATTTCTGATTATGCTTTTTTTGTGCCAAAAAATACAACCCTCGCCCCTCTGCTGCCACACACACACACACTCTTACCTCCCCAAACCAGCTCTGGCGAAAAGGGAAAAACAAGCAAATAAATAAAACTGGTGGGAAAAAACCAATAAGACTTCTTTCAGGTGGTCATTGAAGATTAATGTTGAGATTTGGATCATCAGTAAGAGGCTGTCAGATCTTATTAAACTGTGATAGTCTGTCCTTGAGCAAAAACCTGGATATTGATCAACTCATTAAGCCACTAAGTGGACTGTGGGGACCTCCTTCTTCTTGTAGTACATAAGAATGAGTTTTTGGTTGTAATTAAGCTTTAGGAGACAAGCTGTTGTTGTGTCTTTTTGCATTTGATTGTTAATTCTTACATACCAAAAAAAAATTTGTATGATTATCAAGCAAACATAGAGTAACATAAACATCTCAGGTCAGCAGTTTTAAAGCACCAAACTGTGAAGTAAATTAGCTTCTTGCAGACTACATTCGTCACATGATGAGATCTCAGAAAATATCTTGTATGGTTTAGCGTCTGAGTATTGAAGTCTGTGGATGATTTTAAACAGATCTCAGTTCACTCTGCCAGCCCGTCTTAACGTGTATAATCATAGATGGAGGGTTAACAGACTGTAGAACATCATATAAATATAATACTATATTTGTGATTTATAAAAAAATATCAATAACAGAGGGTGAGGCCTTTCCAAAATTGGCTGCACATATTGGGTCCACAAAATTCTTCTTCAGATATCACCAATTTTATTATTAATTCTATGACTCTTATGGTTCCAGAGAAACAAGAGGATGACTGAGTCCATCTGATTAAATGATGATTTGTGTAGAAATATATGGGGGCAGACTCTAAAAGAGGTGCAATAGCTGAAGAAATAATATAATAATATAATTTTCACAGCACTGACTTTGCCCAATAAAAGAAGAGAAATTAGTAAAGGATTCAAAAGAATCTTCAAAGGGAAATTGTTATTTTGTTAAATTGTTTTAACGAAAACAAATCTTGTAATCGTGCAGTCATCAATTTGCTTTTGGTCCAGCTGATCCAGAGAACGCCTGAATTGATTAATTTACAATTTAAGGATAACTGGAATGCTAATTCCAGGCTGGGTGACATACAACAAGGTGTCATCTGTGTAAAGTGATATATTGTTACATGAATCTGTTGAAGTGAAGTCAATAGATTCTGAAAAGGGCTCTATGACCAATGAGAACAGGTTTGGATGTAAGGGACAATCCTGTCTCGTACTCCTCAATAAACTGAAACAAGGGGAGAGCAATTTATTTGTAATAGTTGTGCAGAGGGATTTTTTTTTATATAAGAACTTAATCAAATGAATAAAGTTATCTCCAAAATTAAAAATATTTCAACACTGAAAACAAGTAAGGCTATTCTACCTTATCTACCTGTACCTCAATAATGATTTCAGTTCAGCGTTGCAATACTAAACTCAATTTCGCACAAACATATTCACACTAATATTTGCACAATTCATTTATGTAGCGTAATTCATTGCTGTCTTTGCCTGTCTCTTGTGCGGCTGTAACATGGACATAAAGTCTTACCTTATCAAATCGTAATCTGCAAACCACTATTTACATCTGTCAGATCTGTGGTTTCTCTCCAAAATGTATGTAGTGGAGGAAAAGTCTCACAAAACAGAAATACTGAAGAACTTCAAAAATGTATTGAAGTACAGAGGTTAGTTACCCCCCACGTCTGCCTGCAGCAGAATAATTCTCTCCCCTGTTTGTCCTGCAGAGCCTTTTTTTAATGACCTGGTCATCTGCTATTTCCTGGATGCGATCCTGATGGTTTACTGCATCACTGCCACTGTTTTCTTCTTTAGAGAAAAGGTGAGTTGTAGCACAAGCACATCCGGCCTCAGGGAACGCAAAGATATCTGTACTGGAATGATTAGTTGATTAATTATTTAGTTTTACTCTTCATTCAACAACTAAAAGGACATTTTTTTGGTTACAACTTCTCAGATGTGAATATGTGAAAATTTCTTCTTCTTTTTTACATTATTGAAAATGTACAAGCTTTACGTCTTTTGTCTGTTGATCAGACAGAGTAAAAAAAAATGTTGTATAGCTCCTAATTAAAATGATTAATGATTATTTTCTTCTTTTTTCTCTCTCTTTTTTTTTTTTACAAAACTTTGCTTTTTTGGTTATTTGCTTAGTCTATACAATACTTTTTGTCAGACAAACTGTCCAAAGACCAAATTCATTTAATTTACAATAATATAAAACTGAAAAAAAGCAGCAAATGTTTCACATTTTTGCTCAATAAATGACTTTTTTATCAATTGAACAATTATAAAACTAATTGGTTATTAATTTTATGTTGACTAATCAATTAATTGGCTTAATAGACTAAACAATTAGTCAACAATTGATGGATTAAACAGACCTGAAATAACATACCTGTTCATTTATAAAGTGTTTGTTCTGTTTAGTTTTCCTACCCCCCATCTGAAGCTGTTAAAGTGCCGGTAAGTGTTTATGTTTTTCAACCTCACTTAATTTTCTCATTATGACTTTGTTGACTGTTATTGGCTGATATAAAATGTGTGTGCATACTTGGATATGTGCATTTCAAGTTTATTTCAGTTCACTTTCTGTATTTTTCACTGAATCAAACAGGATGCTAATGGTGGAATTTACCAGGTAAGGAGGACTCTTACACAATTTCATGACCAAATTATGTTTAACTGTGGCTCTACTGTGGGGTATTTATTTATTGTATTTATTATTGTCTTTTTTTCCCCTGTAGGAACTTGAGAGACCGAATGATGCCGATGCTTACCAGGTGCTTGAAACATCAAAAAGAAAGGTACGACACTACTTCTGTTGATAAAGATTTTTCACCTTCTCATCTGTTCTGGCGCTAAACTGTCAATCAACATCTTGTATTTTATCTCTAGAAAAAAGCTGCCAAGAAAAAGAGAACTGAGGTAAGGTTATTAACTCACTCACATGGGAATTACTGTCAAACAAAAATAAACTTTTTTAAACTGTGGGATATGGTGAAAATAAAAGGAAACAGCAAGATATACTAGACAGTATGTGTAGTGTAGCAAGAATCACATATGAGATATAATACCTGGGGATATGGGGATATAAATACCACATGAATCCAGGGTCCATCACTAATTTGGTGTTGATGGACGAACCAAAAAAATCTTTTGATCTCAGATTGTATAAAAGACTGAAAACATTAGCATCATTGTGCTGTGAAGGATGCATTTAGAATCCAGAATGACGCGTATCTTGTTAGGAGGAAGCTAGAAAAGAGGATTATTTGCATGATTAAGTATTCATACTTTGTGGTGAAGAACCACTTGAGTATTGCAGGACTTAGACAAGTGTCTTTTTATTTTAACTATATCTAACACAATAGCCAAACACGTGACATCAAGGGCCAAAAGTCTACAGGTTTTCATTACAAAAAAACAGCTGATTAAATTGTTTAAGACTTTCATGACATAAAACATTAAGCTTTAGAGAAAAAAAAAAAAGAGATTCCTCAAAGCAAATGCAATAGACGATGGGTCTCCCCTCGCTGATGTCACAGGGTAGAAAACTACTTATCAATGCAGAACTGTAATGTTGTCTCTCTTCTCCACAGTCTACCCCAGCCGAGCAGAGGGATATGGATCCCTTTGAAACTTTGGTGCCCAGTACCTCTGCTCCACGGCCAAATCCTTAGTGATTTTCTGCATGGTCACTCGTATCCCAAGAGAGTGCTCTTAACTCTGCTGTAAACTCCTGAGTTCTCATCTACAATCAGGAATAGTTTAATATTTCTTGCTGTTATGTGAGACAGTCAACTCCTCTCGTGTGTTGTTTGTGTCTGTGATAAGCCGTATGGATTTTGAGCTGGTGGGAGGCAATAAAATAGCTTAGCTTAGCATAGAGACTATAATCAGGAGGAAACGCTTGGAAAAGCTTGGCTCTAAGACTAACTTTTTTTAAATCAATCAAGTTCAAGTTTATTGTCATTCAAACCATACATATAGCAGAATGAAAAGACATTTCTCTGGGGCCAAAGTGGACAGTAAATAATAGTGCAAGACAGATAAATAAAAATAAATAACAAGACCAAATTTCTGAGAGAAAAAGAGTTTTTAAAACAGTATATTAAAGCACTACTATTGAGTGACCTTTGGGAAACAGGTTAAAACGTATTTAAAATATGAATATTTTCTTATTTAAGCCTCTGGAAATATCTTCAAAACAGAAATAAGTACATAAAGAAGTAAGATATCACATTTCTGTAGCTGGAATATAACTAGGTGAATATAACCAGCTTCTTTTTTGTGACACTCACCTGATTTGACTCACTCAGACTGATAAAGCCTCATATTAGCGTCAGATAAACATTTAAATTCTATTTGAATGAAACGTGGATTGCGGATTTTGTGCCCCATCACTTACATTGAAAGTGCATTAGGAAATAATCTTTTAATGGTCAGTATGAGCAGGAGGAATGATTACCGTGAGCAAAACATGTTTCAACATGTTCATACGGACACCTGACTGTTGTTTTAGGGCAGACTTGAAATATTGTGAACCTGTCCTGTAATAGCAACTGCCCTAAAACTAAAAAATAATACAATTAATAATACATTTTCCCAGTTCTAAGCATGTGTCTCTGGATTAATTATCTCCATAAGCCAAATGTTTGTTAAAATAAATAAATAAATTTACATTTTTACATTAAAATCCCTGTTTTTACTCTTTCTTCATGTATAAAAATGCGTCCAATCAAGGTAAAGGTTAAGGTACTTTATTTGCCACACATAAAGTTGTGAACAGTGAAATTCGAAAGTACTAGGAGCAGTGGGTTGCCACTGTGCAGTGCCTCAAACTCAAATGTGACTTTGGGCGACTATAGCTAATGGCACCCATCATATAAACCTGCACTTTCTCTCTGTAGCTCCTTATCGTATTCAATATGAAGGAATTAATTTGGGCCAAAAAAAGATAACTCTAAATTCAATTCACAGCTATATATTACAAATCTTTTAGTTTTATTGGCTAATTTTCTTATTTATAAAAGCAAATTAACATTAAGAATCTAATTTGTTGGTTTTCACAAAGGAGGTCAAACTACATTGATTCAATTTTCCTGTAATACAAAGGCTGTGAAAACTATTAATACCTGGGTTTTTTTGTTTAAAATCTTTGTATGAACAATAACTCCCTCTAACTCAGGCTTTTTTTACTGTTCTTCTGCAGACTGATGAGTATTTTGTATATAATCATTTTGTTAAAAGAACCTGGAATTGATTATAAGTCAATAAAGAAAGAAAAAGAAATGCTAAGCTAAGATCCATACTTAACGAACAGATATGAGAGCAAGAAAGCAAAAAAAAAATCTTGTTTTCCAAAGTTTAAAACTAATATTTTAAACTAATACATTTTCTGGCTACTGTGCCTGCTGTAAATAATCACACCGGTGTGCTTCATCGTGTAAACTGACTCCCAATAAAAGTCAAAGCACATGTCAAAACACTTGAAAATGGTTTAATGATGTTTACAACAAAAGAGAACTGTACATTTACAGTAAAAGATTATCTTTATATGTGTATAAAAACAAAACAAAACAAAAATACAGCAGACAAATGCATCAAAATCTACTATGTATCCTGATTCACATACTTAAAACTCCTACACAATCTTTCAGTTCTATGCCGCCATGACTGGAGGCGGGAGGGAGGAGGAGGGGGGGAGTTTGTAGTCAGATCAGAGCAGTGTCCCTCTGTTTTATTATAGTCCATGATGGAAAGCAGAACTCTTTACATTAGAGCTCCGGGAAGTTAATTCTTATTAGACTGCAGAATAAGAAAAGGGAGAAAAAACAGGGACACATTCCTTTAGATGAGCCCAAGCTTCCAATGTGAGTAGTTAAATGTTTTACAGAATGCATTTCTTGAGATACACAGACGTAATATGTACATGGTTGGCGTCCTTTTTTTTTTTTTTTTTCCTCATTTTTATCTCTTGATAAAAGCCATGGTCACTTGGGCTGTGAACTGATATCACACACATGACACACCCAAAAACATACAAAAATACTATATCTTTAACCTACCAAGAGTAAGACAGTTCTGCAATTAGTTCCATGCTGTGACAGGAAAAAGAGATTACAACAAACAAACGAGAAACAGACATTTTTTTCACGTAAGTTTTTCTCAGAAATATACCAAAATATACATCTAAGCTTTGGAATTACTGAGGCTAGGACTAAAGCCAGTGCTGGGTTTGTCTCTTAATACACATGCTGCAGGGTGGAAGGAAGAGAAAAACAGAGAGAGAGAAAGACAAGAGACACAGGACAGAGAGAGATCTTTGGTATCTGCATTTGTCAAAAGTTAAATATTTGGATTTTTGCTTTGGGATAGCGCTTGTGAGGTCCTACAACCTCACTTGGAGTAAAGCATTAAACAAAGTGTCACTGAAGCCCGTCGGCCAGAGGTCTGAGCCGGAGGGACACAGTCCATGCAGAGTGAAGGACCATGATGCATAGTGTCACAGCTGATAAAGAGTCTGTAGTGAAGAGATGATGTCAAAGGAGAGAGTAGAAGAGGAAGAGGAAGGAGGAGGGGAGGGAGGGAGACACAGCAGTGAAATCTAACAACCGCAGGATGTGTATTCCTGGAGACAACAGGGTTATGTCCGGGGACTACAGTGTACAGATGAGGAGGAGACAGACGCACTGTGAGAGGCGGGAACAGCATTTTCACCACAGTCCTTGAGAGAGAGAGAGACAGCGGATGGGAGAAAAGTGGATCCTAGCAACAGTGCTCAAGACAGACAGACAGACATTGAGTCCTGAGCATTTACAGTGTGCACAGGATTTACCCTCAGTGTGTATTAACAAACATCACCCAGCTACCACCAGATTGGTTCGTTTACATGTCTGTCGGAGAAGCCCGCTCAGCCCTGTTCAACCCCCCCCTCCCCTCCTCCAATCCCCGCCCACAGGCACTGAAACCGCTGCACAGACCGGACTGAGTGTTTCCGAGAGGGGAGGAGAGGGAGGAGTGTGGGGGTTTGGGGGGGTGGAAGGGAGGTGAGAGGACTCGGATGAGAGCGTGCAGCCGGGATTAGATGCTGAGCAGTGAGGCAGGGATGGGTGAGAGACGGTGCCGTTCATATACAATCAGTTAGAAGTCTTTGGTTAATGTTGTTACCATAGGAAAGCGAGAGCGGGCTGTGCCAGCGCACCGTCGTTTGGGAAGACACGTAACACACCAGTACTTGGTGGAGTGTAAATTAACAAAAAAAAAAAAAAACTAAAGCAGGATTGTCAAACTTAGAAAAAAAAAAAATCAATGTTCAAACATGGGTCCATTTATGAAACAGAAAGCATCTTTTCAGAAGGGGAAATCTTTTAAACTGGATGTACAGAAAGCATTAAAACACACACTAAATAAAAATATTCATCTCAAGTTTCAACTAATAATTTCTATACAATGCTGAAATACATCAGTGTGCAGCATAAGAACACCAAATTGTGATAGAAAGAAAGCAGACATTCATGAGTACTGGTATGTATTGTGTCTCCCCCTGGTGGTGGCTTTTATCCACAACCTTTCACTAAGTACAGGTGTGAACGGGCTTCTCCAATGACACAAGTTTGTGTATTTTTGTCTTTTTTTTGTGATTTTTTTTAAAATATTTTTTTTTTCTTATTTCTTAAGTAGATTAAAGCAGGTTTCACTCAGTCTTGAGTTAGAAATGAGGTATACAACAGCTCCTTTTGCCTTACTGGTGCTCCACACTTCCTCTTATCAACGTTAAAAACTAGCAAACCAGTGTGGTGGGTCAACATTACTACAACTTGACGTGTGACTGATCCACAAGAGCATCTTGAAATCTCTGGATCACAAAATGAAACTAAAGCGTTACAGCCAAGCCAGTGCCAAGTAGATCAACAGTTAGACAGCGAGTAAGATAAGTAGAGATGAAACAGTCAAGACTATGACCACAAACTGTTGTTTTACCATTATTAACCACAAACTGGCTCAGCAGTGGCCAGAGGCTTTTGTTAACCAGTAGAGAACTTTAAACAAATATAAGTACTCATGTCTCAACTTTTTTTTTTCTTTTTTTTTTTTAAAGAAATCACTCAAACACCTGCTTGAAGATGGGAAAAATGCACCATAATGCTTTGCAGACTGCCCTCTCTATTCTCTCTTTTTAAGACACTCACTCACACACACACATACATACACACACACCCACCTGCTGGAATTATTAGTAAAGCTTTTTTTCACAGGTATCGTCAACCTGTCTGAGTCACACCTAAAAAACATAGGTAGCAACGTAATCATCCCACACTCCAAAATGCCCCGAGTACACTGTATTTGTTTCAGTGAAAACAATGCACCGGGTGAGCTCACACACACACACACACACACACACGCACACACACACACAACAATAATGCTACAATGCTCATGTCTTCTACGTAACAATAAGGCATAAATGATAATGTTAATCTTCTTTGTCAAACTAAGAAAGCCAGTGATCGTGCCCTCTCACACTATACAAAACAATTAAAGGCATAAAGTAATATTACAGAAAAAAAAATCAAATGATTGTTAAAGACAGCACAGCAAATCAAGTCCACAATGACTCAACCAAAATAAAAACAACAACAAAAAAAAACTCTAGTAAAAGATTAAGATCAGATGCTTCAGAGTCTCTGTTCTCCTGCCAACCACAGGACCTGTCCGTCAGGAGCGCCCTCACCGATACACGACAGACTCAGGTGTCAGCGACTCACGTGCCACTGAGGCGTGGTCTCAGGTTTCTTTTCTTACTTTTTGGTCTTGACAGTTTTCAAAAAAAAAAAATTTTTTTTTTTGCTATTTTGCAATAATAAAAAGGAAGATTTCGGGGAGATTTTTGAGTAAGCATGATAAACACTACATTCAGTCTTGATAACATACTGGTTCAAATATAAAATATGAATATCTTACAAGTGTTTATATATATATTTATATGTATAGAATTAAGAAAAGATCGTTTCTCTAATTCTTAAGTCTTTCCTCAGATAAATATTTCAGTAACATCCTACGGTGCCGATGGCAACTGGTTCATCTTACTAGCACGCGTTCACCTCTTAAGTAACTACAAACAGCACTGGAACAGGACTGAGTCCTATAGGCCCGTCGTGGCCTCAATAACAGGGAAACCAGCAACATGAGCAGCCAGACACCTGCCGAGCTGCAAAGAGAAAGGCTTTTACTTTGGCAAGAAGGATCTCTAAACAATATTTAAACCTGGAAATACCCCATAAATAGTAGTACTAGAAAATAGCAGTAGTAGGTTGTCCTTTTATGTATGGATCCTATGTATGGTTCATCAGTATAAACTTTGAATGGCGAGCCAGACAGTACTTATACATTCCACACTGTTCTATACACAGAAATGTCTACGGGTGAACCTTATGTTTAAGTGCTGCTGAGGTATATTCAGTCAAAATTATTCAACAACAGAAAAGAAGTACACATGAGGAGAACATGGACAGATTTCACTGCTTAAAGTTTCAGTGATTGAATAATCACTGCACTAATTCATTTTGTTATTTGGAAGTAGCAGAACAATGATGCTGTTGTGTGGGGTTTAGTTGAATGTGTAGCACATGAACAGTGCTCAGACATAATCTGGCAGGTTTTAAATCTAGTCCACAGACAGATTTGGGGAGCAGCATATTTGTTTGGTAATATGCTAATTCAAAATGTTGGTGATGAGAGGAGGTGTAGTATGATGATCAGAGCTATGGATTTACATAGTTGAGCCCTCCGTACGGGAGAGTCTACACCACAAAACCTGATTTTCACAGAACATGTCATAAAGCTATAGGAAAGCATGCAGGCCTCTCAACAGCTCAACTCCACCAGCAGCTTCAGCAGCAAGTTGTTAAAGCTAAGTTTCTGTGATCCTTATCCAGCAGCACCAAATTAGGAATATCAGTTATTGACAGAGGTGGGAGGAGAGGAAAATAATTTATCAGCAGTGTACAGAGTAGAGATCATATAAACGGCAACTTATGTGCTCAGACAGGCACAGCAACTACTGAGGAAAACCACTTTGGTTCAAGCTGTTGTTTTATGGCTGAATATTAGTACAAAACCAAAAAACAGACCTTTTCCGTTATGCTTCAGAAATGTCCAAAACTGCTACCAAAATGTCCAAAACAGTTTTAAAAAAAAAAAAAAAGGAAAACAAGCCATCAAACGGCTCACAAAAAACCAGGATCAGGCGTTAGGGCGAGGCCCCAGTGATAAAAACCAATTCATTAAGAGTGAAAGGAAACTAATTTCTCAAGCTCCAACCAAGCCAATCCCTCTGTTTTTGGTCAGTTGTGCCGCCAATTAAACGTTCAGCTATGAGACACTTGGTCAAATTAAAAAAAAAAAGGTCATCTTTGGAAAATGATCATCAAAATATTGCATTTCTATATTCTGTTGACAATGAAGAGATTCTGTACTCATAAATATATTGACTAGACTAAGCTACACTGACTACACACAGCAATTATTTTAACAAATATTTTTGGTATATCTTAAAGTACGTAAGCCAGTCAAACGACTGTAGACCAAAAAAAAAAAAAAAAAAAAAAAAAGACAGAATTTCATTCCTCCCAAAACAGGCAGACTGCAGCTCATCAATCCAGTTTTTTGGTACAGATACTGTGCACAAGTAGATACGACGGTACTACTATTAAAAATAAAAACACAATACAATAAACCCCATTTAGCCAAAGCCACCACATATTTGGTACGATGACCATGCCCCCCTGACAAGTCCTCCTCAAAACAGACCAGTCAGCCACAGAGCCTTGTGGGTCATGCAGTTACTGAACTCTCAGCATCTGCCTGAGCTGTAGACAACACATGCAGACTTCTACTTTCTACCTTTGAACCCAAAACATAAATGTACATTTTTCCAATGGATCACCATCCAAAACAAATCCTCAATCCAACACGGGACTGCATGTCTGCAGCTCTTATTAAAGCTCTCAGTTATGTTTTCAGTCATTTTCTATCAGTGTCTATAATCCGCACCAACACCTTCATATTACAAAAGCTCGGCGGCTACTTCGCCACCAAGGCAAAATGTAAAACTCAGTGTTTCCAGAAAGAGAGACTCGGAGAGACACATCTGGTCCCTCCGACCCTTAAAGCAATGATAACCTTTGTATCGGCCACTTATTACTTGTTTTTAAAGCCTTATAACCACGATTAAAAATTGATAGTTAAATCTTAACTTATTAGACTTACAAAGTTCTGAAAATGTAAAAAAAAATTACAGACAGTAAAGATAAATGAAAAAAAAAAGTCTCTAAAATATAACTTTGATATGATTTACGTCAAGGCCTGTCAAAAAAACCCAAAAGAAGATAATTGAAGATGGGGTGACACACAAATCCCCATTAGTGATGATGAATATTGTGAAATTAGTAGTAAAATCAGTAAAGTTTGAATGTTTAAAAGAGAAAAATCCTAAAGTTTTTGGTTAGAAGTATTTCAGAGAAAATTCTGAGCTGGAAATAGACATATATACAAAACGTGAACAGCTTGATGGTACCGAGGATATTTTCTTCCTGGACACTTGTCAAGGTTCATGAGGAGCGGCAGGCCGACAACAGTGTCCATCTGGCTACTGTTTGTGGAAAAAACATCCAAGAATCATAAAGAGAAAGACGGGAAACAAACTATAAAACGGAAAGTCAACCCCAACCTCATCTGAGGTCATATTCTTTTTGGTGGCAGCAAAAGGATTAAATAATGATAGATACAATGGAAAGAACGTGGGGTGGTTAGTGAAGCGCAGAGCCTATATCAAACGACCTCCCCTATTCCCTACATGGTGTGATGAGAGTAGTGCACGACATGAGGAATAGGGCGTTAATTCGGGATGCAGCCTGACTGGCTTCATTGAGCCTTGGAGGCAGTGGTAATGGTCGAGGCTTGCACAGGCACAGCCGTGGTGGCTTGATGATGAGCATCAGCAGTGAGCTGCAGCCCCCCCGCCCCGGACACCAGGCTGACGGGGTTGCTGGCGAGCAGCGACAGGTTCTGGGGGCTCAGGAAGAGCGGCGTGGTCACCAGGTTGGGTGTGTTACCAGCAGATGTGTTGGCAAACAGCAGGTTACCACCGTCCAGAGAAGTGATGGGGATCGTCCCACCCGATGCCAGAGCTGTGGAGAATCATCAGATGATCAAATGATCAAATATCAGTTATCAAATGAATAACACAGAGTTTATTTCACTTTTTACTGTCATTGCAGGACTTTTCTTTCTGCAGGATTTGTTTTTCTATCATTAAAAACGAATCACCACTCAGCAGGATTTTTTATATTCATAGATGAAATTTTTTCTCGGTGGCGTTAACCTCATGGTTGTGGTCCACAATATGCAAATTAATGGTGGCCTCATTAAATTTTTGTTGTCATTATACTAATAATTAGGGTAATTATTTCTCCTGATAACCCTATAATGGATTTTAATTTTCTTTGTATGTGTTAGAAATATTTCATCTACTTTTTGTTCATTGATATACTCTTGAATTTATTTCACCGTTTTATTTATTGATTCATTAATTTGTGTTTTTCCTAATGAGTCAGGTTTGGTCCTCATAACAGAGGTTCCCAACCCTCAGGTTGCAGGCTTGCAGAGGGACTTGAGGAAGTTCTTTGATTTTTCACAGGCACAGAAACTAACAGGCCATTCAGAAGTACACAAAATGTGTGTGAGGACACATCCTGGATGTTGCTGAGAGGTCTATCCGTACTCTTCAAATTTAGTAAATAAATATTTACACAGAGCAAACTAAGTTAATATCAGCTTCTGGTTTGGTTTTTAAGCTTGCCCTCTCTTTCTCTTGCTCTGTCTTTTCTCAGCCCATCTGCAACCAATTTGTCAATATAAAAACAGTCTGCAGTACAAACAGGTTGGGAAGCTCTGCTCCATCCCATGTGACTACCTATGAAACTGTATTTCTGTAGCAGACTACAAGATATTTGTACAGTAAGTTGTTAATGTATTGTCATGACATTGCTACACACCTTGGATGGTGGCAAGGGTGCTGTTGCTCATGAGGGCAGGACTCAGCGCACTGCCAAGGCCACCAGGAGTCAGACTGAGCAGGGCCCCCCTGAACACACAGACAAAAGGATATTGATCAATAAAGAGGACGTGAACAATTGAGTGAAATCCACAGAAGTGATAACTGGAGGACCTGTTTGAACATGCCCAATACTAACCCTGGGGTGAACTGGGAGGGGGCCATCAGTCCTGGGTTGAGCCCTGCAGCAGCAGCCATAGCAGCAAGGCTGGCGCTGGTGGGTAACTGGGCACCCTGCAGCGCCGCAGACAGCCCTGAAGTCGCCACCATCACCTGACCCGTCCCTAAAGTGGTGGCTATAGACGACGGGGCCTGGGTGACGACGGTATGCGCATGAACACCAGCTTTACTCTCTGCAGTCGTGGACTGAATACTCATTGGTGACGGGCTTAATGATGGAGAGCTGGTTGCTGTGGTAACCATAGGTGCAGTGGAGATGACAGATGCAGTGTTTGTGGCTCCAACTGTCGTGCCTTTGGAGAAACGTGGGTCATTGGGGTTTATTTGACAAAACACGACAAAGTTAACCTTAAATTCTAAAAATTCTAACACTTTCCTAAAAGCAAATACGGTTGAGCACACACACCTGTGAAAGACAAACTGGAGACGCTGGTGCTGGTGAGAGGCATCACTGGATTTACAGTCAGAGTGGTGGGTGTGTTAATAGTTGGACTGCTCACAAGGCTTGCTGTGCTGGCCACCTGGGCAACAGAATAGGAGGGAGGATTGAATGAGATAATGTGTGTTAGAGAGTCATTTAGCTACAGCTACACACGCAAATATAATAAACCTTTTGTCATGGCAGCTTTGCCCAAAGAACCAATTATAAGAGCTTAATGAACAAATATCCACATGTCGTGACAAGCCTCCAAATACAAGTGACAAATATGCGTGACCCTGTGACAATCTTTCCTTTACTTCTTAAAGAATAATCCCTCAAGAAACACTTATGAGCAAGTTGTGTCTATCCTTACCAAAGGGCTACTGGGTGTGAAGATGGTTTTGATGGGGGTGTTGCCTCCTCCGCTGTTGCCACTGCTCGGGGGGTTAATCCTCTTCTCTTTCTGCCGGCGATTGCAGAACCAGACCCGAATCACCTCCTTCTCCATGTTGAGCTGGTCAGCGATCATGGTGATCTCCTCAGAGGTAGGTTTTTGGTTCTGCTTGAAGAGGGCAAAGAAGCCAGAGATGCCCTGTCAGCACTAAGGAGACTACTTCTGTCACTATAAGCACAGCTTATGTCATTTTTATTTCAGATAACATCTATTAAAAGGTTAGACATTATGACCAAAGATTTATACCATGATAACATTACATACTTACAAACTACAACTGGGGTTTCCTGACAATAGTGACAAGTTTTCAAGGCAGAATAGAAACCTCCAAAACCGTTCCTGCTGCATAATCCACTGCTCCACTTTCCATTCATATGCTCATTATGTTTCAAACTTCCTTTTTTATTTCAAATCCTACTCTCTCGAAAATATACCAATATATTGCAAAAAAAAACTGCTTCATTTTTTAGCTGGCACGGTACACAACAACAGGTAACATCTAACCTCTAATGTTTGCTTGATGGGAAGTTCATTTTCTCTGATCAGGTCAATACTGTTAACTGTTCTCACCTCAAGAAAGCTTTTTTCTAAGGCCACTCGGATGTTGGTCTCAATACTGGTCCTCTTCTTCCGTCTGCGGTTGATCCCCTCTATGCCCATGCCTGGGGAGCCCAGGGCACTGGGGCTGGACAGGCCCTGGTCAGATGTCAGGTTCTCTGCACAAACAGCACCGACACAAAGAAAGGGGAGGGAGGTAAAGACAAGGTAATGTAAAGATACACAGCCCGTGCCCACACTACTACTCCCGTGGCAATTGCCTCGATAGCAGTCAATTGGGTGGGTTCAGGGACAAACCTGCATCATTGAGCCACTTCTCCAGCAATGGCTTGAGTTTGCACATGTTCTTAAAGCTCAGATTCAAGGCCTCAAAGCGAGAGATGGTAGTTTGGCTGAAGTCGTTTCCGTACAGCTTCCCCATGGCCAGGCCAACATCCCCCTGGTGAGAAGGAGAGAAACGGAGAGACGGACCAAGAATGAAGGGACAGAGAAATATGAATAATGTAAGCACCAGCATCATGAGCAATTTCACTCTGGTTCTCTACAGGGAGGTATTGCAGGAAAAGACTCACCAATATGTTGTTAATGATTGCTATATGCATTAAGGCCCTGTTCACACCCAGCATTAAAATGCATCTTGGGTGATCCAATCACAAGTGCACAAGTACAGGTGTGAACGCACACCTGTACTAGGCGCATTGAGGACGCAATGCGATCCAATCACTCAGAGGTGGTCTGGGCTGTATATGGCCACATTCTTTTAGCAGAGTATACTGAATGTGTCCTGGGCCACATTGAAGGACCACCTACTCAACTGACATCCTCTGCGGAAGCGGAAGTACATACTCATTCACGCCAGGCAACCTGAGCAGAGTATGAAGTTAGCAGTACAGCTGTGAACGTCGCAGTGCAGTGTGTGCACAGTTTAGGCTGTTTGTCAGTGAATAAATGCTACAACAAGACCTAAGCCAAGTTCCCGTGTCTTGCCTGCCACCTGCTGATTAAAGTGAAGAAGGCTTAGTCCCAAAGTTAGCGACAATGGGTTAGGCTCACTAAAGGTGGACTGACCTTTAAGGCGGATCAGCTATTTTCATTTTAGTGACAATCTCAGCTGCTCCTAACTGAGTTTTGCTCTCCTCTGCACCACATTTGGTCTTTGCAAACGGAAATGATGTACATGTTTATTTGCATATTGAGCGGGGAAGTGAGATCTGATCACAAGTGGTCACTTTAGACACATGTGGAGACACATGTTAATGCAAAGTGTGAACTGGGCCTAAGAATCTGAACATGACATGAGATTATCCACTGATGTTCATTTGCCAAAAGCAAAACACATGGAATTACAAATCACTGGACCCTTAATGATCAATCAAATGTATTTAGTCTTACACACACACACACACACACACACACACCTGCGTGAAGCCCAGTTTGATACGCCTCTGTTTGAAGGTCTTGGCAAACTGCTCCAGTTCCTCCAGATCACTAGGCTCCTCCAGAGTGGGGGTGTCCAACCGTTTGGGTGGTGTCTGACTGTGGGGCAGGGTCTGAATAGGTGTGGCTGCTGTTGTGCGGGTTGGAGTTGCAGGCTGCAAAACACAAAATGTGATTACAATTAAGATTAAGAGTCTGAGAAGGAAAATAAAAACGCAGTAATGTAGGAGATTAACATGCGGTCAAACAAAATGCACAGTCAGTCTATAAAAGTTGTTTTTTATTCAAACACCTGGTACAGCTGAAAGAAATGCCATCATTTTTCAGAGTTTAAAAGAGATGCTTGCATCATTACCAACCTGAGTTGTGAGGGTGATGCTTTGTTGAGTCGGCAGGGGGTTAGCTTGGCTTTGAGGTAGTTGAGTTAGAAAACCCGGGGCTTGCAATATGCCTGCAGAGTGAAAGACAGTCAGGGGAGGGAAGATAAAAAGAAAGTTTCAATTATAAATCCCATACTTGGTAACTAAATCTTTTCTTAATTCTGCATGTAAATCAAACAGTGCAACCCCCTGTAGCGCTTACCTTGTTGGGCAGGCGGTGTCTGTGAGATGATGAACTGAGGCTGCAGTGATGTGGCGATCGGGTGACCTGGCTGCACGAGAACAAACTGAGGCAGACCAAGATTCTGCTGCTGTAGCTGCTGCAAGACAAATCAAATGGCCTCTAGAATGATGTTGTAAAAATAGATGTTTACACCATATACCAGACTAAATTACATCACCGCAGCATTGTGGCTATGAGCTCTCATCACCCAAAGTTTAATTGTGGCACCATCACAACCGACTTTGTCATAATTGGAAAATATATGCAAATGCTGCATTGGCAGCGGCAGGGGTGGTTGAGCGAGCTATAGATTGACTGAAGAGAGCGAGCAGTGCTGGCAAGAACAAAGCCGTGAAACAGATAAAATGTTATTTTCTGATTGTTTCACGGCAGTTACGTTCTAAAGCACAAATAAACACGCCCAGACCCGCGCAGGTGCCGCATTGTGGGATTTTGTGTGAATGCAGAGCTTCATCTTGTCCACTGTGGCCTCTCTGCTCTGCGTGTGTGTAGATCGGCCCTGCCTTCGGTAAAGCAGATACACAGACCCGCAGCTCTTTATACATCCACGAGATAGAGAGCAGGGCGGAGCAGAGGAGAGACACAGAGACAGCGATGTAACCTGGTCGCTAAATTTTTAGTCCCGACTTCACACCCTGCGTGCTGTTATTGGCTGGGGGCTACACACCCACTGTCCAAAAGTTGACACCCAGAAGCGTCCCACACACAGCAAAATAATAAGAAAATACAGGCAGGGTCAGGGTCTCTGTGGAGAAATACACCACCACACACTTCTAATTGTTTTTTTTGTATGAATCTATCCTTTTTTTTTTTTTTTTAAGGAAAATCTCACATAGTATACCTTTAAAATAAGATGCAGTACATTTATGAATGTAGTTTTTAAACCTGATTTTTGTTTACTCAACACAGAAACTCTGGATGTCTCCTACAGTGCAAATAATTTTCACAATAATGAAAATTTTGATTTAAAATCCTTACCCAACTAATTTAAAGCCAGATAACAACTATCTTACATCTTCATCCACATTAGTTTAGTTTTAAAAAAAAAACATTAATCAAAAACTAAGTCCTGTTTCAAAAGTGAAATACAATTAAAATAATTCAACGAAAATAGAATTCAGGTATCCACATTATTCAGTCAGCTTCATTAAAAAAAAAAAAAAAAAAGAATTCAGGGCTACAAGTTTACATACAGGAAGTTTTGTTAAAATATTGTTTCTATGAGTTGCAGAAAAAAAAAAAACAACTGGTTGATGGCTGATTGTGTGATCTTACAGAAGCAATCTGGATTGGCTGTGACAGGGGTAGCTGGGTAATGGGTGCGGCTGCGGAGGCTGAGATACTGGCCCCAGTGGTGCTGTTCTGCTGGCTAGCTGAATGCTGCACGGCTGCAGCCAGGATCTGAGCTTGTGCCTGCTGGATCAACAGCTGCTGATGTGCTGGGGTCAGGGTCAACTGAATACAGGAGGTTACAGAGAGGAAAAGGGGAAAGAGAAAGACATAAGTAAGTAGGATTCATACAATTCAAGTGTCATTGGATGAGTTAGTGTTGTCATGATACCTCAGTTTTGGGTTTGATACATGTGCAAAGTTTAAAATCCAACATATTGGTAACCATTATAATACCACAGCAACATTTTACAAAAAAAACATAATGTAGTTGTGTAATATTATATTAATAGTCTTGGCATGTTGGCATGAGATCTGTCTTTAAGTACTTAAAGAAAAACACTTGAGTTTTATTAACAACAACAGGTGGACTGCAGTGTTTGATGCTGTTGCCAACAACTATTTAACAGCTTTTTATTACGCCAACTTGACAGTACACACCCGTACAGATGATGGTGAAGTGGATTTACCATCTTACGTTACATATGAATACATTAGGTCACAATGCCATTGAATTAAACTTTTCACATAGGTATCAAATTAGTACTGAAACTTTGACTATCGTGACAACACTAATATGAGCCCAGACAGGCAAATGGGGATAAGACTCATGCAGCTGAGCCAGGCACAAGTGCAAATGAGCATGTTGATGTAATGTTTCAAACTCAAACCCACATGCACATCTACTCCCGCACAGCACAAAAGCGGCCGCATTCAACCCGACTGATCACTGCAACTACAACATGGCCTGAGCTGTAAATGGGAGAAACATGGAAATGAAATGTAGCCAATGTGACGTGATTGGCCTGATCACGAGTGTACAGACACACCGAGGTTATGTCCAAACATTTCTGTTATGGAGGAATTTGAACATAAGCCTAACAACCACAAGGATGAACAGGCAAACAGGCAGAGGAGACACCAGCCTTAGCCACAGAATCAGGGCAAGCGATCATTTCATCACCCACTTTTTCAGCCAGGGTTAAATGTTTTAAGGTGTCACCTCAGATACGTGGCTACAACCTGGTTTTAACTCAAAGCAGAGAGGCAACGGGCCACTTACTCCTGCAATCTGTCCCCCGGCCAACATTAGCTGGGTTTGAGGCAATACGCTCTGCTGGACGGAGGTCGGAAGAGCACTCGAGTCTTCCGACTTAGACTAGTGGAGGTGAAGCAAAGACGGGGCTTAGAGGAAACCTTCCTAGAGGCATAACTGAGCATTGTTGACCATGTAAGCTAATCAATTAAATATTATTATTGTTATCATAAAAAAATGAGAAGCTCTTACCTGGAAGCAATTTGAAAGAATATTTAATTCAGACAAAAACTACCAGTTTAATTTTTTAAAAAGCATAAAACTGAAAACACAATGAAACATTATATCTCTGTGCTACCTGAGCGGCTTTCCTGAGAATGAGCCTTCAGTCTTTGGGCAGGGAGAGGATTTGAATTAAAAAGGGAGTGAGAAAGTGGGTATTTAAAATGTGCCGCAGCCTTCAGAGACATGGAAAGTGAAGGGAAGGGAGGGGAGAGTTGAGATGCTAATTAAAATAACTGTTATGCAGTGCATGTAAATTCTGCATAGATTTGCATATTCTCGGCCATCTGTTTCCGAGCAACCGCAGAGCAGCTAATTAGCATACAGGGTTGATTAATCTGCCTTGTTGCCAGGCGACACCAGGAGAGCCTGGCTCATTTAAATTAACTCTTTCTGCTTGTGCATATATGAGTGGAGATGAACATTCCTCTGTTCAAACTTCATATTTCATTGTAAAACTAATCTGTGTCATATTATGTAGTCATGTTATTTTCTGTATGTTGATTTTGTGTTCTCTATAACACTGTGAAATTTTTAACATTATTTAGGTGTGGATTCAAATAAGCCGACTGGGTTTTCAGCCTCTCCCTGCACTGTAAATTACTTAAATTACACTGTAAATGTCATTTTTGTGTATTTGTTCAATTGTGCCAAAAAAAAAAAACTATCTAAAAAATAACTGTCACTAAATCTAAAAATGATCTGCTCCTCCCACAAAAACAGGAGCACAAAGTTGCTGAAGATAAAGTGTGTGCTCGTGTGGTGGTGGTGGTGGTGGTGTGCCTCACGCGTTACCTGTTGGAGGAGGGCTTGTGCATGTGCGCTAGTGATTGCACTTGTGGTTGGCACCGTCTGCCTCTGAAAGTCCAATCCATTGATTTGGATTCCTACGGACAGAAATATAATACATGAAACATGTTGTCAGAGCAGTTCAAAGATGTTTTGAGCGTGGTTTAGCAGGCAACATAATCTACACTGTTGTTGGTTTAACAGAAGAATGAGGAACACAATACTAGAAGCCCACAGTGACCCTGCAGAAGAATAGTGAAGGAAAACAAACAGCACAGTTTTCAGGTGAAATGAAGACTGGGTTTGAGTAAAAACATACTTTTAAAATGACAGCATATATAATATAAATATATATATATAAGTGATCCAACACAGCTGCGTGAATCTGTTCAAATGTAGGCTGGCGAATCATCACAGAATTAAATATTAACACTACAGGCTTACATGGAAATGGGAAGCATACAGTGTCATTAATATTTACTTAATTCATCATTGCACAATACACATATAACACTGTGCAGTGAATCTACAACGTTAACTTTCAGTTTGATCATTTTCATCACAAAATCACTGAAGCACTGAGACGCAGCAAATTAGTGTGATATTCATTAGGCACAAATAAGGGAAACTGCCCTGTGAGGTAAACAATTAATTTGAAAAAGAGAACTGCTCACAAGGATTTTGGAAAGCTGCCATCTCTTTTTTTTTTCAAAAATGAGTCAGTAACACAAAAATTGAAATTTTTGGCTAAGAATTTGAAACCTGTTGAATGAGTAGGTAAAACTCGACACCCTGATTCCAGTCCAGTAAAGAAAAAAAAAAAGCAGGAGAAAAAAAAAAAAAGCTGTAGGTCACTCACCGGTGTTCCCGTCACCACTTTCCATTGCACATTTAGTAGTTTCTGACTGATTATTCACTTTAGCATCTGGAAGAGCCAGACAGAGACACATAATGAGACTGCCAGTTAAAACATAACAGCTCTTTCTCAATTATTTAAGGAGTGCTCTCACTTTCGTCACCCCAATATATCCCATAACCGCATGATCACATTCACGGTTCAAAGCAGCAAACTACATGATCCAGCAAACTTAACCACCAATACAATGGTTTTTACAGTCAAGGGCAACACTACAAAAAATTGTTTGTTAACACAAAAATGCAAAGTGTGCCAGCTTGGCTTCTCCTATTTCGCACAAGGACGGCAAGCAACAATAAAACCCAGCTGAGCTCCATCACGACCTCATCAAAAACTCACCCGCTTTTGCTCCACCCGTGTTTTCCAGCATGGTTGCAGAGCCTATCAAGGAAAACGGCCTGTGCTGGGCAAACCCACCGACAGGGTGTCGGGCACTCAGTTCCTCCTCCCACTCCCCCCTCTCTTCACTCTCCACTGGTCAACGAGCAGAGTTCAATACAACCAGAGCTACACACAGACACAGTGGCACTGTCCACCACACGGTTCACTGAACAACACCAGGATACGCACACAGGGAAAGCCAGCAGGGTTTAGGCAAACAGCTCTCCTTCCCTCAGTCTGCACTCTTTCTCTTTTCTTTTCTTATAGCTCAGCCCCTTTCTCTTTTACAGTGCACTCACTCTCCCTCTTTCCTTGCCTCTCTCTCTCTTTCTCCTGTGCCAAGATTGTCAGTACTTCTGAAAAAGTTCACCCTCTCCCTCTCTTGCTGGAATGAAACAAACGACAAGTGCAGCTGGCAGCCTCCTCCAACCCGGCTCCCCCCCTCCAACTCTATAATGAAGCATAATCAGTATTCAGCTGATTAAAGCCGTATGCAAATCTGCCCCCTTCCTCGTTAGCAATGCAAGGCTTTGAAGTCCTGCGAGCGACGCATTTCACACAAGGCTCTGAAAGCTTTCTGCATAATTTAAACCCCTATAAATATTTATCAGCTCATTAGCATATTAATTGGATGGCTTTTGGAGGACGATAAAAAAAAAAACAGGGGAATAAGGACGACACAGAGAGGGGAAAAAAAGTGCACAAATCAGCACTCGGTGCAGCAGAGGGAGGGGAAGCAGCAGCACAAGACCAATTATTGTGCGAGTGCACGGCTAAAAAGTAATTAGCTAAGAGCAGGTAAAGGGCTGAAGATATCCCAGAATGCAGTGTGAGGCCTGTCGGCGGTGGTCTGGGCATGTTAGCAAGGCGGATCGCATTAATAAAAAAAAAAGTCTAAGACTGCTCGTTCGGAGCATCTCCAGGAGTCATGGAGACTGGGCCAAACTGCTAAAAAGGGAGGAGGGGGGGGTCTGGGTTATTAGTGGGAGGGGGATTCGCTCAATCGGAAATAAATAACTCCACATTAATCCACCACAAGCCTGTCATTACTGCTAGACCCCCTGTGGCTAAAGCATTCCACAGCGAGCAACTACAGAGAGTGGGTGGTGGGCTGTTGCTGTCTATGTTTATGAAGTGTTAGGGGATTAGCATATTTAGATTAGCTTTACATTCCATTAGTATTTCATTTTGGAGCCCTTTTAAATTCATTTTCACCAGGCTCTGAGAGTTAATACAGTGGGGAAACAGCCTTGCCATGGAGCAGCACAGGTGTCCAGTGAATCAGAATGACTGGACTGGAATGTAGAGCGGTATTGTCGTCTACAGGGGAAAGGGGCTTACCATCTAACTCCACAACAACTTCTCCTGGCTAAAGCTGTAATCAACTTCTTCACTTATCCCCACCGCCTAAAGAAAGGCATTTACATACTTGTTGACCAAATCAAACAATGCCAAGAGGGCACTGGTGGCGTTAACACAGTGAATACTGAAAAACAAACAGACCTTTCTCAGAAACGGCAGTATGAGGAAATAAGAGACAAGTCTTCAGTCACGAGCAAAGTTGGCAGCTGTTTGTAAACAGCAGTGTGTTTTTATGACGGACAACCAGACACTAAAACAGCGGTTCCCATCCTTTTTTTGTCAGATGTACCATGAAAAGAGTTCAAGTGACCCTTCATGTTAAAACTGCATTTATTTGAACTGATTATAAATCGGATATCATTTAACACTATTAATTACATAAAAATGGATATTGTTATAATACTTTTATTATAAGACATAATGATCCTGAAGTTGCCAGTTAGGCTCTGTCTAGTTTAGTTAGATATTCATACTACAGTGACTTGGAGTGGCAGAAGCTAGACCAGTTTACTTTCAGCAATATGTTTCAGTGTCTCTGCTCAAGAGCTCAACCAGAATCGTATTTTTACCTCTTTTGTGGCCAATCATACCCGGTAGTTTATTGATTATAATGGCAATAAATATACTAAAGATCAGGCTGACACCAATCTTATTTGTGTGTTTAATTTCCTCCTAAACACATATGTGAGTATACTTTTTTTTTTTTACATAAATCATAATTTCTTTAAGCACCTGCATAAGTACCCCTGTTAAGGAAATCACTGCCCTGTGTTGCTTTTACATTCTAACTTGATGCCTTTCATGTTTTATGTAAAGCATTTTGAATTGCCTTGTTGTTGAAATGTGCTATACAAATAAACTTGCCTTCCGTGACAATAAATGAACACCACACTAAACTCCACACCACTCTCCGCTGTTGATCCCTCCGAACAACACAGTGTTTACTTTAACTGCAGGCCTTTTGTTTACCAAGGTGGCTACTGCAGGGAACATACAGATGCCACACTGGTGTAAGAAATCTGAAAGAGGTCATTCCAACAAAGTGTGGTTGAGGGGGGTCAAGAAATGAGTCTGTCCTTCTGACCTCTTTCACAATCACATCATACAACCAAATGAGAAAACAAAGTGAATGCAAAGGCAGTTATCAGCAGTGTACTTCAACACATGTACAGTTACTTGGTTGAATGGTTGGCAAAACCCTGCTATGGAACAATGCGTTATATTATTACCCTGCATGGAGAATTTTAAATAGTTATCTAATTAGCACCGTTATATGGGGAGTCTGGCTGAATACTGGGGAGCTGTTAATGTGAGGGGAGAGATTCGATGTGAGACAGAGCAAAACTTAATTAGGAAATCCACATTCTCCTCCACTACTTATATTCTACATCTTACACACAGAATACATCGAGACAACTTTTTCCAAATCTGGACAAGTCTGAGCAGGTCTGAGCGCTGAGCAGATGTTGGAACCGTCAGGATGTATAGTCACAACAGATCATCTTTCAGTTTGAGGGAATTAATAACCAAAACAGCATGAAGCTTGCTAGTTCAACGCAGAATCATTATAAATATCCAATTTAAAAATAGCATTTAATACTTGTCACCAGCAAAATCCGACAACAGAGTGAAGAAACAGCAACATTATACTGAGCCCACAAATGAACACACAGGGTAATTTGATAAACAGTGATGGGGCTAATTCAACTGTACGCTACCGTAGATTCTCCTGGGCAGTCATTAGCCGGCTGTCTACAGAGTAGGTGGAAAATTTAATCTAAAGAAATGAAAGTGAAGTTTCTAGGGAGTGACGAGTAGGAATATGCATCTCTCTTCCAATCAGCACATGCAGAGGTCAGCCACCTCACCAACAGTTTCTTGGTGCAAACTCTCAAATAAATTCAATGCCTGGCAAGATGATATTTGCATTAACTGCTGGTTATTCATGTAGTGTGCACTTCACTTTCTTGTAATAGCAAAAAAAACAACTTTTTTTCAGGTTTTACCAAGGATCATGACTGTTTACCTCATCTTTTTAAAAAGCTGGCACATGATTGCAACTGCAGAGCAATATTCTTTAATAGACTGTATATTCCCTCTGTTTCCACAACATGCACTGGCTTTTAAAATAGTTCTGTCTGGTTTGTAGCTTAAAAACCTTTCATTAAAATGATGCTATTAATAATGGCAGACACATGAGAGTCATCAGGGACAACATAGCAATTGTTGCTTAGTAATGTAACAACCTGTAGGTCACCCACACAGCTGTGGCGGTGTCCAAAAATCACTCCCTCATCCACCACTCCCTTAATAATAGACACTGAATAGTTTAGTCAATAGTGAGGAGTAAATTGAGATTTTGGACACTCACTAATTATCATCATCATCTTTTTGCATCTGCACTGACTGCTGTGGAGACACAAAACAGTCATTTTCACATCTATAAAATGCAGCGCATTAAATTACGGGATTGTCAGCAGAAAGTAGCGTACATACCATGAATGCTGCTGTTTTTGTTATTTTTGAAAGCACTTTATACTGGATAAGTTTACACACTGAATAAAATGGCACACAGAAAATATGTATGCATCACAATATGGTAAACACAGAGTGATTTTGGCCTTTGTCTCCATTTCCTGAAGGCCTCCATTTTGTAGATTAATTCCCGACCCTACATGGCACACAATCTTAGATCCTGACTTGTACTCATGGGTATTTCCTGAAGACATACTTGTACCTCTTCTGAATACTTAAGACTAGGGGTTCATTAGGAGTATGAATCTTAATGTGATAAAATTGATCATATCACAATAATTAGGGTATTGAGATATGTTGACGCATTTCTGTACTGACAACAGTGTAAAACTATGTTGCAATAGTGTGAGGACATACTGACCTAAATACAAATCCTCATAATGTCACAGGTAAGTATGTTAGAAAGAAAGAAATCCTTTGCATACAAACAATCTTTTAGCCTAACATCTGCTTTACCTTGCTATATTCAGAATAAGGAAGTCTCGCTTTGCATTGTTTAGTCATGAATGACTCACTTTACTGCAGATCACCAGAAACAAGCACTTATCTGTTTTGAGCACACCACACTGCTCTTATTAGTTATGATTTTCTTCCTCCACTGTGAAAAAGCTTGTTTGACTGGAGCCTTCATGGAGGCCTCCTCAGTACTTTTGAGATGGCATGTCTTGAATTTATTACTGCGAATGATGCATTATTCATAACAGCTGTGTTTACATCAATGAATATTCATGATGGAACTACAAGGCTGGAATGAGGGTGGAACTGTAAAACTGATTAAATGAGAAAAGTAGCCTAAGTGTGAGGATGCAAGATTTATTTCTCATCTGTTCGTTATGTAGAACAGCTTAATAAGTCAATTATATTTTTTCTTAAGTAAGTGAGGTTATATTCAGACAGTGGGTATAATTTCACACAATGCTAACAAACAGAAAACTTAAACATAAACTTAATTTAGACAACATCCTTTAAATATTGATAAAATAAAATACTTAAACCTCTTTTTTGGTTTGGCTTAAAATAAAGGACAGCTTTTAGTACCATTTTGCCATATCACAAAATAACCTGTAATGTGATACTATTATTGCTGTGGGCAATAGTTACCCTGTAATTCTCACCCCTACTAACAAAATAGGAGGGGTGTAAGTTTAGTATATTTACATCACAAATAATACTATCCAAATCACCCCAATACATAAAGCTGAATCTCATTATCAAAACAAGTCAAGCACAGAAAGACAAGAAACTGCAGTTGCATTCAATATCCTGTTTTGACTTGCAAAGATAGGCATGTCTTCCTCAGCGTTTACCCCTGCAACTGCATAAAACCCCAAACTGAATACATCATGGCCAGAGTGCATCATATTTATACATTTATGAAAATAGTTACATGTTTCCTGTTCTCCATGCCATATTTCAGTAATTTGTGTTTCTTGGTCTATTTTATTCCCCCGTTAAAGGTTTTTTTTAACAGTTTTCCTTCCACGAATCGAGGGTCTGAGGACCAAGAACGCTGTATTGCTGTACAGACTGTGAAATCCCCCTGAGGCAAATTTGTGATTTATATTGGGCTATACAAATACAATTGGCTTTAACTTTAAAGCCAAAAAGAAGAGATTCCTGTATGACATGAAACAAAGCCCATCCTCTGCAGTGTTACTACAACAGTCTTCAAACTGGTTCCTAAATGGCAAACTCAATCACATGGAGTTAAAAAAAAGTGCCATCAAGCTGTGTCTTGCCTGGTCATGAAACCGGCAGAGTGAATAGTATGACTGCCCTGCCTGTTATTATTGTGGCCTTCCGGAAGTGGGCCTCACCACCCCTCCCTGTGCCGGGGGGGGATACACAGGTACAATCTTTGTATTCAGCACAAGCTCGGTCGGTCAGAAACTGCCGCAACAACGAAGGGCATGATGATGAAAAGTTGTACAAATAAATGAAATATTCTAATGAGATGGATGAACAGAGCAGCACAGAACAGAAGACTCCTACTTCAAATAATAAAAGTGCCCAACTTCAATCAAACTGCGTTTAACTGCATAAACATAAGCTTGAGTTGCAGAAAACAAAGTTAGCCTCTAAACGACTGGACCAAGTTAGAGGAGGCAGCCAGCTCGCCACTCTGAGGACAACAGTTTTAATTTGAGTAAACCACGTCTTATTTTATGAAAAGCTTTTCGCTCATTATCGCCACAAACTGTTGACGTGCGTTGATTGTGCGGCGCCAGGGGAGCTCCGGCTCCTGGTCGGCTGGAGGAACATGCTGAACCCCGCACTCTGGTTGAGGCAGGCCCGCATGAATAACACAACAGGCTGCCGTGGTGGCTTCGCTGTGGCCGAGCACAAAAGGCTGAAGAGGGGGAAAAACGCTCTTGTATAAAAAATACCACGCCGAGCCGAGCTGACACTGTATTTAACAAAACACACGTTTGCAGCATTTCGGGTTATTTGTCCCCCGCAAGTAGCGCTTGAAAAGGAAAACAAGCCACTGCCCGGCTCGCTCAAATGAATATGCAAACCTCTTTCAAAAGCCGCTGTGTGCATCAACACAAAGCCAAGGCGGTGCTAGCAGGCGAGCTAACGCTGCTAGCATCCTCATTTCAATCAAACTGCGTTACTGAAATATCTAAATATGTCACATATGAACCAGAGTCACGTCGGCGATTACTAATAAAATATGCTAAACCGTATTTGTCGACAGAGGTATGAATATGTAGCGGCGTACGGCCGTGTAATCACACAAAGGGGGGAGGCATGTTTCCATGTAATTCACCGTCGCACTGCTCGTTTCCTCCTCTGTCAAATTACAGTTGGCTCGCTGTGTGAGCTGAAACAGGACTAAATATCATCCTAATCTGTCCGTCCATCTGCGTGTTGTCTGTACTCCGCTTATCATAAATTGTAACACCGTTTGAATATGAGTATGAATATGTAAAATGCTGTAATCATTACCTGGTCCTGAACTCTCATCTTGACTCGCTGCTCCTCCGTCCGCCATTTTGAATATTTAACCCGAAATCCCAGCCCTGAGCCTACCACACTGCTGCTACACACACACACACACACACACACACACACACACACACACACACACACACACACACACACACACACACACACACACACACTGGTTTTGTCTTTCTATCGTTGTGAGGACCCTAGTTGACATGCCTTCCTTGGCCCCTTATCTTAACCTTAAAGGGAAACTTCGGTATTTTTCAACCTGGACCCCATTTTCCCATCATTTTGTTTCTAAGTGACTAATGAGGACAACAATTTTTAAAATTGGACCAGTATTGAGCAAGAGCGTTGCATCCAGCTGCCCCAAGACGAGCTGCAATGTAATCCTTTAGGGCAATTGCACATGTCAAAGTATGTCCACTAAAAGTGTTTGTTTTTGCCACTGACTGGCTCAAATTGTTATTATAATATGTGTCTGACATAGAAAGTAACATTTAACACAGGAACTAGCTGCCTGTAGCAGCATTATGGCCAACTGCATAGGGATCTGTATCCGGGGCAGCTTACAGGCTAACCGAACCACCCATATATTAATCCATGCAGTTTGTTTACATGTATGAGGATGACTTTCACAGCCATTAGACTGTAATGAAACTAATAAAACTAAGTGTAATGACATATTATCCCATGGACTATTATGAGGACGATCATGAGTCATTACACTTTGAATGGCCAAGCATATTTACTTGAGCTGGAGTACACAGAAAGGAGGTAAAATGACTGAAAGACATACAGTAACGGTTAGCTCAGAGAAATTGCTGGTGTTGCTGCAGTTACTGCTCCTGATGAGTGAAGAGGAAAACTTTTTCTGCATAGTTGGACCTGTTGCTGCCAGACTCGGAAAATCTAGAAGTGTCCATGGAGTAATCCCAGCTGTGAAACTACTACAAATTGATTTACAGCGTTTATCAACATCGTCATCCTGGAGACTGTTTCAGATCCGCAAAAGCAACTGGATGAAAAGAGCATGAAAAGAGCAAGGCTGGTTGGACCAAATGTTCAGCTCCACATGGTAAAAAATGCAATTACAACATGTAACTGTGTGAGGAATTACAGTATGTAAGTCTCTATCATCCAGCGGTAATCCATCAATACTGCTCAGTGTGGATCTGGTCATTTTATCTTCGCAATTCGGAAACTTTCAGACATGAAGAACTATAACATAACATCTATTAAGTTACTACACTACTTCTCTAGCATGAACAGATGCTGAGTTATGCACAACCTCAGATGTAAACAAACCGGCATGCGCAGATGAATATGTGGTTGGTTAGCCTGCAAGCTGCCCCAGATACAGATCCCTATGCAGTTAGCCATAATGCTGCTACAGGCAGCTAGTTCCTGTGTTTAACATTACTTTTGATGTCAGACACATATTATAATAGAAATCTGAGCCTGTCAGTGGCAAAAACAAGCACGTTTAGTGGACGTACTTTGACATGCACAATTGCCCTAAAGGATTACTTTGAGCCTATTTCGCAGCTGCCAGCTGAAGCACTCTCGCTCAATACTGGTCCAATTTTAAAAACGTCGTCTCCATTAATCACTTCAATAGGAAAATAGGGTCCAGGTTGAAAAAAGTTCCCCTTTAACCATCATAACTAAATGTCTAAAGCCAATTCCTCTCAACTGAACCTAAACCCAATTCTAACCTTAACCTTGAAACCAAGTCTTGAACTCTCAAACTGCCCTTAGAAGTAGCGAGGGCTGGCCAAAATGTCCTCACAACACAGAAATGTCCTCACAACACAGAAGTGTCCTTACAATGCAGCAGTGTCCTCACAACTCAGGAATGTCCTCACAACGCAGAAATGTCCTCACAATGCAGAAATGTCCTCACAACTCAGAAATGTCCTTACAATGCAGCAGTGTCCTCACAACTCAGAAATGTCCTCACAATGCTGGTTTTCAACTGAAATTAGTTCTCACAAAGATGGACAGACAAGTACACACACACACACACACACACACACACACACACACACTCACACAGGCGGGCATGAGTACAGTCACGCGCAAACTTACCAGAACCTGTGCAGAGTGAGGTGTGTGCAGGGTGTTGTTAGCTGTGGCCTATTTACATACGTAAATAATTATCTAGATTTTTCTAAGAAAAATCTGGATAATTAGATAATTGTGAATTTGGACTTAAAAGAGCAGAGATTGATCCAAGAACTCTAGAGAATTTGACTTTTTATTTCGTTTTGTTTATTACTCCTAGTACTTATCTGGTAACTTGTTTTCTGCACTACTGTAACATGCGAATTACCCCTCTGGGGATCAGTAAAGTCTTATTTACAATTTATTTAGTCATATTCTATTCTATTCTATTATAATACATTTTATTTTATTATATATTCTTATATTATATATTTTAACATCCATCCTACAAACACCAATTTCAGACAAATTGTAAGATGTATTGGTGACTTTTCCTTGACCTTAGAGAAGGAATTTCACTTCTCTAATATATAGGGATGTGAAGTGGGGACGCATTTCCTGTCATCCCAGCCACTTCCTGCATTTTGCCCACTAATCTGTACTTTAGATACCAAGATAACCCACTGGATTACATAACCTTCCTTGACTCACCCAGTGTTCAGATTAACAGATTAAATGTGTGCATTTTTAAATCTTAAAGGACCATAGTAATGTTTTGCATATTTTAGACCATTTATTGCCAATCTGAAATACCTTCGCCAACCATTTTACAAACTGAAAGATACAGAAAAAAGTCCAATAAATGGACCTTGTGTTTTTGGTCAAACTAACTATTTCTTCTTAAATCTTTTTTATTGATTTTTTCCAGCAGACAAAGCACTGTGATCTGACATACAAAGAATATAAAATGCCCGTAGTTGAACAAGTTAGATCCCACCCATACTCAAATTCAACTGCATTACCATGCAATGATGTAACACTGACAAAAGTTAATGTAGACTCGAAGTTCATTGTTGTTGATTACAGAGCTCCACGATAACAACAGCCAACCACTGGACCAAGGCCCCAGAATCTTAGAGACATCAAAAATCCCAGGTTCACTGCTTGTCAAATGGTTTTGGTAATTTATTCTTTGGAAATTTGTCAAGTTGCGCAACTTAAAGTCCCCCTCCAGTCAAAAACATGTTTCTTCTTGTTCCTACAGTTGGATGTTTGAGCTTCACCTGTGAAGAATGATGTATGCCAGCCTGTCCTCACCAGAAAAATGACAGTATAGGTCTAAAATTCAGGCTGGTAAAAACAACCATTACATTTACTTCCTCCAGCAGCTGTAGTAATTATGACCCAGGGTGGTGACACAGTTCAGATGACATTGATATAAGGTGACTTGATAAGATGATTTTGCCTTATTAGGAGGAGGTGGGTTGGGTGAATGGCTAGAGGGTTAGGTGGCAAAAAGTAGACTTTGCTGCAGGAGACCATTGTTCGCCTCCATTTCCAACCGTGAGTCAGGACTTTTTTTTTTTTAAATATAACATTGTGGTGTTTATTTTTGTCATGACACAGAAGGTTGTGTAACATTAAAGGTGCAATGTATGACATTCAGCCCCACTAGATGTCAGAAAACAGCTATTTGCTATGTAAAGATATTGTTTAGTAATGCAGCCTGAGCAGAGAATCTCCATTCTTTGTTTTGGAGGTTGGTCTGGCCACATTTACATGTTAGTGCACATGAGTCCCTCCCTGTCCTTCCCATCTTCAACATGACTGCCAGGTCACAAAGTCTCTGATATTACAGCTAAACAGTACACTAAAATATGTTTCTGAAAACATTTGAGGCATATTTGATCAGCACTGCCTAGTTTGACAGTTTGATCTGAGTTTCGTGAGCCATGTGTTCAGATGCTGCTTTTTTTCCCCAACTTTATTAAGTAAACAAAGTGCGCATTTGTTTTGGTCTGACATGCTGGTGCTCTAGTACGATGTCTAGTGGGGCTGAATGTTGTATATTGCACCTTTAAGGAAGTATAAACCACGTTTCAAGTGATCACATAAACCCAAACTATGATCTTTCCTTAACCAAGTGGTTTTTGTGCCTAAACCTAACTAGCCCTAAACCACAATGTTGTCACACCATAAAAGATAATTATTTTTTAACAGTGATTTGTAACGGTTTTGTAAAGCCACATATTACAGTCCTATGGGACATTCTGGAGTGCATTACTACGGCTGCTAGATGGTGTAAATGTAACTTCTTTTTTTTTTTAAATTTTGCCAGCTGAATTTTAGACTTATACTGTTGTTTAATCATAAGGATGTGTTGTGTATGTGCAGAGTTTGACACTAGAAACCTCTTTTCACATTCATCTGCTGAAGGAGGAAAGTTTCTCTGCACTCACCAAAAATCAGATTTTTAGGCATGGCCGTAGCCAGCTATGATGTCACAGAGGTTCGGACCTCGGTAATTATTTCCTAAAAATATATATATACATATATACAATGGAAACCACTTAAAGTGATCCCAGTTACAGTGATCACTATAAGGGGTTTCCACTGTACTACATTATATGTATGTACATATATATACATGTATTTTTTTATACAAAACAATTTGAATTTAACTAAACTTTGAATTAAACGCTTTATAACTGTGTTGAGGAAAACATCTGGTGTATCCAGGCAGCTGATACCCCCCCCACCCGACTATCAATTAGACCAGGCAGCCTATTGTGTGCGGTATAGGTTCAGTAAAAGATACATTATTGCTAAGAAGCTTTCATTAACTACATTAACTAGAGCTTGAATGTTGATAAAGTATTGCAGCATTTCATTCATTTGAAGAATGACTCATTCAAGGCTAGCTGGCTTGAGGCTATAATAGTTAACATGTAAACACTAGTTAACAGTAAAGAGAGAAGGCAGGCTGAGAGTTGGTTTTCTCAAATGAAATTCTGTAATTAATATTTATTACATTGATAAAATGATTTGGCTCAAGAAGTGCCTGTCCTTCCACATTTTCATATGCAGAGATTTAAAAAAAAAAAATCTTACAACTATAGAAATTAAAACCATGGAAAAAAAACAAAAACCTTCTAAGTACTCAGATTATTTAAAATCGTGTACACTTAAAGCCTATATAGCAGACCGTGGATGTGTTTTGTTCTTCTATTTTTTGTTTTATTTTTTATTATTGTATAACTCTTGCTATATTTTCACAATTACATGCATCATTTCAAACCCTTCATTTGAGGTTCTAATCAACCTCCCTGATCCTTCTTCCCACTGAACACAGTAAGAGACAAACCAGTAAGAGAAGAAGAATGGCAAAAAGATTGTGGCAGAATAGTAGATTTATTCTTTAAAAAAAAAAAAAACTAGAAAAAAACAGAGAAAAATGTGACCATAAGGACAGAGAGGAGAACATAGAGCAGGACAGACAGAAGAAGAGAGGAGGAGCTCAGAGAGGAGGAGAACACAGATGAAAAGAACAGAGAGGAGGAGAATGGAGAAACAGGACTAACTTTGCATCCTTACGAACTTGTGAAATTAAAGAATAAAGTCACACAGAGTCGGGTATTTACAGATACAGAAAAAAATAAGTGGGTGGCAACAGAGCAGCACAAGTATCCCCATCTGGCATTTGCTTGTCCAGAAATGTAGTAAATAATCTGCATTAAAAGAAAAAATTCTGGACTTCACTAATTTCTAAACCCTGGCTACGGCCCTGTTTTTAGGGGTTGACCAATGAGCGTGATTTGTGACATCACAGCTTGTGGAAGCCAATCATGGTCCAGTATGCAACTTACACAAGTGTGATGTGGAAACGTGAAGCCTCTCGTGCACAGACATTGAGAATGGACTTTACAGTGTCCAGAATATTCATAGGTTCTTTATTTTTTAATGAGGGGGAAGGAGTAGATGTAATTTTAACATGGTAATTATACTTTTTTGTGGAAACACCCATATCAGGCGCACATTATTGTTTCAAGCAGAGTATATTCTTAATACCTGTCTGGAGGAGATCTTCAAAGTATAACATCAACTAAAGCAGGTCCTGCATTATTACCTAATGATGTGGTTCTGTCTTTTTGGCCCTGTGTTAAAATACTAAATATTTATTTAAGTTAATATTATGCTCACATGGTGCATATTCATAAATATAAAAGTCATAAATGACAGAAGTTTAATTAAATAACTACAAACTAATTTATACACAGCGGACCTGGTACCAGTTAATATTATTCCATCACAGGAGTACTGGTGGGTCTCTGGGTGTCTGGGCATACAGTATAATGAAGCTGCCACATGTAGTCTACTGTGCGCACTGCACTTGATGGGAACTTGGAGGATGCATACACAATGTACAGAGTATGTTGTCGGCGGGGTTGAGGGGTCAGTAGCGCCCAGAGCCCATGCTCAATCCAACAGACTGCTAAGTAATAATGGAAAACTATGGACACCTGGGACAAAAGGAAAAATAGCTTTAAGTTATCTAAAATTATAGATAATACAAGATAAACATGTATTGGAAAATGGTCAGAAACACTGTAAATTGAAGAATCTAAACAATAGTTATAATAACAAATGATTGTTGTTACAAAGTATAGAAGTCTCTTGTGAGGATGTAAATAATTTTACTGTTAATTGTAACTGGTTGCTTTTTTAGTTGGTTATAATAGTGACTTTCAGATTTGTCAGTCAATAGTCAGTCAAATGTCAAAAGTTTTCATACAATTTCCGATTCACCTGAAGAGACATCTGCCTCAGTTTTTTTTTCTTCCAGATGTATTTGTGTTTACTGAATTAAAAAAAAGACTAATTAAGAACAATATTATTAGTGTTGTGGAGATAATTCATTATTTTGTCACTAACACTTTTGAGTTGATCTGTTATGTAGGATATTAGCAATAATCAATAAATAGAAGTAGTATGACCCTTTTAGAGATGCAAAGATGCAGAATCTTGGTTCCCTCTCACATCAGTTGGGTAAACATTATGCTCAACCAATGAGTGACTGAATACTTCAAGACAGCTGACCTGACCCCACTAAGGATTGCATCATTGTCCTCAGTCGAGTCTAAATCTGCAACCCGGGCCACTGAATGAGCACACTGTCTTGTTATCAAGGTCACATCTCTCCTAATACACAGCCAGTGTCGCAATTCACAAACAGCAAACTTTCAATGCCAAACCATCAGATGGAGGTCCAGGTTCAATTCACACCTCCTGCCTTTCACATCAGTGCAACAGTTCTAAATGAGAGACCACAGCAGCAAGTTAAAACAACAGGGTCAAAGGCCATTAACGTATTCAACTGCATTTATGATCTTTTTATATGCTATCATAAATGAACAGACCAGCTGTAATCTGGTCTGTATTGATTACGTACAACTTCATTGTCAGTCCAATACTGCAGCCTGCAGGTCAAATTGAGCACAACACCAGCTATGGCTATACAATATAAAGCACAAATACAACTTTCTATAAAGGTCAAAATCTATTGAACTGTCGAGCAAAACAATGAAATAAATGTAGTCACTGACTGGGATCAGTAAAATGATTTTTTGGGGGGAGGAATTGTTTTTTTTTTTATCTACATTTCATACTTTGCTGTGCTGCAGTCATCTAACTATATAGATGAATATTTAAATGATCTATCTATCTATCTATCTATCTATCTGTGTCATGTTGTATATTTAAGTCCTGTTGGTTGTACAGCCCCTCTTTATTACATTCAACTCTAATGGTCAGGTTTAAAGTGGATGATGAAGCAATGATTGGCAGTCTGGTGACATGTGACCTGTAGCCGTTGACTTATTACCTGGAAGAGTCAACTTCTCCATAACTGGGAGTTCACCGTGAAGGTTAGGCGGACTCTTGGTCTGAGACAGAGAGCATCTATTTCAGATCGTTCTTTTTCATTTCTTTTTTATTCTGATTTGTATCTTCTTTTAATGATGGCAACAAAGACGCAACTTGGATGGCAAAAACTGTTTCTGATACTCACAGGTAGGCTTTATACTTGTATTCTCTCTCTTTAATATCATAAACTACCACACCTTTGTGGCATTATCACCAACATATGTTAATCATTAATCCAATCCTTTGCTACTAAACCGGAAGAAGATTACTGAAAAGAGACCTGTGGGTGAAACCTGTTTATTATATATTTGCCTGGAAAGAAACATACTTAAAAATCTATATTTAAGTTTTATATAACATAAACATAATATAGGTTGAGTTGGTCAGATTAAATCATATCTACTATGGTCTGTCCTCCAATAACACATTATAAAAGTAGATGTCATAAATACATCACTATTACTGAGAAACAGATTGATTATCAGTTATCATGTATTTCGTTTTATTTCAGTGCTGCCCTGCTGCAGGAGTTTGGAGGTTAATATTCCAAAAGAACAATATGAGGTCGCAAGAGGAGACGATATTAATATAACCTGCTCCTTCAAACCAGCCAACCCACCCGTCAAGTTCTTCGTCCTCTCATGGGAATATTTAGATGAGTCAGCGGTAAGAAGTTAAACTGGCTGCCTGCATAAATTGTGGTTGTAACATCGTCTTAGTAGCACATTGTGAGGAGCTGCTTAAAGGGGAACTATCAGCCTGTGAACACACACACACACTTACACACATATATGTATATTTATATCTATGTATATATATAATGTCTTCTGTGGCTTTGTCAAGTCTGAGAGAAAAGAAACCTGATGACGTCACCAAAGTAACCTCAGCTTGAAGTTGGAAACAAATTTATAACAGAAAGTAAAACTGGAGACACAGTGTGTGAATGATGTGGCTACTAGCCAGACAGGGAAGGTCTCCCAAAAGATATGCAATCAGAAGTGTAGCATTCTTGGATTTCTCTCTTTTTATTAAATAATTATACCAAAAACAACATTCTCCTCAGAAAGTGTTAATAATATATAATATTCTCATATCATGACTATGGTTGTGTCACATTTTGAAATGGACAATAATCCACTGTATATAAGAATACTTGTTTCAGTCAAAAGAAAGACGATGTCCTGTGCTTTCATTGAATGTGATACTTGATAAGTTCCAAACTAAACGTACGGAAACACACACACATATAGTGGCAATGACCTTTGTCCCGTGGATGACAAAGAAGTGAATAAGCCTCTTGCACATACTCCACTTGTACATGTTACATGGTACTGAGACAGAGAAATTATGCTATATTTTTCAGGTAGGACTATACACTAAACACTTTTGTATTATATTATTTTTTAATTTGATAAATTGTCATGATAATTTGTACACAAAATAATTCATTAAAGAGAAGGTATCGCAGCAACAATGTGGCAAAACTGGACATTAGAGCTGCAACTAACGATTTTTCTCATTATAATATCAATTATTTTCTCAAGATTTGATTAATAGTTTAGTCAAATCAGATAATAGTGAAAAATGCTTGTATAATTTCCCAAATTATTATCAGTTTACAACTAGTTTATAAAACAGAAAAAAGCAGAAAATCCTCACATTTGAGAGTTTGGTACTTTTGCTTAAAAAATATTTATCAGTTATCAAAATGGTTGCTGATTAATTTTCTGTTGACCAACTAATAGATCAATCGACAACTATAAACTGAAATCAATACATCTTACTCTTATTTAGCATACATTATACCACCTATTGTCAATTTTATTTACAGTATATATATATAATGTCATGACTTGTGGCATGGTATTGATATAAATATAAAGTATTATATCAATATCATTATTAGTGCAGGTGTCTTTGAATAAAACTTGTTTATGTATATTTCTCTAGAAATCAGTGGCCACATACTATTCATCAATCAATCGAATTGACATCTCGCCTAATTATGAAGGCAGAGCCTTTTTGAAGATTGACAAATATGTCAGCACACTCCGCTTAACAAAGGTGACCATGCAGGACAACCGTGAATTCCAATGCAGTGTCAAGATCCCTGGTGATGATGAGGGAATAACAGCTGCCACCACTTCCCTTTTGGTCCTGGGTGAGAATGAACAACTCACATGTTTTATGTTTATTATTTGTCTATCTAACCATTCAAATGTCGTCTCCATGGTGATGTAAAACCAATACTGCATTTTGTTTTTACAATTTTCTTGTAATAAAGTGATTCTAACTGTTATAGTCTTTGTTTTATTGCAGAACCTCCCTCTAAGCCCATCTGCGGGATTCAGGGAAAAGCAGAGTATTTTCAAAACATCACCCTCACCTGCATGTCTGAGCAAGGATCCCCAAAACCCGTCTATAAATGGAACACCTACAGTGTCCAAAACATACAAAGACCACTTCCACCAAAGACACTTGAAAGTATGCTTTTCAACCATCCATATGTTTCTTTGAAGCACATATCTTTGTTGGATTGGGTTCTCCTTTTGCCAGTGTTTATGTAAAGAATGACAAAATGTTTTGTTACAGGCAAGGGAGATCTATCATTATTCAATATTTCAAGAGAGACATCTGGGTTCTTCGTTTGCACGTCAACAAATCGAATGGGTTCTGCCAGCTGCAACTTAACCTTAGCTGTGATGCCTGGTGAGTGTCTTAACATGATTTACCTCTCACCTCTAAGTGATAGAGAGAATTGCCGCCCAACTCTGCTGTCCCCATCAGCTCCTTTGAGCTTTTGAGCCTCATTTAAATCATGTGGCTCTGGTAGTCCACTCTCTTCCATCTTTCCAGCAGCAACTCAGTGTACACTATCACAACAGAATGGTAGACAAAGTTCGCAACTAGCTGGTGAACCTGGAGGAGCATTTAGCTGCTAAAAAGCTTCGGCCGAATTATTTTTCTTAGGAGATGGTGCTGACCAAAACAGAGCTAGAAGTAGAGTGAATATTGGATGTACCTGTATCAGGTGGTGAGAAACACGATATGAATGCTAATGTTTGTGTCTGCTTTTAGTAGGCTAATCCCTCCCCCAAGCAGCAGTTGTCCAATCCTTGCTGAGCAACCATAACTAGCCACAACTTCAACTCTTTGAATGTGGAGGACAGTGCATTGTGTAACATTGAAGAAATCCTCACCATACCAGTGTGGAGATTGCATGTTGTGTAACAATGACCAAGATCTTTAGATCATTAGCTCATTTTGAAAAAAAAAATGTAATCATTCTCACCCAAAACATATTTTTCTAATACAAAATAGTTGCATATGAGTGTAATTTGTAGAAAAGGCTCAGATATTTCAGATACACAAATGGCGAAGCTGTAAACACTGGCCTCAGCCTTGCAAGTATAGTGAGAAAACATCATGTTTTTCTTCTTTCTATCCAGGCAGCATGAATATGGGGTCTACTGCAGGTATAATTGTAGGAATCCTCGCAGGTTTACTGGCTGTAGGGATTCTCATCTTCTGTTGCTGCCGGAAAAAGGGCAACAAACACAAGTACGCTGAAGGGTACGTATTGTGTGTCCTGTATGTTTCTGCCACTGTAAACACAACAATTATTAGTGTATTGATTGTTAGTATCTAAGTGATGTTTACAAGTGCAGACCTCACCATTTACTCTTTCTGTTGTGTATTTTATCCCTGGTTGTCTGTTAGTTCCCCTGGAGATGTGCAGTTTTATGACAGAGACACTTCTGAAGCTGGAGAGCAGTACCAGGATGACATGGTCACCAGTGAAACAAAGCAACAGGTTTACCAGTATGAAGACAAAGACGTTCCTCAGAACAGTTACAGTGCAGGAACAGCTGGACATAAGTTTGATGATGACCAACACAGTTATTACAGTGGTAAAGAAAAACATGAGGGTAAGGGCAGTGATATTGACGCTCAACGTTACCAGGACGACCAGCATGATCACTATCGTGGCAGTCGCAACCACCTTGAGGATAAACGTGATCGTTACGGCGGCAGTCGTGATCATCTGGATGATCAGCGTGATCGTTATGGAGGAAGTCGCGACCGCCTTGAGGATAAACGTGACCGTTACGGGGGCAGTCGTGATCGCCTTGATGATCAGCGTGATCGTTATGGGGGCAGTCGTGATCGCCTTGATGATCAGCGTGATCGTTACAGGGGCAGTCGTGATTGCCTTGACGATCAGCGTGATCGTTACGGGGGCAGTCGTGATCGCCTTGACGATCAGCGTGATCATTATGGAGGAAGTCGCGACCGCCTTGAGGATAAACGTGATCGTTACGGGGGCAGTCGTGATCGCCTTGATGATCAGCGTGATCGTTACGGGGGCAGTCGTGATCGCCTTGACGATCAGCGTGATCGTTACGGGGGCAGTCGTGATCGCCTTGACGATCAGCGTGATCGTTACAGGGGCAGTCGTGATCACCTTGACAACTGCAGCAATCGCTAACGTGGCAGCTGCAATCTCCTCAATTACACTTAAAATCAATACAGAAACTGATATCAATAACTTTGTGTTACTGAATGCTCTTTTAATGCCCTAAAAATCTTTTTTTCTTGTTTGGATCCACTTAATTGGGTTCATGGCTCAGTGCCTCGTCATACCAGACACATTACAAAATAGGTGGTGCTGAAAGCTTTGTGACATAGTGACTATTTATGGGGCCAGTTGCCTGCGAGTCCACTAACTGATTAGGCTGAAGTGAATAGATTTTGGTCCAAATATATGCTTTGGCAAAACCAAATCAACTTCTGACCCTGTTCAAAATGTCACTATACACCAATATTTAATTGAACAACAAGCCTGACCTGAATAGAAAAGTAGGACTTGTATTGTTAAAAAAAAGTAATGTTGGTGTAATGTTTTGATGTCCTGTCATATGAGGATAAATAAATGAGGTGGTGAATGATACCATGATGACACAAAGTAGAGGGGCGTGTCCTTTGAGTTCATTTTTCTCCATATTGGAACAGTCCTTTGTAGTCTAGTAGTTTAACAAATGGCCATTACATAAAATGTACTGTCTGCCAATAGGTTAATCAAAAAAAAAAAAAATATGGCGGTTTGATTCCTGGCTCCTCTAGTCTGCATGTTGAAGTGTCCTTGGGCAAGATACTGAACCCCAAATTGCCACCGATGGTTGTGACATCAGCGTATAAATGATTAGTTTCCTCTGATAGGCAGGTTGGTACCTTGCATGGCAGCACCTGCCAGCATATGAATGTGTGTAAATGGGTGAATGTGACACGTAGTGTAAAAGAGCTTTGAGTGGTCGGAAGACTAGAAAGGTGCTATACAAGTACACTCCATATAGCTTTTACCATTTACATCACACAGAGTCTGTCCACAGCTGACTGGGAGTGTCAGTCAAACCTGGTTGAATAAGAATATGCTTGCGTTCTGGTAACTCGCTGATCCATGAAGAAAGTTGAGGTGTCAACATAGCCAACTGTATATAGCATGTGTACTTCATACAGATTTAATGATTTAACCTGCATGATCAAATAGACTCTACTACAACTACCTGAGTTAGATTTACAATTTTTTTAATCTTTTAAAACATTTGTGTGGTACATCTTTTCTACAGCTTAATGCCATATTTGCTTTATTTTGTTATTTCTTTATTTTGGTGTTAGGTAATAAGGAGTTAAATTTTGCCTAAAAGTGATCATTTGTATTTTTGTGTTTTTTAAAAAAATATTTTTGTGTGTGTGTTTTATATAGCAACAATAAAATCGAGTTCAATGAAGAAAATGGGTCAAATGTTGCCGTTTGTGTGAAGTAACATCCCTCAAAACTCACTGCCAAGTCTGACCTGATTTTACAAACAAGCTGCCCCCCTCTCTCCTGCACACACACACACACACACACACATACACACATTGACCTATGTCACTTTTGGGGATATTATATACACTTACATTCATTTCCTGTGGACTTACCCTAACTCTGACTATGACCACTGACCCCAAAATCAGCTTTCTGTCAGCTTTTTTCCCCAGTTGGACAAGCCGTCCCCAAATAACTGGTCTGAAATATGTCCCCGAAAGTAGCCTATGACAGACAGACAGACACACACACACACACACACACACACACAGAGAGAGAGAGAGAGATATCTCTACTGCCGCTACACTCGCTGCAGATTTTAAAAAATACCCTGCTGCTTATACACTAAAGGGACACCTCCACCAGCTCTGCTACATACTGTGTTTAGTATCCTGAGTAGCACAGGAAGGTGTCAGTCTTTCGGAGCAGTATTGTGTGTGTGTGTGTGTGTGTGTGTGTGTGTGTGTGTGTGTGTGTGTGTGTGTGTGTGTGTGTGCTGAACTCACCTCTGCATGAAGTGGTACAGTCCCGTTAGTCGCAGTCTGGGTCCTGTTGGTAGCAGCAGCAGCAGCAGTCGGCGGGCAACGAGGATGACAAACATGCGGATAAACTGCTCATTCCTGTAAAACGGACTATATCATGAACTTTTACCGGTGGGCTGTTTTAGTGGGAGCGCTGGGTGAGTCTGAATATCTTTCAATACACGCTAAAATGTATTTGCTGCATCAGCGCAACAGGTTGATCCAATGCAAACTGAACTGCCTATCCAAGGCAGCTATGCGGCTTCGGGCTATTTGTATAAGCTATAAAACACTTGATAAGGTGCTTTTTTATTGTATAATTTATTTGGGTGAATTAAGTGAGATAGATGACTCATTATATTCATGGTATGCCCCATTTTTAATGAATTACTGACACATCAGGGGGTTTATGGGACAACGCTAATAATCCTTCCGGTATTTATTATGTCCTTTATGTAATATTGTATAATATTTTGTTGATTTTACTTTAAAGTGTATTTTATCTCTTCAGATATGTTAATAATATACCCTATACTGTCTGTACAGTACACCATAGTTAAGTTAATTGTAGGGTGTATTTTGGAGTACAATGTTTAATGGTAGTGCTGTATTTTACACAGTGGGCCTGTATACTCAAAGCTGCAAGGATTAGTCTATTAATCAATTTATCTGCAACTTTTTTGATAAGCAATTTCTCGTTTTAGTCATTTTTCAAGCAGAGAATGTAAAACATTCCCAAGACTCTCAAATGTGATGGTTTGATGTTGTCATTTGTCATTTATAACACTAAACTGAATATCTTTGAGTTTTTGTCTGTTGGCCAAATAAAACAAGCTATTTGAACACATCATTTTGGGCAGTGAGAAATTATATCAGGCATTTTTCACTGTTGTCTGACATTTTATTGACAAAATGATTAATCAGTCACGAAAATAAGTGGCATGTTCAATATAGTACACAAGTTGCTGCAAATTTGCAAGTAAGTATCTCCAAGTGCACATCAGTGTTTCTTTAAGGTTTGAAATCTGCCTGTAGTGGTACATCTGTTAGTAATATACCCCCATAACAGAAATATTCACTTTTCACACATTTTCTTGTGAAATTGTAGTGATATCCTTTATCAAACAAGGAGATTATATTCAGTCTTATCAGTGTGGGTTTTTTTGTTGGTCTAATGAGTCAATGTGAAGGAATGCACAACACAGTAAAGACAGGAAATGTGACAGCTTTGGAGAGGAAAAGTCCGACCGTGTTCAGGAAACATGCAGCAAAGCGCTGACCTGGAATACATTTGTTACCAAGCACACACACACACACACACACACACACACACACACACACACACATATACACACATTAGTTAAAATGTAATCTAATGCTGAAGGGAGGCCTGTAGTCTGCATGCAGGTGGTGGGAGAGTCAATCTGCTGTCTCTCTAACCTGTTCATTAGCCTACAGTGAGTCACACCTGATGTAAACGGCATGTAAACAATAATTAACCATCACTTTGAAATGATGCATCCAGAGGTTTCTGTATTCGTTTATCCGAACCTCCTCTCACCTCAAAGTGATTGCATTCATGGAGCAACGGTTTGGTTTAAATCTCTAGCAGTTAATTGGTCAGTTCACACCCAGCTGGACCAGGCCTGATACGCCCATTGGTTGGGAGTGTGTGAAACCCCCCCCTCCCTCCCTCAGCTCCTCAAGTGGGACAGAGGCGAGGGGGGGATTTGCAGCCCTAACAATGGACTGGTCCATGAAAAAAAGAAACAAAGGGAAGACCAGAGTTCTTTCGTGGGAGGAATTTAGGAGCTTGGTCACCCCTCCTCCTGTGCTCCTGTCCTGTAAAAACAAATTTGGCTTAATCACCACCATCATTCTCAGAAACGTGCAGTGCAATGTGTAGTTTCACAACAGCTGAACACCTGATGATACTCATATGACTGCAGGAGACAAACTTCATCTAGGTTTTACTTCATCAATCCTTAATACACTAGTTTGAACCTCAGTGATGCAGTATGGAGGCTAATATCAGAAGAAAACACATCAATTTAAGATAAATGCAGGGTGTATGCTCCTCTTATTGGTCTGAAGGAGAGGCAGGCTGGTGGATTTGCTTTTGTTTTGACTTCCTGTCTTCTGGGAAATGTTTGGAGCAAGTTCCTGCCCGCCCCACCCTAACCTAATATGACAAGCTGTACAGCAGAAAGCACCCACGAGCGTCCGACTGCTCCATCCCCTCCCCTCTGTGATGACAACCCCCTGCCTCCTCACAGGCCTCCCCAACCCCCCACACACACTGGAATTTAACCCCCCTGACCCCGGTACCAAGCAAGAGAGGAGCCGTACACACACACACACATACACACATCTAATCTCTGTTCCCCTCTTCCCTCCTGTTTTGATATTACACTAAATATCTCCCAGGTGTAGTCCCCCGCACTCATGAATCATCCACACACAAAGAAGAGAAGCAGCTGTTTCTTCAGGAGTAAAGTTGTCATCAGCCTCCTTTTCCTGTCTTTAAACTGTTTTTGTCTTCACTCAGTTGCCAGTTTATTAGGTTCACCAAGATCAAACTATTGCAGTCTAATACAACAGTCGTGCAACATTGTAGCCACCACATTTACATCAATTAGGGTAGACTTTGTTTTAATATAACACATTTAGGGCTGTAACTAACAATTATTTTCATTATTGATTATTCTGCCAATTTTTTTCTTGATTAATCGTTATGTCTCTAAAATGTCAGAAATATTACTAAACCCAAAGATAATCTGTTTACTGTCATTTACGACAAAGAGAGCATTAAATCATCACATTTGTTAAACTGAAACCAGCAAATATTTGGCATTTTTGATTTAAAAAAAAGACTAAAATGGTTATTCACTTATAAAAATAGTTGCCACTTAATTTTCTGTTTATTGACTAATTGATTAATCTGCTAATTGTTGCAGCTCTAAACACATAACAATTCAACAGCACTACAGTTTCAACAAAAGCTGAACATTATAACCTGCATTAGTTTTAGCTAGGGGGACCTAATGAACTGAGAACAGACAATTAATTGCTATTTTGATTATCAATGAATTGTTTACATTATTTATCAAGTAAATATGCCAAATATCTGCTGGTTCCAGCTGTTTTTCACTGTTCTATATTGTTGTATATTGAACATCTTTTGGTTTTCATTTTTTGCACAAAAAATGCAATTCGAAGACATCACCTTGGGCTCTGGAAAATAATTTTCCACATTTTACAATTAATGAAAGATCAAAAGATTAATCAACATATTTATGGTTAGTAGAAATAATCATTAACTGCAGCCCTACATATAGTATATTTTGCCATCTGATGGTCATCCTCTTGGGAGAAACACTCGTCTTTGGGGTGTAAAATGAACATGATACTATCGCTGTTTGAAGTTGGCTGCACACATTTTTATCTCACAGTAACATTCACATGACTTTGAATAGTCAAATCATGTGTCATGGAAATACAAAAAAGTCAAACACATCCCTTATTCACATGTTCTGTCTCTATTTCTTTATGTGTGTGTCAGTCTGTGTGTGTGATGGTGTGCACGTCTCAGTGCGGGAGAAGCAACGGTTTGCGATGCTCTTCCAGTCTGTGGTCCTCCCGTGTCAGTACCAGACGGCCTCCACCCAGACCCCAGTGGTGCAGTGGTGGTACAAGTCCTACTGTCGAGACCGCACCCGAGAGTCCTTCACCCTACCGGAGAGTCTGGGCGTCCAGGCCTCCGACCTGGGCGCCACGTCCCACCTGGAGTGCTCCGACAGCAGCCGTACAGTTCATGTTGTGGCCTCGGCACAGGGAGCTTCCATGACGCTGGCTGAGCACTACAAAGGCAGAGACATTGCCATCATAAACAGTAATGTGATGATTTTTATCCTCTTTGAAAAAGTGATGAATTGAGGGGAAATAGTTACCACAGCTGTTTGACTACTGTACACTTAGATTCATCTCCAAACAGGAATCAGAGTTGACTGTGCTTTATATTTCCTGTTCTCTAAATAAACCTCTTTTGTCTTTGTCTCACAATAGTGTAAGCACACGTGATCACGACCTCCTTTCTCTCACTCCTATTTATCTATGTTCTCCTTTTAAACCTCAAGCCTTATCGAGACAAAACACCCGTCTTCTATCCAAAAGTGTCAACAATGGGCTCCTGCCGTCATTAAATACAGTAACAAGAGTGATCCACTAACATGATAAAGGAATACATGTTGGTAATCTCTATGTTAATTAAGATTAGGATTTCTTGTTATTCACATGTAAACATTGTGTATTTAGTTTTGTCTGTTTTACTAAAGCTTCTATATCTAAGTGACAAGTGAGAAATGATTTAAGTCATTTTTTAAAGCCTCTTAGATGGGAAGATTTTCTGATTTTCTCTTTTATACATCATTGTGAATTGAACACCTTGGTGTTTTGAACTGTCGGTTCGGACAATACAAGCAATTTGAAGACATCAGCTTGTGCTCTGGTACAACAGTGATGACAATTTATAAACCAAAAAAATCATCAATCAACCTAAAAGATAATCTGCGGGTTAAACAATAACGAAAACACTTCTTACTCACAGCCCCGATTAGGCGTTACACGGAGCAAAATGTTAAATTACAGATGCATGCATACATGAATACACATTAATGTAGTTACTTTTGTAAAGCCCTGTTAAAATTGTATCAACATAAACATCAAAGCATCAGACCACAATTTACCAGATGGTGTTTGTAATTATTATTTCATCTTGTAGCGAGTATAGTTCAAATTCTCAAAGTGATTCTCTCATAAACTGACTGCTGCTTTATGAACCTGATCATTAGCGCTCTCACCTGCTACAGTCCTATTAATCTGGTTTCTTGTCTCCATGCAGAAGCGGACCTGCGGATCGGGCAGCTGCAGTGGGGAGACAGTGGAGTGTACTTCTGTAAAGTCGTCGTCGCTGACGATCTGGAGGGGAAGAATGAGGCCCAGCTGGAGTTACTGGTGCTCGGTATGGCCACACTTCATTTCAGTCAAAGTAGTGACATAAAGACTCAAACAAAGAAACTTTGAGCCTGATCATGATCAGCTGTTTACAGTTTCCTCTATGTTTATTTGTATGTTAAAGCTCAGTGCCGTTTCTTTCAATATGCTGTTTGTAAAGGTTTTCAGAAATACCCTTTTTGTTGCTTTTGCGTTCCAAAGTGTCCATGAAACAGCTTCCATGGAGACGACCAAATGGTGTTTTCCTCTTTACATGGTCCTGATCCTCCATGACAGACTCTATTGTTTAGCCAACCGTACACTAAAGAGAGCTGACGTGGCCGTCTGGTACATCTTAAGTCAGTTAGACACTTTGTCAGGGTTGTGTGGCTCATGAGACTGTACAGGATCATATTGTATGTTTGTGTGTGATCATGTTATATTTGTTCCCTGGGGAGTGTTTGTTGTTCATGATTATACACGGCTGCCAAAACCTGCGCTGAACAGCTAATATTAAAGTGTTAAAGGTCAAAGATTCGTATGTATGTCTTGAAGTAATTGTCCATTCGTTTGGGAGAAATTGTGGAGACTATTGTTGCCAAAAACGTAAGCCACTCCTTAAGCTGTTACCATGGCAACATGCTTTTTCAGAGGAGCATGTTAAGGGTTGCTGTAGACATGAGACAAGAGAGAGACACAGAAAAGGGCAGAAACAAGGCTTAACTCTGACTTGAACATAAAATGATCGTTACCAAAAATGTTTTTTTCTGCTGTAAGTTTGACCTGATGTGCATAAACATTAAAGTCTGCTCATTACATACATCCCTCCTGAACTGAGCACTAATCTTATTATAATCAGCTTACAGGAGAGAAGAGCAGGGGCATTAACTTGTGTGAATAACAAGATAGACTGAGTTTTTGGCATAGGACTTTTTTTTTTTTAACTTTGCTACATTGCAACTACAAAGGTAGAATTAGAAAGTGTGTATCTGGCCCTGACGTGGCTCTGAGATACACTAACTTCAATTGTAAAGAAATACTTTGATATTTTGGGATACACTTGTTAGGTGAGAAGATTGATACCACTTTCAGGAGAGGAGAGTGTCTACAATCTTCTCACCTAACACTCAGCAAGAAAGTGCGTAAGTGTATCCCAAAATGTCAAAGTATTCCTTTAAGCAACAAGTTGTGATGTTTCTTCTTTCACCATCTCCTGAATTTCTGGTATCATTTTTCATTTTGGATACATTTTTCCTCCAATGTTCACTCCCTTTGCTTTCCCTTTTGCCCTGCAAAATCTTCTCCTGTACTCCCTCCATTCCTTAGTTTTTGCTCTGCCATGTTCTCCCTGCATCGTTCACTGCCTCCCTCCCTCTCAGAGCTGCATAGCTCCTGAGCTTTCTCAGGTTACTCTGCGTTACAGAGCTTCATGGTATGTAGATGACTGTGCCAGGTCAGTGGAGCAAGATTACTTTTTTGATCAGGAAGGAATGGTACACTGTTTTTTCCCCGCTCCATAGTAACAGTCTACTCAGCACACCCTGGAGCCATGACTGGCAGTAGTCTATTGCTGTAGTCAGACAGAGGCAGGTCTTTGCAGTAATCATAGTCATTTGCCACTTCACAATTAATCCAGTAAAAACATGAACTACTGCGGTTGTGTCTCAGCTCCAGTTCACCTGTTGCTGTCTGAATCAAGGCCATTACTTTCTCTTTTCCGTATTTTACAGTTTGCCAACTGTATAAAATTTGACCTGTTTTGACCTGTTAATCTTGTATATGAAGCACAAAAGAGGCATTGTTTCACAATGATACAATTTGTGGGGCCTTTTTTTTTTGACGAGCTCCCATGGTAAATTGTTGTCCTTAATTGTGATGTGCCCCAGTTTCCAAAACCCCCTCTTTGTATTCTCACACTGCCTCTCTTGCCACGTCTCTATATATTTGTGTGTCTGTTTGCATGTAGCATGTGTGGATTGGCATCTGCATTAATTGATTTGTGTGCAGGTTTAACACCATCAGAGAGGCACATGTGTAGTGTGCATCACAGAAACATAGCACGGCTAACCTCCTGATAAAAATAGATTCAAAGTCAGATGAGTTTGGGTTTTGAACTCTGAACTCTGGCGTACATGACTTATGTTTATGGTCATAGGTTAGTATTTCTGAAAGCGCTCCCTAGGAAACTCTATGGCATCATATTTTAGTAGCATGACCTCTGAACACTAAAACATGTCAGTGATTCATGTGATAACTAGACAAGTCTACAGCCATGAGGCAACATGAGGCTGCACTGGCAGAACAGAGCTTTGAATCAAATGGTCTGCTAAGTATGCAAACATGCTCAAAGCTGACAATGCTAACATGCTGATGTTTAGCACATATAAACTTCAGTTTATGTTCACCATCTTCTTGTTAGCCTGTTAGCATGCTAACTTTTAGTTATTGTAATTCATCCTGGGGGGAACATGAGTCTCTGTAGCAAATTTCAAGACTATCTATCAGATAGTTGTTGAGACATTTCAGAAAAAAAAAATGTCAACCTGATGGTGGCGCTAGACTTAAAGCCAAAGGAACACCAAGATCATGAGGGCGAATCTTCTACGCTCCATCTGTACTAAATTTTACAGCAGTCCATTGAATAGTTGTTGAGATATTTCAGTCCAGACCAAAGTGGTGGACCAATGATGAACCAACATTACCATTCCAAGCCACTAGCGTGGCTAAAAAATGTGTTCATTCATCTTAACATATGACAGCATGTATGATGCATAATTGTTAAATTTATGCAGACAGATATATTTAATATACATTAATTAAACATTAATGTTTCATTACTGTATGTTTGCCAATGTTGATGGTGTAAAAAGTTTGTCTCTTTGAGATTCCTTAATTAGTGCATGACCATCAATCAGCCACTCTGCTACCAGATTTTCTAATTTGCCTGATCTTTTTTCTCTTGCTTCCTGCTTCCTCTGCCGGCCTTCACCTATGCTCTCCGTCTCTCTGCAGGCAAGACAGGTCAGCCGGACGATATCCTACCTGAGTTTGATGTGGAGTTTATGCCAGGTACGGCACCTCACCTGCACTTTTAACTAATTTCCTGGCATCTTCTGGCTTCTCTAATGCCTCCTAATGTTTTATTCTCACTGACCAATCAAAACTCTCTTTGACTAACAAATTTACACTGAAATAAACATCAGAAGGAGAGAAAAAAACCCAAAACAAAACAAGCTGCCAACCCAGTCAGAGGAGTATGTAACTTGATATGAATAAAACACACAGCCAGTTGGTTAATGAGGCCTCATAAAGCAAAAATCACAGACTCTCAGTTTTTATCCTTCACCTCTGCTTATGATTTAAATTCCACAGGGGATATATGTTGACTCAGCGAGGGGGTTTGAGTGGGTTTTGCTTTTGGGCACACCCTGAGGAAGTGTGTTGTTAGGGTGTAGATGCTTTAGAGATGTGATGTGGGATAAGAGTCAGTTCCCTCGAGTTTGCCTGAAGTTTCCTATTATAGTGCTTTGTGTTCTTTGGATGCACCACTGGAAGAGGACAGAAACATCAGCATGATTTTAAAGGAACATTGCGGTTTATTACACCTTGGGTCTTTTTTTGTCTTCTCTGGCCATTTAAAGGTTGTAAACAAGCTAGTAGTTTAGTCAGATTAGCTAAACCACTTCATTTGAAGTTAAAACCGAAAGTGAGCGCACCGGAAATGTCTGGAAATACCTTATCACACAGAAAACATGTGCACACAACTACGGCCAGTACATTAGGTCAAAGCTGAACTGGATGTTTCCTATTGACAGTTTGGGTAACAAATTTACTATTCACCTTTATTTTCTCTTCCAAATCAAGTTTGGCTAATCTGGCTGTTTGTGTAAAACCTTTTTTTAGCAATTTTTTCAATATTCCCAGATCTCTATAATTAACTTAACTACTATCACCAATATGAATAGTAGCCAAAGCTATAAAATCAAGACTCAAATTGTACATTGTAATCTTTTTTCATGACATGCAGAGAGTGTTTCTGCTTTTGTCTTATTTTTAAGAGCACATTTGTTGATATTGTTCTGTTAAACTGATTTTATTCCTCTTGTGAGGGCAGCTGGGACAGAGCACTTTATCTTTTACTATAAGTCTTTAACTGTCTGTATTGCAGAATGGGCGTTTGTGGGTTCTGTAGTCCTGGGTAGTATCTTGTTCATGTTGCTGCTGGGGATCTGCTGGTGCCAGTGTTGCCCTCATTCCTGCTGCTGCTACGTCCGCTGCTGCTGCTGTCCTGATACCTGCTGCTGTCCACGACACTGTGAGTAACACGAACAACTACACGATTTCCTTTAACATACCTTCTCAGTATCAACTCAACAGCAATCCCTCTGCATGGAAGGTTTAGAGTTTTGTTGTTCTCCTGTGCAGTATATGAGGCAGGGAAGATGGCAAAGAGTACCCAGCCCGCTCAGATGCCTGTGTATCCCTACTACATTCCCGGGGTCCCCGCTGTGGTTCCTCTTGCCCCTTCATCGCATGTGGAACCAAAGATTGCCACTATCCCTTCATTGGAAAATAACCTGGCTAGAGGTGAGTGAAAACATCACAGTTTGTAAGTTGCAGAGATGTCAGAAAGCTCTGTAACAGCCTTATTTCCTTTCAAAAACACTGACTCGACTAACTCTCATTTCATCTGTCATCTCTCACCTTCAGAAATTACATAAATGTCTGTTACTCGTGCATGTTTGCTATATGCATGTTTGTTCTTTTCATCTGGTGTTAATATGTTTGTTTGATTTGTATGAATGTGCATTACACACTCAAGCGTATATGTGTGTGCAATCTTTGCATGATGATGTCCCTGTGAGTGCATGTGTGTGTGTGTGTCCATATCCACAGTGCGCAGTGGTTATCGACTGAAACCCAGTCAAGACCAGGACTCAATGAAAGTTCTGTACTACATAGAGAAGGAGTTGGCTCAGTTTCCCTCTGCCAAGATGGCTGCACTGAAACGTAAGCCTGCACAGATTAGGCCAGTTTCTGCAATCTGTGTGTGAGAGTGTAACAGTGCGTATGTGATTGTGTCTGGTCTAAGTGTTCCTGTTTTATGTGCATGGTTTGTGTACATGAAGTAGCGCTAGTTTCCATCTAATCCTTACATTAATTTCATAACATCTAACTGTCCTCACTGAGATGAGAAAAAGACATCTCTCTGTTTCAAAAGGAAAGTTATTATGTAAAGTCCATTATATTCTGTATTAGGACATCTCAGAGTGTATTATCATGAGGATGCCATGGCCACTTGCAAAAGAAAAAAATTTGTTTGTTGTCAGTTTAACTCGTGTTCAGGTTTGTTTCACCGGTGAAAGTTCAATGGTGTTGCAGTTACCTGCAGTTTTCATAATTAGTCTGCAAACTAATTTAAAACTGTTGAACTATGTTTGAGGTGTTCTGATATACAAAAGTACTTTGTCTTGTATACATTTAAAGCATAACGCTCAGTACTTTACTGCCTTGTCTGTGGCTCTCAGACCTGAGTCCATTGGTTTCTACTGAAGATGTGACTGAAAATGTGTCACAAATGTATAGTTATTTTTTTTAAAAAGGCTGAGTAATTTCCTTAAACAGGTGGGCACTGTAGTTTTAATCAAACATTACTCAAACAGGAGTAAATAGTGTGTTTGTTGGGGACTATTTTCAGTGGCGGATTAATACACATTTTGTGCCGTTGTGAATATTTATGGCAGGAGGATGGTGTATATGGGGTTAAGTTAAAATACAGTGCCTATGTTCTTATAAATGAAGGGAGACAACGTGTTGGTGTGTTTTTTATTAGTGTAGTGGTGTTGTTAGTCGGATCAATACATTGTTGGTTTTGGTCTTTGTCGACAATAAGAAATATATAGAATATCACACCAGTCTTATTCTTTAAATTATGTTGTGACAGTAGTGGGAAGTGCTTTTTTGCTTAGGATATAATTTTCTGTCAGCTATAATAAGTACTCCTGGTTATACAGCCCTCATCACCACAAACCAGAGATTAGGTGATGTACAGTGTGTCCTATGCTCTCATCCCAAGCACCTAGTACTTTTAGCCGACCACATCTTTCTGTTAAATGTTCAGTTGCATCATTTCACAGTTATAGCTGTGTAATTTATGAAAGATTTAGATTTTAAATGCTGAAATTAAAACAAATCAAACAAAGAAGTAAAGTGAAATTTGTATATTCAGTCTATGGTCTCTACAGTGATGTGTCTGTCCCAACAGCCAGTAGCCTATCAGAGCTGAGTTCCCTTCATGATGGAGGGAATACAGTAGGAGGGAATAATTTCAGACACACATATCAGACCGTCCAGATGAAGGCACTGCCGTCCATCCCAGACCTTGATGACCAATCGGTGCTCAGAGTGGCTCCACCTACCCAGAGCCGCAGGTACAGACGGGACAGAGGCAACCACTCAGATGATGAACTAGACAGAAGGTAATTTGTATAATTAATCTTCTGATTATTTTCTCAGGAAATCATTACATTGTTTTTTTTTCTTCTGTTAAATGTCAGAAAATGCCCATTATAATTTATCAAAGCCACATTCAGTTTACCTTCATATATGCCAGAAAAATCTTTTTCATTTCACATTTGATACACTATAATCAGAAAATATTTGACATTGTTGATTGAAAAATTACATTTTTTCAATCAACAAAGCTATTTATATTCAAAAGCTATTAATTGATCGTTAAAATAGTTGCTGATTAAGTTTCTGTCAATTAACAAACACTGTTTGATGAACTACCCCCAAAAAATAATTGTCCAATCACAGCTTAGCAGGCCTGTCAAGCTTTTGATTTCTCCACATGTTGAAACTGTGTGCATGGGGCTGTAGTAAGAGTGTTACTCTGCAGAGTTTTGGAGGGTCTTTCTTAGCCTTTCCGTTACCAAAAACATAAGAGAAAAGTAAGAAACCTTTAATAAAAGCTCAGTTCATGATAGGACATCCTCTGTCCCCTCTATGTGGAAACCAAATTAGTAGCTCTGCCCTTTATTGGATTTGGGGAATTTTATCCAGTATGCCAGCCAGCGTTATCTGAGATAGCTAACCGAGATATTTTCCATACACAATGGTTCATTCTCATCCTAAAAGCATTTTCTCTTGTAACATAAAAGTAAAAAATTGTGTTTGAAAGTACAAACAAAAGTATGTAACCTAAGCAGGTGAAGAGGGTTATGTTAAAAAGAAATAACAGTCTGATCTTACATTTTTCTGTATCACACTTGTGCTTTTAAGCTAAATTGACGGTCGCTGGCTAGAAATGCTTTTGTCTCTGTGTGAAATCAAGGAGCCATTGTTTCAGAAATTAGAGAAAATGTTGATGCTAAATCAGTATAAATTGCACGTGTGCCGAAAGAAAGCTTGACAGGTGTAGCAATAGTAACTAAGGGGGGCGGTCTGAATTTCACATTATTTCCAGCATAAGCTTTGCAGGAACATATCAGAAACATGTAAACTGTCACTGTGTGCTCTCCCTGCTGTAGGTGGAACCCTCGCTCAGAGCACCTACAGAGAAAGACCCTGAGCAGGAGAGGGCGGACCGGCTCCCTGGACGAGCTGGAGGAGTTTGCTCAGTCTTATGGTTCCCGTAGCCGTCGGGCTGAGCCTCCAGACCGATCCTATGACCGAGATTACAGCCCGCCAAGGCGTTTCTATAGAGATGAAGATGATGGCTGGGGCCGTCGCAGCCCCTCACCTTTACCACAGAAGAGAAGGGACACATGGGACAGTGATCGTCCCCCTCGCTTGCCCCAAAGCAGAGGCTATGATGATACCTTCCTCAATAGTGTACTGCAGAGTAAGGCGAGGGGACGGGGAGGTGCTGGGAGGGTGGACGAGGACAGTGACACTCCCTCCAAAGGCAGCTCCAGAGGCAAGGGCAGCGATAGTTACTACAGCCGGTCGCCAAGCAACCGTCCAGAAGAAGAGGATCCTTTGCCTCCGTACTCTGAGCTGGAAGCGGAGCGGTACCGCAGGGCTGACCCAAACACAGACCGGTACCGCACTGTAGAACCTCCTAGAACAGAGCGATATAGGACCACTGAACCAACCACAAGGCCTTTCTCTTACACCCGCCCTCACCAGGGGATGTCCCATACGCTACAGGGGGGCAGGGAGGAGAGAGATAGGAGCCGAAACCTGGTGAGTTACTTGTAGCGGGGAAAAGGACCTTCTTTCTCTTCAGCAGGTGATATTCTATATTTTCTCTTATTGTCAACAAATCCCATTAATACACTCAGTCATTTTCTCATAGACTTCCATACAATCTGACTTCTTTTTGAAGCCAGTGGAGTCGCCCCTCTCTGGCCATTAGAAAGACCCAGACCCACTTTTCAGACCCAGAGCTACCTGCTTGGTGTATCCAAAGCCTGATAAGCTTATTCCTCTGTGGCATAGATCTACATTGTTGTCCCAGAACTATTAAAAACACATCAGTGAGCCATGAGTGACATGTTCCTTCATTATGAACATGCGCACTTTTGAGTCAATCCCAAACACACTGCCATGCTGCTGTAAACACTCACAAGCACACCAAATGTGTATTAATCCACAGCTGAAAATAGTCCCCAACAAATCCACTATTTACTCCGGTTTGTGTAACATTTGTTAAAAACCACAGTGCCCAGATGTTAAAGGAGACTTTTTAAAAAATAGAACTATGGAGTGTCCTGGTGATTACAGGTTTACACTGTTCCTGGTTTGAGTCCAGCTGGGACATCCCTCCTCTATCTCTCCCCTTATTTCCTGTCAGCGCTTTCCTGAATTCTATCTAATGAAGGCAAAAGTCTGCCCAAAAAAAGAAACTACATATTTATGTCTTAAGTGGCTGAGTATAAAGTATTAAAGGGCAGATTATCATGAGATTTGTTGACAGTCAAAAAAACATAGAATAATGGCAACCTGTTGTTTTATATTTGCAAAGGTTTTACAGTATTTGTACATATATATGTCTATTGGACACTGTACATCAAGATTTATGGTCTCACACTGAATCCTTATAATTTACGTCTTACATGACTTTATCTTAGTAGCTGTAACATTTATTACATTTGGAATAAATAAAAGCAATTGCATATGTGCATTTACCTCAGATATGTATATTCTGATCATACTTATAACCATAACAGTGTTGCATCTGCTTACTCTCTGGTTTCTTAAATATCCCAAAAATGTTTCATTTTCTCTATGAAATCACTATAACAGTCACTGCTACTAACAGGACTTGCGCTGCATGATATCTCTGAATCATAATCAAGCTTTGATGACTTAGGCGCCACGCTGCACTAACCTAGCATGGGCATGAATGCAAAGTCTCTAACGCGTGGCTCTTGGTGTATTTCTTTAACAGAGCACAGCACTGAGCAGGGACACTCTCATAGTGTGACAAGGTTTCCCAGCCTCGGCCTGCACAGCACAGCACTGCCAGTCCGTTCGTTCAAACCGTCCTGTTGCTATGCAGGAGGGACTAACTGTTCTGCCATCAGCCATATGAAGTCTGGCTCATCTCACTGAAATAACTGCACCGAAAAAAAACAACAGTGGTGGGAAAATCCTGAGAAGTGAATGTGCACAAATCAGTCGTTTCTGTTACTTCGGGACGATTTATGGTTGTGTGCATGTTTTCTCTCGTGTGCATTACTTATACCTGTGGAATCATGCATGTGTAGTCCATAAATGGTCTGTGTGTGTGTGTGTGTGTGTGTGTGTGTGCACCAGTTTTACTTGTTGAGCATGATGAGTTGAGTAAGTGGACTTACTTTTATCAGTGCCAAGATGTTTTTTACTATCTGCCAACTACAGAATTCTTATGTAACACTGAGCAGGAACCATAGTCTTATTATTTTTCTACAAACTTCATACTTCTCACTCAGTACTCTGCAACTCAGGTTCACTTTATATTTGTCTCTTGTTGATATTGTACTGTATGATATTGTACTGTACCTTGAATTTGTTCTGCAGATTTTATTTGCACTGCTTAAGTAGCTTACTCTTTGAATAAAGAAAACTTTGAAGTCTTACATCAGTGTACTTTTATTATCACAGAGAGAGAAGATACATACAGCATAATAACATGAATAAAAAGTTTTGAGCTTTTATGCAGTCTGCAAGGACTCGTGATGAATTTGGTAAAAAAAACAAACAAACACACACATAAAAAACATATCTATATTTGTCACATTGCAGAGCAGACCTCTGTGTCTCAAAACAATTGGAGGACAAGTATTAACTGAGAACATGTCACAGTAGATTTCCAGCACAGCACTCAATATTACATCACATGCATTGACAAAAAGGTAAAAACTACATCATTTTAGTACATCTTCATCTGGGAATATGTACACATCAAACTATTTACAATGTTAACAACATGAAACAACTAAAATTAAAACTGAAATTTATAATTACACAAACAATTTGAAATAAAAGAGGAAAAGGACTGACAACAAAAGTTACAACAATACAATATAAAACAATGCATAAATAACAAAGATTGAGATTTAGGCTAACGCTATACAGCTTATTGCACCTACGCTTTTTAATACATAAGTCAAAAAGTAAAATTAGACAGATGTTTACACTATGCTGCCCATTTTTATATTTGCCCCTTTAACCTACACATTTTTTGTTCCGCATTACAGGTGTCACAAAGTCCCCCCTTTAACATCAATACAATTATTTTTTATATTAGTCCTGACTCTATGTTTCCTGAATATGCACATTTCTCTCAAGGCACATTGGCATTTTTTGATTTAAATCCCCCTTAATTCAAAGATGTTTTTTTCTTCTTGTTACTTCCGTCAGATGTTTGAGTTTCACTATGCAGAATGATGTATGAGCAGAGTTTGACACTTAAAGGCTGTTTTCACATTAATCTGCTGAAAGTGGAAGTTTCTCTGTGCTTAAATCTGAGTTTAAGATAATTTTGTGACATCACAACTAGTTTGGAGCCAATCATGGTCCAGTATTCAATTTACACAAGTGTGAAGTGGAAACTTGAAACCTCTAGTGCACAAACACTGAGAATGGACTTAATAGTGAAGGCCTTGTGCCCCACATATATTTACATTAACTTATTTTGACAAGATTGATTTTGATATAAAATATCAATTGTCTGTTATATAATCTCATCTCTGAGTGGTTATTGTGTCTGATAATGGTTGTGATAATGTATATGTAACTTGGACAGAGTCTGCCTGTATTTTTATCATTGCTTATCAAAAATACACAACTAAATCAACACTACAGCTTTACTCACAACCTTCATTTACAGAAATACACAATCAGCACACTTTACCATGTAAATCATGTGTATGACTTTAAATTATGCATAACAAACATTAAGCTGTGAATGGGCTAAATGGTACAACATATGAATTGTGAGCAATTAAATGTTACTACCGTTTATTTAGAGCAAAATGAGACTAAATGAACATTTGATAGCGCTCTACAACACAGCCTGCACATCACAGTGTACCTGTTTTGTGTTCCCTGGGTACCAAAACACAGTCAAAAAGACAGAAAATGAATGGTACTGTGTGTTCTTCGAAACTACTAACAACAAAATACCAGGAAGGAATTTACAAACTGGCACGTCTTTGAGTTCAGAGTGGAGCCAGACACAGATGTGATGGCAAAGCTTTTCATCCATGCAGCATTTTTCACAGGATTTCAAGCACACTTGTGTAAGCTGAGAGCAGCACTTGAGTTCAGCTCACGCGGGCTTGTTTTGTGTCAACTGTAAAGCTCGCCGGGGTCTATGTCCTCGATAAGGGATGTAAACATCCTCACACAAAGAGCTCCGACACTCGTTCAACATGACTCACCCAGAGAGTGAACTTTAAACTCGGGAGTTTTTCCACCAACGGACAAATGAAAACCATCATGCCAGCCGAGGCGACCTGCTTCTCTTTTTTTGTTTGATTTACAATCAGATTATCTGAGCTTCTGTTCTTTTAATATAACTGATTTTTCTGTCACGTTGCTGAGGACAAACAAGCCCTATAACTGATGAACATTCATATAAAGAGTGTATTAATCTGGTATGTAAATAGCATTTGCTTACACTCATCAGGAGCAGTGGACTCAAGGAAACACAGCAGAGAACAGAATATTTACTGATATATTAATGACTAATCTGCTAGTTAAGCTCCCAGTTTCTCTCATGTTGTAGTTTGGACCATTAAAACTATGAAAGAGACTAACTGAAACAATGAGAGCGTTTTGTGTGGCGCCATGAAATTGTCTGGAGGGAAAAATAAAATGATAGATTGTGCTCTCACAAATAATTCACTCAAATTACTAATTTGTAATATATGTAATTGTGCCGCCAGATTACCAGGTTGATTCTCTCAAAGTTAGTTGTTTAGCCAACCTCATCAACACTGACTGTGGATCGTGAAATACAGTCTTTACCTTTTTTATCTTGGGATCGAAAATTTGAATTTTGTGTGTGCAGGGGCCTAGTTCATAAATGCGCAAAAAACACAATAATATCTATATTAGTCAACTATTAATAAAAGTAAGTGTTTGGTAGTCAGATCAACAGTACTACCTCCTACCATAGATCCATTTTTTGGGGGGACAGGGGAAACAGCAGGGAGATAACCTCCTTAGGGGGAGATAGCAGGTCACAAGTATATGCTACATAAAGTATATGCTACATAAAAGCTGGGAGCATGAAGATTAATTTGAGCTCAGCAGTGTGTGTCATTTTTTTCTAGTAATAAATCTGTAATAAACACTGTGTTTTGGTTAGGCACCTATTCAAAATTTGAAGAATGTGTAAGGGCTTAGAACATTATGATAACATTACGATGGAAGTATATGATGGTCATTCCCATGCTCAATTGTGTCTCATAAGTTGTTGCAGCAATTTTGGGGTTGATACCATTTGTTATACAGGTTTGGTGCAAAATTTAGCCATTTTTGACCACTTGAGAAATTATAAAAATGGTCAAAAATCCCTCCAAAATACCACATTAAACCTCAGCACCCTGTACGACTACTGTGATTTGGTTTCAAAAACTTTTGACATTTGGAGATATCTTGTGGGTATCCATAGAACCCATTTTCATTCAGATATCTTGAGGTGAGAGGTCAAGGGACCCTTTTGAGAATGGCCATGGCAGTTTTTCCCTCGCCAAAATTGTGCACAACTTTGGAGCGTTAGCAACAGGTTAGCATGACAAGGTTGGTATCAATGGATTCCTGGTTTCATTTGATACTAGTATCTTCACTGTAGCTTTAAATCTGACGTCCGGGCAGTGGAGGAGGTTAATGACTGATAAGATATACAGGATATGGATGCAAAATACATTTGTGGTTCAAAATTTAATATAGGAACTATTTCTAAAGGAATACTTGAACCGGGTCAAGAATAACCCGCTCTATGCTGCGAAGGGTCCGAATGGGAACAGTATGTGAGGGTTAAGTCACTATTTTTTCAGGTTGTTGCTGTCGTCGGGACTCTGTGCTCCTCCTGCTCCTCCTGCTGCACCTGTCGGGGGGGCGGGCTCAGTGATGTCACCTGAAGCTGGGCAAAGGGGAGGTGGTGATGTTCCGCCTCCATCATAGTCCGACTGCTTTAGGGGAAGTTGTTCGTCGATTCGTCTGTAAACACTCGTCTTTCACCACAGATAATATACATGGCCAGAAAAACGTGTCGTCTTCAGTGAAAACGTGGCAGTACTATGCAGAGCAGCGCCTACATGACGCTTTTCTACAGATGTTCAGGATTTTTAGTGGATTTTAAATCGTCGTCAGGACAGTGAAGCTTCCGCGGAAGGATACAGAGCAACGAGATGGGAAAAATGATACTGATGGCGCTTCTGCTGGTTTACCTGCCGACAGGTGAGGCTTTAAAGTCCACATAGTAAACACACCTTTTTCCTGAAGTTCATACTTAATCCAAGTATAATCTGTTTTATCAGTTTATTGTAGAGTGAAGCCACTTGATCAAACAATCGAAACTGGGAAGTTGACAAGTTAATTATCGACAGGTGCAAACAAGACAAGGCCGTCTGTTGTCACGTGACTTTACCACAACTACTATTTTTTTGGCCTGTTCTCTAAAATGATAACATCCATCAGCTCACGCTGACTACGGTAGTCAACATTTCTTCACAATGATGTATCAGCTGTACTCAAGGATTTGTACTCAAAGCTACACACAACAGTACATCACATTATTATTATTATTATTATTATTATTATTATTATTATTATTATGGTAAATCTGCTGTTGATCTGAAATGATAAGTCAATTATTCTAGTTGATTAGAAAATGAATCAACAATTGAATACACTTTAAAGTCATCTATCAAGATTTATCAAGCAAAAACATCAAACATCATCTGGTGTCAGCTTCTCGGGTGTGATGATTTGCTCACTTTCTCTGTTAATGAGAATAATCAATAGTTGCGTGTCTATTCAGTATTTTGCCGATTAATCTATTAATCCTTTAGTCTATAAATTGCTTGAAAACTGTGAAAAATGCTCATTATAATTTTCTAAAGCCCAAAGTGATGCATTTAAATTGCTTGTGTTGTCTGGCCAAACAGCCAAACCCCAAAATATTTCTGTTAACTATCACATGAAACACAGAAAAAAAGCAAATCTCCACAGTTAAGAAGCTGGAAGCAGAGAATTTTGAGCATTAAATGTTTAATTGATTATGAAAAGTTATTTTTCTGTTGTTCAAATAATCTATTAATTGACTATTTGTTTCAGCTCTGTTTCTATGTGTAGTAAACATTTTGTTGACAATGATGTACAAGATTCTTATGTACTTTATTTTATCTGAGTAGGACTGTGACTAATGGTTCTTTTGTATTATTGATTGATCAACTGAATGTTGATTTTTGATGAAAAACAGAAAGTCTTCAAGTTTGAGGGGCTGGAATCAGCACAAATTTCATGAAAAGCGTCTTAAAGTAAACTTAAAATGGTTGCGGATGAAATTTCTGTTGATTGAGAAATAGTTTCAGATCAACATCTTAAAATTTCTGTGAAAACAGCAAAAGCAAATTTAAGCTATTAAAGAAGGTTAGATTTGGTGTCAGATTTTTACAGGTCTGTGTTGTTGGTCCAAATGGTTCATAATGGTCGTAGTTTTTAATTTAGCTCAGATTGTCTGTGTTTTCTTACCTACATCCTTGAGTGTCCATTGTTGATGATGTGATTTATGAGACTTGGCTGTCAAAATGTTTCATTGTGATTAACAAAGTATTCTATTTTTCTATTTGGAGACATTAATCAACTGAAGAAAAACTACCAACACGTCACAATTTTGGACGACTATTTCAAAGAGAGAGATTTTGACCTTAGATCCTAACTGATACTTTTCTCAGTTATAAGAGGTCACCTGTCATTAGCTTATTATCTTAAACTCTACACCTGATCATGATTGACAGCTGTTATTGCTTCTAATGTTATAGTAAAATATGTGCACAGGTAACGACTTCTGGAGTAAACTGTTAACCAGTCTGGTCAGATTCTTATCAATCCAGCATTCAGGAGCAAAGCCTTGACACAAACACACAAGAGGTTTTCTTTGTAAGTTACACATGTTAACTTCCATCTCATCTCATTCTCCGTCCTCCCTATTTCAGAGCTGCTCTCCATCCAGGTGAACGTTCCAGAGACTGAGAGGTTTACGACTCTGTTTGCCTCTGTGATTCTGCGCTGCGACTACTCCACTTCAGCGAACCCTCAGGATGTCCTGGTCACCTGGAGATACAAATCCTTCTGTAAAGACCCAGTGCTTGATTACTACTCCACAGGTGAGACTGCAGGTGGAGGGAGACCACAGCATATAGTTAAAAAAAAACATAGCAGTGTACATAAAAAATGGTAGTTTACATAGACAGTGATCTTTATCACAATAGTCGTACTGTTTGGAGAACTGAAGATTAGTTTCGTTTCTATGACTACCAGTGTTGGTTTGATCCTTTTATATCATCATGGACATGAATTACCAAAACAGCAAATATTCTGGTTATTTGCTTCTATATGGGTGTTTGGCAGTTTTAAATCAAATGGTAAACTTGAAGGTTTGAACTTTAATGAGAAAACATTTTCAATGGTGGGAAAGTTGCCACCGACACCCGGTTCGTAATACTCATAATACTGCAAATGCAAAAGCTTTTATCAGTGGGCCATAGGCTCAATCACCATTGTGTTACCTCATTCAGCAATAAATAGTGACTTAACAGACATTTATTAAAATGAAAATCTTCAAAATTATAAATTTAAGTTAATCAGCTGGTTGTTGCAGTTACACACCTGAAGGATTGAGTCAAAATGCCACAGATGTGATGGAGGTTTGAGCTTTGAGGAAAATGCTAATCTTCCGATCTTGGAAACAATTAGCATCTTTCATCCTTGTGTCGCTCTGTTTCTGAAGCCTATCAGGCCGCTCTGCAGCTGGGTCAGGACCCGTCCAATGACTGCCCAGACCGCCAGCGCACAGTTCGCACAGTGGTGCAGAAGAGAGGCCTTAATGAGCCCATACTGGGAGCAGACTACAGAGAACGCAAAATTACCATTCAAAACAGTAAGTGTGAACCCATCATAATAACAAGGTTGCTATGAACTGTCAATAAAGTCTCTCTTTCTCCACTGAATTGTGATCTAAGAAGATTTTAGGACACCAAACAAGTTGCATAAATCTGCATAAAAATAAGGAAAAATTTGTATAAGTATGTTTTTTTTTAATTCAGAGTTTTTATTGTAGTGAACATATGTTAACATAGAAATATTTGCCAATCAGTGCACTATTTTGCCTAATTAATGGTCTTGTTAGCAGAACTGGAGAAGCTAAATTGAGTATATATTGTTCAGGAAAAAAGCAACTAAAACGAGATTTTGTGGCTTTTTTTGAATATCTTTTTCTTTTCATAACATTTTATTTGGATTTTGCTAGTTCAGAAGATATATGTTGACATTATTGTTTTATGTGTCAACAGAGGCTGACCTGGTCATCAATGAGGTGATGTGGTGGGATAATGGTGTGTACTACTGCAATATTGATGCACCTGGTGACACGACAGGGGACCCGGATCGTGAAGTTAAACTCATTGTGTACCGTAAGTTACACTCAAAAGTCACATGGAGCTTAAATATCATTTCTGGGGATAATGTGTTTGTGAACTAAGAAAGAGATTGAATTATCAGTAATTTTGTGACCTCTGACCTGTTCCAGACTGGCTGACCGTCCTGTTAATCATCATCGGTGCCCTCCTGCTCATCATGCTCTTCTGCATATGTTGCTGTCAGTGCTGCCCGCAGAAGTGCTGCTGCTATGTCCGCTGCCCGTGTTGTCCACAGACATGCTGCTGCCCGGAAAAAGGTACAGCACATGCTTTTTTTTTGTTTTTTTTGTTGTTTTTTTTCCACAGCTGTTTATGAGGCAAATTGACATGAGCAAGTCAGGAGCCAGAAAGTTCAGTACTCTTTCAGTGTGAAACCATCAAACTACATCACACTTTACAGTGCTTGAGCAAAGTTTTTCTCTTGTGACCTGTGATCTCTTCTTCACATATTTGAAATCTTTATACCACACTGGGATCATTTTAGTGTAAGTTAACATGAGGTCAGGGTCTGCTATTGGCACTGGCACCTGAGTGGATGTAACTGAGAGTGGAAGTCATGAATTTTATAATGACATTCATGAAGAAAGTGTATTTACTGTGATCAGTCCACATAATCGGGACAGTATCAGCCTTCTTTTATAATATTAACACAGTAAATAATAATCTAAATTATTGTATACAACACTCTAGTTTTAACAGAGGTGTGCTGTTTTGCCATTACATCTGGAAATCGGACACTGTTATGTTGGTATTGATGAACAAAATGCCTTTGTCAGTTATGTGACTTAAACCTGCTTTTTCCAGAAAAAGCTGCCTGCTGCAAACAACACTATTAGAGCAGTGAGATTGAACCAAAACAGTATAGTTGCAACCAGAAAGCTGAACAATGAGCTGAAATTGGCTATAAAGTATTTTGTTTATATATAATGTATTAATATAAACTATTTATTTTTTATTTTGGTATTTTGTCTTATGTTGCCTTATTATTTCATGACTTGTGAAAGATGTTATTTAACACATGAACACTAAATGTGTTGTGTATATATAGGTGTCTAATCTGTAATGTGTAGAAACAAACTTCCTTTTTGTTTTGTTTCATACCGTGTAATAAGCAGCAATGGTTTGTGTTTCTTGAATGTCAGCTGTAAGAAGTCTTTATCTACATGTGGTATCTTTGTGTGTCACATAATCTCATATGAGATGGTCCATTTCAATGATATGACAGAAAATTTTAAAAATTCAAGTACAGTATTGTAAGTTTAACATGTGTCTTATTGATTAAAGCAGAACCCTATACAATGTGGATCATGTTTCATATTTGCACTTTGCAAGCATCAGTAAATTCAGTTTTAGATCATTATCTGCTGCTTTTGAAATTATGAGAAACTGTCAAGTGGTGCAGGATCTGATAAGCATAGAAGCGTAAACACAAAGTGCATCATAGACAAAATGGTTTAGAATAGAATTTGTACTCATGCAAACCCATAAACCAAAATCTACTCCGTCATCACCGATATCAGAGTTGAGTCACACAAATGACCTTTAACCGTCTCTCTTCTCAGCTGTGATGCAGCACCGGATGATGCGACAGGCTCAGAAGGCTATGGCTCCTTGGATGCACGGCCAACCCATTTATGCTACCATTAGCTCCAATGCCTCCTCTCAGGGTGTCCCCATACTGTATTCAGGTGAGTGACACAAAAGCACAAAGGACTTATTTTAATGCTTTATTGAATACTTTGTTGCTCAATTCTTGCCTAGACCCAAGATCGTGTGTTTGGTTTGGTTTCAGAAGTGGGAAGACACAATGAAAAAAAAAAACAGAGACTATGAATGCTATTTCCAGCATTTATATATTACATTTATATCAATCCAGCAAATAACACACTATAACTCTGGTTATCATGCTATGGATGGTAGACCAACAATACAAATCCATGTAAATTGCTGTATTAGGCTTTTAATGAACTAAACCCACTTTCTGATAGATGTTATATTTGAATCTTTACTACAGAAAGAGCAGTGTCCTTTCATGGCTTGTCTTTGATTGATGTTCAGTTCTTGCAAGTTCTTTTATGAGAATATTAACTATAAATTAAAATATTGATGAAAAAGATGTTTTTTGTTTACCCAAAAACATGCAAAAGAGATGACAGTAGACTTGTGTAGTGTCTGCAGATCTTTGTGTCAGACGGCATACAGGCTCTGAGGTTTAGGGCAGCCTGTATGTAGCCTGAGAGGTGAAAACCAAGTCTAAAAGTTCACAAAGAACTCACTGTTGCTTTTTAAGTTGGTGATGGTAATAATTGAAGGCATCTCAAATGAGCTGATCAACATTTCTAACCACACTAAAATAAATGTTTGACTTTTGTCCAGGCTAAAATATCTCAAAAACTATTGGATGGATTGCCATGAAATGTTGTACAGACATCATTGGTCCCCAGAGGATGACTCCTAATGACTTTAGTGATCCTCCAACTTTTCATCCAGTGACACTGTGAGGTCAACGTTTGTGGTTTTGAGCGAAATGGCTCAAAACCTTTTGATAGATTTCCATTGACATTCATGTCCCCTTCAGGATGAATTGTAATAACTTTGGTGACCATTTTCATCTAGCGCTACCATCTGGTCAAAAATTCTGGAAATTATACACCCTTGTTTAGACTGATCAATATGTAATTAAGATTATTCATGTCTCCCCACTTTCTGTTTTTAACTGAGCTCACTGTCACTTCGGTTTCAGGCTCGTACTCGGACCACCCTGTCAAACAGAACTTTGCCATGGCTCCCATGCAGCTGTCACCCATGGCCCTGCAGCAGCAGCCCCCTCCTCCTCCTCCTCACCATTACCACATGAACGGCAGTGTGCATAGCAGTGTTCAAGGCACCAACCAGGTGTTGGACTACCTGGAGAACCAGGTGAGGGGGCTGGATGCAGGACCACCTCCAATGGCTTCACGTGTTGTCCAAAATATGCCGCCATTACAGTCTCATCCTCAGCCCCAGCAGGCTCCTCCCGCAGTTCCCTACAGTCCCGGGCCTCCGAGTATGTTGTCAGCCCTGGATGACATGGGGGTGAGAGGGATCGAGAGAAGGGTGATCACCCTTCCTCCTATCATCCAGCGCGGACCCAGCTTTTCCTCACGCAGGGGGCCTGGAGGTGGAGAGGGAGTCAGGGGTGTCCCCAGAATGTCTAGCCAGTCCAGTGGGAGCACAATCCCCTCGGAAAGGGGCGTCCACAGAGACAGTCGTAGATACAGAGACGTCTCTCCTCCCAGGCGGGGGATCTTGCGTGATTACAGCGACGACTCCGACTGGGATAACAGGCGAGGGAGAGCGCCACACAGGGGCTCGAGAAATGAGAGAGGAAGCTCAGCAGGGAGGAGAGGAGGTGGGTCCAGGCCACGAACCCACAGTCGTGATGACCTGATGGAGGAGCTGCACAGCAGAGCAGCACGGAGGGAGAGGAGCTACTCACCTCCTCAGCGTCGCAAAGGGTCCTGGAGCTCAGATGAAGAGGACAACAGGAGAAGAAGGGGAGGGAAAGGGAAGGATTGGCCAGAGAAGCCCCCTAGCTACAACTCCATTGAGATCCAGCCTGGACACGGTAACGGGCAAAGGAACTACAACCATCTTTATGTAAGATCCACACACAAACACACTCTGTATAAATAGTGTGGTGAGAATGATTCTCTTTGTGTCATTTTTCTATCTCCACTTAGTTTCCTTTTCTTTTTCTAGTTTCGACTTCTTTCTTTCGTCATTTGTTAGCCATGCTATCAGTGAGCGATGGCAATGTCAGTTGTTTGGTTGGTCGGTCCCACCACTTTGTTCCAGGCTGAATTATCTCTACAAATATTAGATGATTCCCATAACGTTTTGCACAGACATTCACGGTGCCCAGCAGATGAATCCTAAAGAGTTTGGTGATCCCCTGACTTTTCTTCTAGTGCCACCAACAGGTCAAACTTTTCACTTCATGTGAAATATCTCTGCATCTACTATATTGATGAGCAAAATTTAGACATTTACTCCTGATTAATTGTAATAACTTTGTTGATCTCTTGACTTTTCCTCAAGCACCATCATCAGGTCAAATTTTGAAGTCCAACACTTTGGTCTATGACCAAACACCTGCTAAACTAATTACGTTCCCATCATCTTCAGCTATACTTTTTGTTTAGTGCTAATAAGCATGCTAAGATGCTAAACTAAGATGGTGAACATGCTAAACATTGTCATTATGAACATGTTAGCATTTAGCTCAAAGCACCACTGTGCCTAAATGCAGCTTCACAGACTACTAGCATGGCTGTAAATGAGTAGTCTTGTTTATTTCTTCATCTTTTTGGTCTCTCATTCTTCTTATGTGTGTTGAATCATCTCCTGCTTTAACTAAACCTTGCCTCTGTCTCTTTTCTCTCCTAGGATAGAAGTTCCCATAGCAGCACCAGCGTAGTCATCTGAAGCATTTCTTTCTTTTTGTTTTTTTCCTGAATGTTTCCACAACGGTGAAAATGAAGACAGACACTAGCTTAAAGGATGGGTTTGCAGTTTTTCAAGTGTTTTCCAAAACAATAGTCAGGTGCCCAAATGAACACTGAAATAGTTTTGTCTTGCTGTAATCATTCCTCCTGTTCATACTGACCCTTACAAGATCCCCTCATAATTAACTTTCAGTGTAAGTGATGGGGGACAAAATCCACAAGCCTCCTTCTCGGCAAAGATGTATTTAAAAGTTCTCATATAGGCTTCAGATAAACTTTTAAATGCATTTATACTCAAAACGATGGCTGTGGATTTTGTCCTCCATTTCTTCCATTGAAAGCGCAGTTGAAGGGATCTTTTAATGGTCAGTATGAACAGGGGGAATGATTACAGCAAGAAAAACATGTTTCAATGTTCATTTGGGCACCTGACTGCTGTTTTAAGACAGACTTGAAAAATTGTGAACCCGTCATTTGAATCTATTTGCTCAGTGTGCAAGGATGTAGTTGTTATAAAGTTGTTGTTGTGACATTTGATAGTGAGTCCTGAAAATGTGTGTATGTAGTTTACTCTTGATGCACTGTATGTAATTGCTACAAAAATGCCTTTTTTTTTTTTTTTACATATGAAGAATCGTTATATTAAATGTTGTAATTTGTGTGTTTTTCTTACTGGTGATGGATAAGTGTATTCTGCATTTGGTGTTTGTGAAGTAAATGTAAACATTTAACAGTTTAACCAAACAGATTGAACATGTTATTTGTGTTTGTGCAGAGAATACACAGTGTGTAATCCTGGATTTTTTTAAAGTCATTTCTTATTTTTGCATAATCACATATATTATTTAAAGTGGTTCTTTTTCTATCTTCATCCATAGTAACATTATTTGTAGGAAGGTGGATGGAGTTAGTGGACATCACTGACTCAGTCTGAAAACTTTGCATCAACGCCAAACATAATATTGATTTCGCAATAATATTGTTTTTTTTTTTTTTTTTTTTTTTTTTTTGCTTTTGTTATGAACAAAAATAGAGGTGTGCTGCCATCAGATGTGTACTGTATCTCTCTATATAAAGCAAGGAATCTGTCTGTCGGTATATATGTGGGTTTGTCCTGTCCTTGTCACGTGTCTCGAGAACCGTTCATCTGATCTACTTCATACCTGGCAGGTGGATTGCTGGGGAAATGAGGAAGTGCAATGTCGATGTGTGAAGATATTTGGATGAGCGGTTCTTGAGAAATATATAAAAATACCTCATAAATGACGTTGATTTGTTTACAGACAGCCCCACATGGTGGTCAGAGGTGGGATAACATCCGTAGTGATGAGAACTACCATAGGGGATGAATTGAAAAACTTAATAGAATTAAGCTCTGTGTGTTAGGTGTTAAGGGAGCATCGGTAAATTGTAGGGTCTCCCAATAGCCTGCATGTGAGGCGTTTAGGGGAGGAGCACAACTCTAGGTATTGAGAAATCATCCCATCCCGAAGAGGCACGTTTTGAATGGGCACTGCACTAGTAATGGTAATTTTGGTAGTCTTCAAACATCACAGCGAAACACCAATTTATTGATCCGATAGATTTGAAATACATCTACGACCAGACAGCTCATCGACTGCAAGATAAAAAATGAGGCTCTAGGGATACAGGTCGAGGTGCTGAGAGCTCACCTCCTTTTCTGCAGAGCAACACATTGCCTACAAGGAGGAAAAAGTTAATGAGCTTTCCACCAGGCTGGAGGCAGAGACCAAAGAGAACAAGTTTCTGTGGAAAAAGGTGGAGCGCCTGACCAGTGAGATTCAGGGTGGGAAGGCCAGGAATCTGAAGCTCAGTGATCAGCTGCAGCAAGTAAGAGACACCCATGAGGAGCAACTTGAGACAGAGAGGAAGTCTCATGCTGAAAGGGTGAGCGAGGACGAGGAGATGCTCAATAAACTGAGGGCTGAGCAGGAGGCCCTCCATCAAACCATGGAGCAGCAGTTGGAGAACATAAAAACAAGACTTGGGGAACAGACCTCCACCAGCCTTGAGCTTGCCACTCAGCTCCAGGCTGAGAAAGAGGCAAGAATGACTCAACACTCAACTGACACTCCTACACTGCTGTGACTCAGCACCCCCTGTTTCAACATAAATACTCCGTATGATTGTATTTTATAGTACTGTAGTTGTATTGATGTATTATTGAGTTGTTATGTTTTCTTTTCCATCTGTTATCACCGTCTTCATAACATACAACAAAGTCATTTACAGAACAGAAAATGTTCTGATCTGTAATGGTTGTCCAAACAGAAAATGAGAATCTCCTATGCTGGCACGCCATCAACATTTAAAGGATTGTTCAGAGTGAATGACTACACATTTTATCTAAATATTGCAGTTGAATGATGCACTCAATCAAGGGATTATAGCAATTTTTTGTCATATACGCATTCTTACAAGAATTTGGCCAGGTCATATTGGAAAATAATAGGCTTATTGAATACCAAAAAATAAACCACTTAGCTTTTTACAGGTTCAGTCAAATTGGGTTATGTACCAAATTTTGAGAACATTATATTAAAGTTGTAGCCTACATGTGGAGAAGGAAAAAAAATTGCTACAAATACAAAATGGTGGAAAATGTGTAGGCAGAAACTGGCGTGGCCTATATGACAGTCCATGGTTGGACCAAGCAATCAAGAAAAAAGTAGTTTCTACACTTCAAGGTTCAAGAGTTTTGAGGTAAAGCGTTAAATGCTAAGTGTACATATAGTGGCCCCATCTTCTTCCTCTTCCTGATTAATTGGCCTTAATGAACTTTCCACCAAATTTGACTGAAATCTGTTCAATAATTGAAAGATCCTCTCCAACCATGATGTAAGATGTATATAAAATACTCTACTTTGAATAATTATTTGTGTCTGATATGGTTTTTCCACAAAAAAGGGTCAGTTAACTTGTTAAAATCCTTAAAATGACATCTAGTCCTTCTCCCTCATTTGAAATGACAGAATCTGTAAATATGTAAATATATTTCTTTTCAGAAGTTTAACTGTTGGACACATGATGTCTCCTACTTCACTATTAAGTTCATTCTCAGTGTTTGTGCACTGGAGGCTTCAAGTTTACTCATCACACTTGTGTAAGTTACATATTGGACCAGGATTGGCTTCAAACTAGTGTTTTAAATAAACCTTTTTTAGATACAGCTACTGTGAACTGGATCATTTATATACTTACACATGAAGATACATACAGAAAACCGGTAGCCAAAAGAATATACCTGGTTGCTAGTTTATTAGGTACACCTAGTTTAAACTAATTCAGTCTAAATACAACATCCATACAATAAATGCTAAGGTACCTTCACAAAGGTTATAATGTAAAGTTTGTATTGAAGCTGTATTGGAGGCTGTAGTTTCTTTTGCCGTTGAAATACATTGTGTTTTACTGAAAGCTGTCACTTATATGTTGTCCACCCCGTTTCTACTAGTGAGTATAGACTAAATATTTAATACAATCTCCAAAGAAAGATAGAAGGAAAGCTTTTAGACATTTAGTATTCCAGTGGTATCCCTGGGTCTCTGGGAAAAAATACAATGAAACTGCCGTTTATAGTGTGCTGTGTACATTGCAGTTGATAAGAAAGAGTTAGAGGCAACATAGGGACCCCAAATACTGTTAAAGGACAGGTTTTTGTCAGGTCTTTCTTAAAACAACAGTCAGGTGCCCAAAAGAACCTTTTTACTACTGTCCATTAGAAGATCCCTTCATAAGGCACTTATAATGTAAGTGATGGGGACCAGAATCCACAGTCCTCCTTCTGTGCAAAAATGTATTTAAAAGTTTATCTGAAGCTAATATGAAGCTTCAGTCCAAATGAGCCAAATAAATTAGATATCTTTCAATGTTACAAAAGTCCCTCTTTTTGTTACTATTCGTCCACCACAGCTGAACAGGTAATCATGTCTGGGGAAACAAAGAGGGAATTTAATGCTAAAAAGACTGTAAATGTGGCAGATATCCACTTGGCCCTCATCACTTACATTGAAAGCACATGTGAAGGAGATCTTTTAATAGTCAGTATGAACAGGAGGAATGATTACAGTGAGGAAAACCTCTTTAAGTGTTCATATAGACACCTTACTGTTGTTTTAAGACAGACTTGAAAAACGGTGAACGTCTCCTTTAAACTGACTCTGCCTGTACTCTCTGCCAGGGAGACCCTGGTGTGTCCAGCAGAGGGAGCCACAGGCTTTAATATGATCTGCAGGGGTCAGATGGTTTTGTCTTCTCTATGTTTCACTGGTGTTTATATCAGTGCATGACTAAGAGTTACAACAAATCTCTTTTTTCCTCAGCTGTAGGTTTTATGAAACAGAATCAATCCATGAAACTTAAACAATGGCATAAATATACCGTCAATATTATTATATAAGCGGCAGAATGACGAGCTCTTTGTCAGTAGAAGATCCATTCAAACAAAGCTATGCTGTGTTTGGGGAGCAGATGTTGAAGATGGAGGCTCTGTTTACAAAGAGGAGGGAGGAGGTGGGAGGAGGAGGTGGGGAAGGGGTTGGAGCTGTTGTCTGATTGGTGGACTCGCTCGCTGACTGACTGGGAAGTAAAACTGTCAATGTCAAAGGATCCTGGATCAGCTGTTAACTGTCTGTCGATCTTCCCCAGACATCCACAGCGACCATAAACAACAGAGACTCAGCACAGCACCGCTCAGTCCCTCCTATGCAGATTGAAGTCAGGAGCGCAGCAGCTTCACGTCGTTTTCAGGTAAGACTGGCTGGATATTTAGCCGCCAGCTCGCTAACTTAGCATTTAGCAGCTGCGCAGATTGTTCTCTAAAGAAAACATTAATTATCATTAAAGCTGCAGACGGCAAAACATAAAGTAGCCGCACACAGCAGCGTTTAAACATCCTGACCACATCTACACCACAGATTAATTAATACATTATCAGTGCATTTATATATTTTTATAAATATAAATGTCGGCGGCACCTGTTTGTCTGTGACTCAGCTTGTGTGAAGCTGATGGTCCAGCTTGTTTACAGGAGGACAGACTATCATTCATGATATGTTTGGCGTTTCTAGGTCGTGTGTCTTCACCATTAGATAAGGTAGGCAGCTGCCTGGGGCCCAAAACTAATAGGCCCCCAAACAGTTATAGATTTATTATACTATTTAGATATGAAAAACATTGAATTATGTTACTATTGTACCCCGAAATAAATTATAAAAGGTCACCAAAGCACTTAAAAATATGTTACTGGTTACGCTGCAGATTCATGTTTTACTCACAAAATATAACAATTAAAATATAACGCATTATTATTCATTAAACTATCCAGTATTGTATAAACTAGTTAGAATGAAAAGCTCCACCTTGAACAGTTCATTTAAGGACATTGTGCTGATTAAGCCTCTCTTTCACTCTTCACTGTTGAGTCAAAATGTGCAGGACTTTTTTACTAGTTTTACTTAAGAAAACAGTTTTGTGCACTTCTTCTGCCACTGCCAATACCAACATTCCCAGTTAGAGAAAGAGTGAATATAAAGCAAGACAGGGTTTACATCGGGCCCCCAGATCACTAAATCCAGCCCTGCTTGTCTTGATAGGATTATGTCTGAGATAACTTTACTGTGTGTGTTGTTGTCTTAAGGCAGCATGAACTCTCTCCCGGGAAGAGCCGCACTGTCTCTGTGCAGACGCACGGCAGCGACAGGCGGGATGAGGGTCCTCACTGGTTCCCCAGGTCACCCTGCCGGGGGCCTGCTGGCGGACAGGGTCTCTCTCCAGGCTGTGCGGGTCTGCCACTCGGGGACGAACCGCAAAGCCAGCATCAGCACTAAGAAACGGGGCTTCGACATCACCAGAAACCCCCACCTCAACAAGGTGAGCTCACTAATATGTCCTAGATCTTTTCTGAAATCATCAACACATCTATATTTCTTTTGCAGGTGCTTGAATCAAATATTAACAAAAAAGACAAGTCACATCCCCATTTTTTTTATTCTACATTGACATTTCAACCACACCAGGTCTTCCCCGGGGAGAGGTAAAGGTGTGAGCTCACCTGTATACATATGAGGATATTGTGCTGAGCTGTATTCATGTATGAACTGAGCACAACAGAAGATATTTGCATTGCTTTATTGAATATGCATGTTAGGGCTGCATTAGTGATTATTTTCACTATTGATTAATCTACTAGTTATTTTTTGGATAAATTAATAGTTACTAATAGTGTCTTGGTTTATAACATTTAAGCAAATATTGAAAAATGCCCCTCACAACGTCCCCTTGCCCAAAGTGACTCCTTTATCTTTGGGTCTAAAGAGACAAGTCAGACAAAACATGTCAGAAAAGAAAACCTGAAAATATTACTTGTTAGAAGCTGAAACCAGGGAATTTTTGCCATTTTTGCTCCCTTTATGATTAATTTGTTATCAGAATTGTTGCCATTTCATTTCTTGTTGATCAACAAATTGATTAACTGACTAACCATTTCAGCTCTAATGCATTTAAAGATAGTTGTACTAGGTATTGTACAGGTATTGTTTGATCATTCCTAGTAATTGAATGATGTTGGACATTGGGAGATGTTCTGTACATTATGAATTATGCACAGATGTGCTCACATTCTCACTTTTATCTGTGGTACCAATTATTTTGGCCCATGCAGTTTAGGATTTTGGTAATTCTGTCGGCCTGCTATCGTAAGTAAGCAACAATAATTAATGCATTCTTGAGCAAATATAACACTCAACATTGTTGTTTTAATGTAACACGTGTGGCATTATGATGGAATGTGTCTGAAAGCATTAGTTAGTCGTGAAAATGTGCAACTTTATGCTGCAAGGTGATTTAAAATCTAACAACTTCATCTGTTCTCTGTGGGGGAACGTGTGCTGTTACTGCGTTCACATGACTCTGTCTACAGACAACATGATGTCCCGCATATTATGTTGTATGGTGGTAGAACATACGTAAACAGAGAATACCGTAGAAGTACCACATAATACAGCACAGCATGAAGCTCCTATCTGAGTGAGATAGGCGAGGGGTTAAACCCCCGACCACTGAAGCGATGAATGGTCTTCCAAACATTCCTCTAATGCCTCTGTCTCTGTCTGCTTTCTCTCTGTCTTAATAAATACCATAATAAAGCCTGTATGACTTTATGACTGCCCACTTAACTTTTGCTGTACTAGTAAGGAAATGATAGTATTTTCTCGTTACAGTTGGATAGATATACTTACTCTTGCTGCAAACAAATATCTTCTGTGTAATTCATAGGTGGGTTTACTGCAGTTTTTCTAAAACTTGATTTGAACACCTTTTTTTCTGCCTTGGTAGCACTGTGAGGACAGCAGGGCGGACACTGACAAGTTTTAGCTGAGTTTATTACTTTGATTTTGGCTGATTTCAAGTTCCTTCCACTGCTGATGCTCAGTCAGCAGTTACATGTTGACTAGACTCAGAGGAAAGATTCAGGAAATATGCTCCTCTTAGATAAGAAAACAAGTCTAAGTAAAACGTGAATCTGCACATTAAATAATGAAATGTGTAGAAACACATATTTAAAACTTTATTGTTATATGATTATAGACTTTACTACCCAGTGAAAGTCTGAGTGAGTGATTGCATTTTATGTGTTTCATTGACACTTTTTTCATATTCACACTCATTTTGACACAATCGCATGATGTGATGCTGATTGACACTGAGCAGCTCCTCTGGATATATTAACTATTTAGTGAGGAAGGGTGACATTTTTACAGCAAGAAATCTGTCTCACTATACCAATCTCTTGCATAATTAGAGCTTATTTTCATTATTGATTAATCTTTAATTAATCTACAAACTAATCTACTAATCATTTTGGTGTATAAAACACCAAAACAATGAAAATTGTCAATCACAATTTTCTAGAGGTCACATGAAATATCTTAATTTGTCCAAACAGCAGTCCAAAACTCAAAATTATTAAATTTTCTGTAAATGTCAGATAAGAAAAAGCAGCTAAGTCTCAAATTTGAGAGCCTGAAACCATTCAATTTTGGGGATTTTTGCCTTAAAAGGGATCTAGAGGATAAATGTTTTTATCAAAACAAAATGGACTCATAACCATATAAATGATTCTCTTTCATCTCTTTATTGTAATCGCTGATATGATTATATTACGTTGTTTTTTCACAGTAATCCATGATAAGGTTTGAATTGGAGTCATTACAAAGGTTAATCTTGTAGGAGTTTGTACCTCTCCCGTCCACATTTAGTCTCGCTCTCTCTCTTTGTCCTTGTGTGTTGACAGTTGGTGTGTGTAGGCTGCGTTAATGACAGCCTATGGTTAGAGGTGTAACCTTAATGGGTTTACTTTGGTACCTCTTTACCTGCTCGCTCTAATAGATGTAGCTGAACTCTGTTAATCTTTGACTTTCTCTGCGGTCCTGTTCACAGTGATGTGGATGCACATGAGAAGACAATTTACATGTGAAATGTTTTCCCTCCACACTGACGTCCTCTCTCTCTCTTTAGAGTTTGTTATTTAAGGCATCAGTGTATCAGCATGTCTCCTTTTAATGACCTCTGGTTGGCAGACCTTTTGATATGCAGCTACAATTAATGCTCTTAAACAGTATGCAACTCGTGGCTGTACAGTAGTGTTGTCCAGCTGTTGAGCATTTATCATCAGAAAAACTATTTAATGGGAAAACATGCAGCTTGTGAAACAACGATCATAAGCTGGCGGCACAACTAGTAACCAAATATCAAATCCACTATCACATTTCACGCTCTTCTCTATAAACATGAATAATTTACAGTGACAGGGGTGCGTTCAGAAAACGCAAAGACCCGCAGTGAAACAAACCGACCCTTTTACGGCCAGTTTATTCTCCATGTAGGTCAGCGTTTCCTCCTGCACACTCCAGAATAAAGAGGAAGTGGAGAGAGTGATAAAGCAGGGACGAGGAAAGAGAAGTCGAGCTGACAGGGGAGTGAGTTCAGCCTCACACACTATTGGACAGAATAAATAGATTAAACCTCACACTCCCCTCCAATCACTCTTTGGGAAGCTTGCCATTGCAGAGACACTAAGCAGAAGGCAGAGAGGGGTACAAGGCTGCAAACTCAGTAAAAGCTGCTGTCAGTTATCAAAACATTTGAAGGGCTTTCCAAAGTCAGCTTATTTTGTTTGACTGGACCAGTGTGTTTTCATACAAAAGGGGCAAATAATTCCTAATTTGGAGAAAAAGCTCAAAAACACCTCTGTAGTTGGGTGTGGCTATGAGTCTGAGCCAATGTCGTACTGTGGTGACTAACACATGACTCACTGTGGTCTAGATTGTCTGATTTTCTCTTTATTTTGTGGGCGTTATGTAACCGTTCCTCTTCCACCCCGTAGGGAATGGCATTCACGCTGGAGGAGCGCTTACAACTGGGCATCCACGGCCTGCTGCCCCCTTGCTTCCTCTCGCAGGATGTCCAAGTGCTGCGTGTCATGAAGAGCTATGAAACACGCAGCAACCCTCTGGACAAGTGAGAGCAGACTCACAGTTTTACAGTAAAACATGCTAGATATTATTGTCATACATACTTACTCAAGTGTGGGGACAAAAAAGAACATTAACAACAAGTCATAGCCACACATAGTGCACATGATACCACACCATGCAGGTAGAGCAGAGCAGCACTGACCTGCAATGCATCTAAGTACTATACGACTAAGTTAACTTAAGTTCATTATTAATCTCAAGTCTGTCCCAGGACTTCATCAAATCTTCGATAGTGTGTCCCATCTGTTGCCAGAGCACAACTGGCTGTTGTTTTTTTCATTGATAGCATGATTTAAAGTTTAATTGGTGTCATATTAACTAGGGTTGGTTGATATGATTGTATAAAGTTATACTGAAGTAGCTCTCACTTTATAATCTCCGGGTGACCTTTGTTAGCAATATCGCAGAAAGATGATATCATAACACAGGTCAACATGCAGAAATAATAACCTACTTTAACAGGAGAGGATGTTGCAGCTGATGAAAATGTTGGGTTTCGGTGTCTCTCTCTCTGTCTCAGGTACATCCTGCTGATGACGCTGCAGGACAGGAACGAGAAGTTGTTCTACCGTTTGCTGACCTCTGATATCGAGGAGTTCATGCCCATCGTGTACACTCCCACTGTCGGCCTGGCCTGCCAGCAGTACGGCCTGGCCTTCAGGAGACCGCGGTGAGATAATTGCGTCCACTCTGTGTCAGTGTTGGCACTGCAGTTTGTAGGTTACACGTGCATCACAATAACACTTCTGAGCTGGAAGAGGCTTGAAACTTTCAACTCGAGAGGGAAGTGAAACACAGCTTTTCAATCTAGTGTGAAGTCACTCTTAAAACTTAAAACTTTGAGTTAGGTTATCCATCACAATGAACACTGAGTGCCTTTATAGTTAATTGTTGACAGACAATAGACTGAAGGAATAATGGACATCAATGCGTCAGTGTTTACGTACTAATTCTAAGTATGTTGTGCTGTCACATTAGGAAAAATATAAAATGAGGTATATTTAAAAATTCCAGCATGCTTACTGAAGTGGGGTTTTAATGTGTTGATAGCGCTAATGTCTGTGAATGCAAGAATAAATTCTTTAGTTTAAAGCTGCTCATAGCTCCAGTTAATGTTTGAAACTGTGGACAGTGGTGTGAGGTTACTGTAGGACGTCTCTGAAGTCTCTGCAGGTTAATTTTCAGAACTTTCTGGAAAGAATTGAAACATCAAAACATTTAGCTTAAAGTCAAAGGCAAAGCAATGGATACTAGACAGAGTTCCTGAATGGGGTTATGGTTATGGTTGAATATGATATCTTGACATGTTTATGTCAAACCTTTAATTCACTTTTTTATCACAGCTTTTTGAACTAGTGTCACGCAACTGTTGTCTCTTCTGATATGATGTTATAGTCTGTGTTGCCTTTTGTCTTGAGTACATCCTAAAAACATTTATGTCAACTACTTGTTCTTGGGATTGTCTACGTTGGGTGTTTGTGTTGTGATATTTCTTCATGTCAGACATGGTCTTGTGGGATGGTTGATGGTCTATGAAAACATCAGGGACAACAATGGAAATAAGTCTAGGACTTTATCGTTCTATTGCTGACAAAGTCTATTTTAAAATATATGAGCCAATAATCCTAAACTTAAAAGTCATCCAAATAATGAAACTTTGTCTTCTTGATGCCTTATTGTTGCACCCTGCTTGTTTACAGAGGTCTCTTCATCACCATCCACGACAGAGGCCACATTGCCACCATGCTTAACTCCTGGCCTGAAGAAGACATAAAGGTGCCCTCCTCCCTCTACACGCACAAACACGCAGCTGCTTGTGCCTGAATCATATTCATATGAGAAGCTAATTGCTAATATGTGTTTGTCTCTGTCTAGGCCATCGTGGTGACGGACGGCGAGCGTATCCTCGGACTGGGTGACCTGGGCAGCTATGGCATGGGCATTCCTGTTGGCAAGCTGGCGCTCTACACAGCCTGCGGTGGCGTTCGGCCGCAGCAGTGTCTCCCTGTGTTGCTGGACGTTGGCACCGACAACCAGGTGTGTTTGACCTCACAGCTGCAGGAATAATAAGTTTTATGCGTCTTATCTGCCTCTTATCAGTTTCCATTTGATAGATTCAATATCAGACGAATTACTGTTGTGACTCGGTAATTATTTACAGATTTACAGGAAGAGGCAAGATGGCAAGTTTCCTTTTATTGATTGACCGACTGATAATAATTTTCGGTTTAGGCACTGCTCGATGACCCCTTGTACATCGGACTGAAGCACAAGAGAATCAGAGGAAAGGAGTACGACGACCTAATCGATGAGTTCATGCAGGCCGTGACAGACAAGTGAGTAGAAACACCAGTGAGCAAAAGACACTGGAGTGATCTTGCTTTAAATTCTGACCGATCACCGTGTCGTTGTGCAGGTACGGGATGAACTGTCTGATTCAGTTTGAGGACTTTGCCAACAACAATGCATTCCGCATCCTTAACAAATACAGGAATCGGTACTGCACCTTCAACGATGACATCCAAGGTACCAGATGCTAACGTATTCGGCCACATGACTCCTGACCTCCATCCACACAACCTTCACTCACTTCCCCAGTATTCCCAGTCCAAAATAAGCACATTCTCAGAAAAAAGACACACTTACAACCAGTATTGTATAATCTAGTCATACTATTTTCCCCTCAGAGACAAACGGCCCTGCTGACCTGTGTCTCATCATATTTACAGGGTCAAGTCTGTCAAGTCTAGATCTAGATTATTACACTGTTTTTTTTTTAGCATTTCACTAATTGAGTAAAAACAATGAAAAAAAGTTGAGGATTCACTTTTTGAAATTCACTCACCTGGATTCAACAAACCACAAAATTAGCATGTTTGAACCTCTAAATAACCCATCTTTCCATCTCAAATGACCTGTATTGACACTGTATTGACTGTGCACACTTCTGTCATTCATTTTCTTCTCTCAGGCACGGCCTCGGTAGCTGTCGCCGGCCTCTTAGCTGCTTTGAAGATCACCAAGAACAAACTGTCTGATCACACCTTTGTTTTCCAGGGAGCAGGCGAGGTGAGAGGATTTCCTCGCTAACTGTCCTTAATCCCTGAGAGATAAGACTGTGTCTCAGTCCAAATTTGAATTTCGAGAAACTGGCTGAGGTCAGAGACGGTGATGCAGACGGAGAATTATCCTCTCTTTCTTTTTTTTTTAATGCCAGGCTGCTCTGGGTATTGCTCACCTGCTCATTATGGCCATGGCCAAGGAAGGCCTGAGTAGTGAAGTAGCTGCCAAAAGGATCTGGATGGTGGACTCAAGAGGTCTCATTGTAAAGGTAAGGTTTGCTCTCTCACAACCTCCCAGATATGACCTGTACTGTATGTGAAACACCAAACGGGACCATGTTGAATTTTGATAAAATGCATTTTATACAAATGTAGGGAAGAAGTCATCTGAACCACGAGAAAGAGGAGTTTGCTCATGAGCACCAGCACCTGAAGACCCTGGAGGAGGTGGTGCACACCATCAAACCCACCGCCATCATAGGTGAGTTTACCTCCCTGGAGGGTGCTACAATAAATTATTTACAGGAGATAAATGCATTGTTTCATCAAGCTTTTTGTAGAGCTAAACATCCTGAAATATCCCTCGAAGAACATTGTTGGAACTCCAAATAACCCACATTGTTTCTTTCATCTGTTTACGGTCATTCCCGACCAGTTGTGGAAAAACAGAGAAACCTGTTAAAGGTGAATTTTTTTCCCTCCGCCTTTGCTCAGCGCTATAACAACTCAGTAATTTGCTACAAATCAACTTATTCGCGCTGTTTAATCTAATGCCTTAAAGTTTCTCAAAGTTTTTAGTGAATCAGCTTGCATGTGTGATGAACTGTGATAACATGACGACAGTGTCCAAAGATAACATCTTCCTCTTCTGTTTATAAGGATTAAAGAGGAAATAATTAGAAAATAAATTTAAAAAAGACCCAGATCCATGGTTGGTTAGGTAGATTGTGATTGTAATTTTCAGCATTTTTATCTTATCCTGGTGCAGTAATTGTGCGTCACAGTAATTGACTCATTTGGTCTGAATCCTAAAAGAAAGGCCTCACATTAGAAAACAGTACCTCAAGGCAACATTATTCACATTGTCTCATTGGAGCTTGTGAATTTTAAGTCCTTGTGGTTAAAAAGTCACTCCCCTTGTCCTCTGATGTGCAGTATTCTCTCTTTGCTCTGTGTCTTGAATATGAAGGAGTGGCTGCTATCGGAGGAGCATTCACTGAGAAGATTATCAAAGACATGGCATCCTTCAACGAGAGGCCGATCATCTTTGCCCTGAGTAACCCTACCAGCAAGGCAGAGTGCACAGCAGAGCAGTGCTACAAGCTCACGCAGGTAAAGTGTGGCAAGCTGCACATTATAGTCACTGTGCTAAAGTTTCCACATTTCCATGAAAGTTTCCATATTGTGTTTAAGCTTGAGGTGTAACAAAAATGCTGACTGCAAATCCTGCCTCATTCAATATTTTATTAAGAGCTTTTGTTTTGAAAACCTGCATTGTTTTATTAGCAGTCTTCTTTTTACTTTCGCTTTTATTGAGACATCGCTGCCTTTTTATGGAACAATACTGCCCCAGCTGGTTGTATGTGGAATTGCATGAAATTGATCCATGAATACAGGTTTTGCTGTACCTTTCATTTGGCAGATATGGCCAGAATTTACACACCAGTTTTATATACCAGCACATCAAGAAATTTGATGAAATTTAACTTAACTGATGAGACATTTCCAGCCTCAGGCAGAATTTCCCAACATTTAATACAGAAACTGAACTTTACCTTTTGGTTTAACGACAAAAAGATCACAACATGTAAAAAGTAAACTGTAGTGAACACATGTTTCACTGTTTTCATGGTCAGCTATGGCTAATGCCCATTAATTCATAAGGCATCTTTAGTTGTCGGGAGTCATTTCTGTGTGAATCTGCTTTTCTTCTGTTAACATCTTCATCCCAGTACAACTTTGCTTTGTTGCTCTGTGCAGTCACAGAAATGTTGCTCCCTAGTGATTAAAAAAAAAAAAAAAAACTCCAGTGTATCTTAAAATTCACAAATTTAAATTTTTTTCATTTTAATTTTTTAACAAGGTAAAATTCACTTCATTGAGATTAAAATTTCTTTTTCAGGACAGACCTGGCCAACAATTCCTTCTGTTCTCTGTCACAGAAGTGACTCATGGTTTCTCTTTTTAACTTCTTTCTTTTGTCACCTCTTTATCTTCCATGTTCCTCCTTTTTAATCAGGGTCGGGGTATCTTCGCCAGTGGAAGTCCGTTTCAAAAGGTGACGCTGTCTGATGGACGCACCTTCTACCCTGGACAGGGAAACAACGCCTACGTCTTCCCGGGGGTCGCTTTGGGCGTCATCGCCTGTGGAGTGCGCCACATATCTGATGACATCTTCCTCACCACAGCAGAGGTACTTTCTTCAGTTGCTAATTTATTCATGGCAGTAGTGTTGTATTATACTGTATGTTAACTTATGTTAATGAGGGTGCTATTTTGACACCAACATGATTAAATAAATTGTTTTTAAATGGTTTATCCTTGGTTGCAGAAGGATTTATAGACCATATCTGTCTTATTCAGACCATATTTTAGAATCAGGAATGGTAAATGTCAACTGACAAGCATTTCCCTCGTCTCGTACGCACTCAAATCAGCATGATTTATTCTGTCCGTCAGGCGATAGCTGACATGGTAACAGAGGAGAACTTGGCTGAGGGAAGACTCTATCCTCCTCTCAACTCCATAAGAGAGGTGTCCTTCAAGATCGCAGTGAAGGTAGGTGATCTTTCCACGTGGTCAGCCTTCATTCCTCAAGCATGTAATGATGATGTTGATGTACAAACTTAAAGCAGCATACATTCATATTAACAACGGATCAAATTACTACTTGTATGTGAATGGTGTTGCTCGTAGTGATGAACCCACAGAATTATCACCTGACTCTGCAGCTCTATAAAGCTTTACAACCCACTGTGCACTTCACTGCTCGGCATCAAACAGCAGACAAAGTTGGCAGTTAGCTGGTGAACATTGTGGAGCATTTAGCAGCTAAGATACTTGATATTTCCCTCATGAGTTGTTGGCAACCAAAACAACTAAAAGGAGATGAACATAAACATAACTCTAAATTAATGCTAAAAATAAATTATTGCAGCTTTAAGATATTTTGGGCTCATAAGAGATATTGTGATACACAGATGCATAATAATACATCATAATGTTCAATGCAGAACTGAAAACTGCATTGCAATGTCAAACAAATCGTCAAACATTATAATAAATAATTTAGCCTAGATTGCAACCTGAAAATGTTGTTGACATGATGATTTACTATAAAAGCTAGAAATATAAAAGCAGTTTGTGTGAAGATGTTTATATTGAGGATTTTGGGGCATTTACAGTCTTTGGAGAGTCAGACATTTTGACATTTTTGACATTTTGACATATGCTCCTTATCTTATTGAGGATTTCCCTTTTTGTACATGAACCAGGTGTTTTTATTCTTTAATTTGATGTAGATAAAGTTCTTTTTGTAAGATATGAAAGCTTATTGATCTTTTTAAGAGATTCTATTAATTGCATTTTGTAGTGAATTCATGAAGAAAACAAAATGTTTTTGGTCAAATCTTGTCAGCTGACTGTATCATTTCTAATTGATCCAATACTCTCAATATGTATTTTACCACTTTTTCTTTTGTCTTGTTTCCCTCTCTGCCAGATTGTAAACTACGCGTACAAACACAACATTGCTTCGGTGTACCCTGAGCCAAAGGACAAGGAGGCGTTTGTGCTGTCTCACGTCTACAGTCCCGATTACGACTCGTTCACTCTGGACACATACAGCTGGCCGCAGGAGGCCATGAAGGTCCAGGATGTGTGATCCTGGTCATCTCTCTTTCTCTCTCTCTAAATGTAATATGCTGCCGTCACTTACGATTTTTGAATTGCCTCCATTCAGAAACTTTGCCAACGATTCTCGCTTTTTAGTTGTTTGTTTCTATAAATGTCCCTGGTATGTTCTCAAATGAACTTAGAGATTCAACACGCAGCACATGGAGCTCATTATAAACTAGATGCCCAATTATAAGCCAACCAACGATGCATAATATACTTGTATGTTAAGGATTATAAACTCTAAGTGTTAATATGTCAAGTTTTCTCTTTCAACACTGTACTTTTTTCAGCAACTGATATGAAGGTCTGACTGAGAAAGAAGGATATTACCTGCTCAACAGCATATCAAATAATATAAGCACATTAACAACGTAACTACACTCCATTCAGCTGTTGTAGTATTCTGTGCTCACATTGTGTCAAAATCTGAAATGCATGGAAAAAAAAACCAGTAACGCACAATGCTTTCTCTTGTCTGACACAAATGAACAGAAGACTCATTTTGAGGTGTAAAAAAGAAAAAAGATCTAACTTTCACACAAAGTACAAATTCATAGTGCCTCTTTCTGTGTGACCTCAGGACATCACATTCTCCATATCCTGAGTTAACATCTGCATTTGTTCGTTTTCAGTTGTAGAGGCCACGTGTTTAGCTTAGGACGGCAACATGTGGTTCATCCCTCCAGCTGCTTCTTCGTATTTTACACTCCTCTGTGTGTGTGCACGTTTTAACCTGCACACAGGACTGAAACACTCCAGGATCGGCCTACGTTTCTGTTTAAGGGAATCAGTTATTCTTGATAGGAGGCAAAAGGAGGTTTGTTGAATGTGTGTTCATAAGAGGCATCAATTGGAAGTGAGTGTCACCATCAGGATGGTTTTATATCCAGTGGTGTGTTTTCCTTTAGTTTTGTACAGAGCTCTTTGCGTGTTGTTGTGTTTTTTGCCAAAGTTGCTGATGAACTGAATCTTCTACTCCTAGAAAACAGAATGCTCTGCAAGCTTTAGTACAGAGATATGCTTGATGTTTTCAAAGGGAACAAGAAACTTTTTAAATAAAATTTTTAACAAAATCGTGGAACTTTGTCATTTTTAAGGATATGCAACTACATTCAAGCAGTTATTTGATGTTGTGTCTGAACAGAGATAACTTCTTTGAAAAAGCAGTGTATAACTGAACCTTTTGTGTCCCATTATTTTTTTGGGATGGGGAGGACTGCTCCCAGCTGGTGGACTCTTGAGCTGTCTTAAGTCTTATGTATGGCCTGCATGCATGATTTCATGATTTCTTTCCAACATGTGTTTTGACAGGAAACAGAGTAAAGTAGGAAGGAAGCAGCTACAACATTGTCCAGCTTGTCTGTTTATCCTGTCTCAATTCACAATTCTTTCATCAGTTTCCATCCGCTTGCTCTTGGATTACTGATTAATGAGGAGATCAAGTCAAGGATATTCTCTTTTTTCCTGTGACAAACTAGATTTACTTGGTGAATTTGCTTCTAGTATTGTACTTTTGGTTTGGGGCTGTTTTTCTTGGCCCTTTCGTTCCACTTGCTATAAAAATAAAGTGGATCATGTGGCAGAACGGGAGAAAAACCCTGTAGTCATGTTCAAAAAATCTTGCAGCAAACCTTTCCAGAAGAGTGGAATCTGTTGTAGCAGCATGTTCATACCTGTCATGTTTGGATGTCCACATACATGGTGTATTCAAATACATTTTTAAGTGAAGGAGCTGGTTGTTACTGTGAGTGCGTGGATGCTTATTTTTTTGAGTTATCACATTTTCAAGAACAATATACTCTGTGACACAGAAATAATGGGCAAGAATGTTTTCATTAATCAAAAGTTTATTGAAATAATCGTTGTGGTGTTTCATTTGCTAAATATTCATGCCATTTTGACAAGTGTAACATCAGCAACTGCCACTGTAACAAAAGTAAAGGTAGCGGATGGTGCAGGCCCACTCACTACACATGTGCATTGTAAGAATTTGTTCTGTTAAAAATGAATATTACAATATATTCACAATATGAAGCAATGACCACAATCAAATCTGTTCTATACCTCACATTATGAATCAAAACTTTTAAAGACATAAATATCACATTTTTCTGTACCTCCAGAGAAAGCACACACATAAATGAAGTCATTGTGCTTTTTGATATCTAATCAGTGGTTTGAAGACCAACAAATGGTTTCCTCTGCATTAGCAGCAAAGTAAATGTCTTAACACCCATCCAAGCTCCCAACAGATGCTAGTAAACAAAATATTTCCATATGATTTGCAACACAGGGCTGACTCAGCAATGTGATGCCATCATAACAGATATTATATCCTGATTTAGAGCTGCAGCCACTGAGCAGCAGTTCCTGTGCAATATGATGACTGTCGTCTTCCCCACATCAACATTTCTGTACCTTTCTTTTGCTCAAACTACAGAGGTGTGCAATATGAACAAAAATCAATATGGCAATGATACAACTTATTTATCCATTACCTAAATAATAAATTGACAATACATTTAAAATATCTTCAGCAAGGATATGATTTATATATAAAGATAAACAAAAAATGAATGAATTCCATCTTTTTTAGGTACGAGCTTCTTTTTATTTTGGTCAGTGTAGCCTGACTCATGTAGAGTTAATACACTCTTCGGTGATAGTTTGAAAACCTTCCTTCTACATGAAGACACACCTTGTAACAGTTGAAACAAATTTAAATCTCAATGGTTCTTTCACTTGATTAAATAAAAGAAAAATGAAAATGCATTATATTCTACACACATGAGAAAAAGTGACTGAGACTGATCAGTTACTCTTCATGTCACTATCGTAACAGTTTGGTCAAACTGCACCACAGGCTTCGAGATCAGAAGAACTGTCATAAACAAAGCGTCACTTAAATTAAAACCTGACAGTATTTAACCCCATATGCTGATACAATTGTATGTGGATATATCACCAAGCTCCAGCTCAAACCATGTTTTCCTGCTTGAATTAGAGCATGACAATGGCTTACAAATAGTCTTGAACTTTAAACCTTTTAGGAAAGCACACACTTGACAATAGCAGATGCTGTCAAAAATGACAGCAACTCAGCTCTTACAAATGAGGACGGGATCTCTGAATCGTCTGGCTCTAATCCTTATCAGGGTCAGACAGAAGTAGGCAAAAATAGGCACATTATATCTTCATATCACACAGACCTCATTTCTCAAAAAACAACCATCGCTCTCTTCTCAAATCTTCACTGACTGACTGATGAAAATGGGACAACATACAGTATGTGATCATGTTAAATTAACCCTCAAATGTCCATATAAAACACCTAGGATTACAATTGAATATAGAAAGACCAATGTAACTATTAACACAAAAGGGTTATTCTTAGAAATGAATGCAAAGGCCAGGCCTCAGATCAACACACACCACTGCCAAAATTTCACATGATCTGAATAGATTTGCCAAAACCGTGTGAAATTTGGAGAGCCTGAAAGAGGCCACTTCCACTTCCCACACAAAAGTTGCGCTCTATAAAAACAAATTTGGCAGGAGAATGTGCACATGTAAACTCTGCCCCATGCATACAAACATTTTGGAGACAGATGGTGATCATCATCATCTCTTGAGTTCGCTTTGGATGATCTAACACAGCATGTCAATGAGCTAGAAATGTTTGCTCCAGCCTGCGTGAAAACAATTTCAAGCTAACGACTAAATTCATCGAACTGGAAGGTTGGAGCAGTCAGCAAAACCTGTGCATGTTTTATCATGTAGATAAAATTATACATTTGTGCCCTACTGCTTCAATCCTAACCAACTCTCAACAGTCACAACCTCTCAACCTCCAACAGGGAACTCGTCAAAGGTGCCCCTTAAGCCCACTACTTTTTGATCTGGCCATAGAACCACTACGCAATTGTGTGCCATAGTCACCAAGATATTTCAGGAATTTGGAGGAAGGGAGTTGAACATAAGTGTCCCTCTATGCGGACGATCTTGTGCTTTTCATATCAAGCTTGGACACCTCCCTACCCCCCATGCTGCCATTGCTCATCCAATTCAGCCACTTCTCAGGATACAAACTAAATTTACACAAAAGTGAACTTCTCCTTGTGAATGGAGAGGCACTAACGTCAGAGTATACTAAGCTCCCTTTTAAGATTGTGAAAAATCAATTTACTTACCTCGGTATTACAGTCATAAGAAAACCTAAGTGTCTTTTTAGAGAAAATTTCTTTACTCTGTTAAATCATGTGAAATAGTGCCTAACGCAGTGGTCACCCCTATCTACATCCCTGGTGGGCCAAATTAACTCCGTCAAAATGTATATTCTCTCTACATTTTTATATCTTTTTCAATCTAAACTAACCTTCATTCCTAAATCCTTTTTTGACTCACTAGACTCAGTTATCTCGTCCTACATATGGAAGGGCAAGTGTCGTCAACTAAATTAAGTCCATCTTCAAAAATCAAAAAGCAAGACATGGCATGGCACTGCCTAATTTCTGCTTTTATTACTGGGCGGCTAATATACGCTGTCTTATGTTTTGATCCAGCCTGTTCTCATTCCCAAATACCGACGCTTCGTCACACCCCTCAGCGTCTGACACCAATGCACAAGGCACTCTTTAGCGTCTGTACTCCAATGTAAATCCTTCCGCACCATTATTCGACAACATGAGACCGATGACATCTATATATATAAACCACAAATTTTCCCTAAACCTAGCCAAGTGTTTTTTGTGCCTAAACCTGATCAAGTGGTTTTTGTGCCTAAACCTAGCCAAGTGGTTTTTGTGCCTAGATCTGACCAAGTGTTTTTTGTGGGCCCCACTCACCCACTTTTTTCTTTTTCTTTTTAAATGGTGCAATTTGGTTCTGACTGCACACTGACAATCCCTACTCTTATCGATGCTCCTTATTGGTTTGGTTCTCTATTGAGACTCTTATCGGTTCTTTTTCATAACTAAATAATTGCTTTTTAAAAAGTATATTATTTTAAAAAAAGAATAAATTCAGAACAGCATTAGAATTTATTCTTATTTTAAATATAAATAAATGCTGTTTCTAGAGCAGCAACAGTAGTAACAATTTGCTATTAGCCGTGCTAGTGCTCTATGCTTGTGTAACACAAAGCGGCGGTGGATGAGACACTGTGGACAGACTACGGTTTTTTAGACCGTAATAGAGGTAATACACACTAAAACGTGTTTTTTGAGCTGTAAACTAAATTATATGACTGTGCTGTGATGAAACACATCAATGCTGTGTTAATATTGACACTGACACCACATTTATGAAAAACAAAATCTGCATTTCATGGGTTGAAAATGGCTCAACGTGTCATCTGCTAATTAAAATCAGCCCTGAAAAGGCGGGGCCAATGCTGACGTAGAGTCGACCGTTTCATAGTTCTCTACGTCATGAAATGTATATTAATGGTAGAATGATAACGCCCACCTCCCCCAGCCCCGCGCTCATTTTCAAATATATACTATATACTTTCAGCTTAAGAAGCTAACGGCAGCTACAGAACTGCAGGGCGAGATGTGAGGAGGATTTCTGTTGTTTTTGTGGCCTGACTTCTGGCTCGTTTAAATGACCTTGAACTCCTGCCTCACACAGTTATGCTCCGTCCAACGCCCACCGCCTGTCCCCCCTCAGCCCCTTGCCTACTTTTTAGCATTTTTCAAAATTATGCAGTGGGTGGAGTTAGGCTCAGACCTAGGGGTGCAGTTACACCAAAGAGTATAGAAGCACAAGAGGTGAAATTCTGGTGCTTTTTTGACAACCACTGCTAGATGGCACTGCTGTAGCAATGCCGCCATTTTGGACGGAAAACGCCATCACATTTACTCAAATTCATCACATCTGATGCACACAAAATCAGCAAATCTCACAGCCAAATCAGAAGCGCAATAGAAAATTTCTCAAAATAAGTCATCAGTAAATTGTATGACACTTACGGTATATACTAGTGATGTCACCATACTAGATTTACCACTGAAGATCCACTGCTCTCAGTACCTGATTTAATACTGGAAACCCCACTCAGGACACACTCCTTTATTTAAAAACTATATATAAACATTAAAAATTGAACAGAAACTTTTTGTGTTTCATTATTTAAGCATACAGGCTACATTAGAATAATAGTTACAAATTAAATATTGGCCTGTAGCCTTCAAGTAGAAAGCAAAGCAGCCCAAAAAACAGTCATTTCAAATTAGAGGAACTGTATGAAAATTCATTCTCTAACAACAAATACAACTGTGATTCTGTGCTCTCATTCTGGTTTGCAAATATGACTGAAAGTGTTTCAGCATTTAAACAAACACGCTCCGTCTATATTAGAATAATAACACTGAGTTATAGCGTGATGAGGTGTTGATACTATTGATAACTAAAAACGCTGGTATTAGTATCATTTTCTAAATGCTGGTATTGATTTGATATCTATGTATCTATGGGATCTATGTATTGATTCTTGTGACATCCCTAAGTTTATCCACTTTGGTTATCCAGTTGTTTAGAAGAATGGTTCACAAACTGGGATCCGAAAACTGCAGGGGTCCTCGAGAGGGCTGCAGGGGGTTCCCGGCAAAAGGACAAATAGATTAATTTCACTTTATTGACACAAAGTTAAAGGGATTGTATCTTCTTAGAGGGGATTCTTTCAAACAATATCCTCTCAAACATGGGTCTCTGGTGTATTGTGCATCTATTTTGGAGGCACTTAACTTGAAAAAGTTTGAGATTGCCTCGTTTCTGAAAATCCCAAGAGTGCTGGATTTTTCCATCTTCCATTTATGTCATATTGTGTGTCCTATTTATGTATTGCTCACTTTTTCCACCTCTGGGAAGAGGGATAAAAAGTTATGTTTTTATGTTATGTTACGTCTTTCAATTTGGAACTTGTAAATCTGAACCCATGATTTAAAAGTGTTTGTTCTTTAATAAATGAAATTCTGAATGAATATTTTACAAATTTTTGCTTTGATTCTTTCGTAAATGTAATGAATAAGTACGTATGCATATTTATAATATTTTTTCAAGTTCAACACAGGCCATTCGGTAGAGGCATTGAAAATATGTTTGTTATATGTTTGTATTGTTTGTAATATTTGGTACCCATCCCTACAGAGAAATAAGTGCACATTAAATAAAATTTCCAGACCTTTGATTATTTTGGAGAAAATAGACGTATAAATCGATGCATATACAACCCTGGGAAGCCTGAACACGCATTGATGTCTGGAACAAGAAGCGCCTCTTTCCCTTGCCGTTTAATCGCATACAAAGCGAAAAAGCGGAAATGCAGTGGCAGGGTCAAATATTTTTTCACATTGGCAGCAACATAAACGGACAATGAGGGAAAAAATAACTCACTTTTGGACGTAAATCCATCTGTAGATGGAGCTCTTGCACCTATAGGTATCGAGCGCTTTAAGGATCTTTTTATCAATATCAGTTTTGCATCATTTGAACAACTTTCTGAAAAGTTTAACCTACCAAATACCCATATTTCAAGTATCTGCAAACCAGACATTTTCTCCACTATCAGGTAACAAATTTCCCAGAGACACCTGATACAAACACCGCTGTTTCTTTGTTACAAAGGTTTAATATCCGCTATCTATGACAAGCTAGCAGGTATAAGACCTGCCCCTCTTGACAAAATTGAAACTGCCTAGGAGCAGGATTTAAACCTTTCACTGTGGGTTAATTAAATATCCCTATGTGCCTGTCACTGTCTGTTACAGTTACAGGTTGTGCAAAGGGCCCATGTGACCAAACTATCTTGTATTTACCAAGATGTGAATCCCTGCTGTGACAAATGTAGGTGAGGTGAGGCTTCCCTTATCTACATATTATGGACGTGACCTAGCCTGGAAAAATACTGGACGGATGTTTTCCAAACCTCATCCCTAATCCTCAATTTTGACCTAGAACTCAACCCTCTGGTCGTCATTTTTGGCACCACTGGAGAGGATGATGCATGCGTGAATCCAATCAATTGACGCACACTGTCCTTCGCCTCTCCTTTGACCAGACGTGCAGTATTACTAAGATGGAGGGATGCTGCCCCACCCACCCACGCTCAGTGGCTGATAGACAACATGTCCTGTCTAAACCTCGAAAAGATCCACTACTCAGTTTGTAACTCAAACAAAAGTTCCAAAAGGTGTGGAGACCTTTCCCGAAATACTTTAAGAACCTTAAAAGTAAAGACTTATTCTCTCACTCTCTTTTTGTCTTTTTTCTCTCTGTTGATTTCTTTCAGTAATATTATCTGTACAAATTTATTAATTTCTAACCCCCCATACTTTTATTTATTTTTCTTTCTTTCTTTTCTAAATATAAAACCTGACTTCTAGCACCTTTCTGTATTACTCCAGGGACGAAATACCCTTTTTAAATTCCAGCTTGTAGATGGGGCTAGTGGGGGTGAGGGGCAATTGGGACAAGATTGCTCGATGTGCTCTTCTATCATGCATGTGCTCTTTAACCTTGAAATATCTGTTGTGCACTCTACAAAATTCCTGTGTATATTTTGCTTCCTTGTTCGAAATTCAATAAAAATATTCTTGAGGAAAAAGAATTCAAATTATGGTTGACGCTAGCAGTTAAAGTTGCAGGTTTTGTCTAAATAAACAAAACTTGTTTGACCTTTTGTCTGTTCTATGAGTTATGAGTTACACACTGCAACAAATTTAGATTGTAGTTGATGTGTAGCTGATGTTTTTACATGGCTCAGGGTGTAAGAGCACATTTTTAATACTGATCTGCCTGAGAAACAAGAACTCAGACAATAAGTCCGTACCTTTGGCAAACTAACAAATAAATATAAGCATAAAACAAACAAAAAAAAGTACCAACTGCAAATATGGCCGACTTAAGTAAAAATACTGAGTACCACACACACAAATACTTTGGTAACATAAACAGATGGGGTAGTAACAATCGCTGTGCCAATGTCTTTGGCATTTCCAGAGCAAAATAGCTTTTGTGGGATTCAAAATGCAATGTAACAGGCAGGTAAACAGAGATTAAAACTAGCAGTCTGGTAAATCTCTCAGTACAGACAGTATTTAAAGGGTATGTCACAACTCTTCTATTTCTGTTGTCTCTTTTTCTTCTCTGGACAAATATAAGACAAAAACATGTCTATCATGTTCTTGACGATGGCTGGAGGTGGGTGGAGGGCGTGAGGGAGGTGGTGCGCTACACTCATTTGCCAGGCATCTACCTGCAGAACATTCAGTCCCTTGAACATGGCTCTGAGCACCCTGTCGAGCTGCAGGGAGTACCAGTCGCTGTTGTATAGGCTCACCTCTTGGTCCACGGCTTGGAGATTGGCTGAGCGGATCACGACGAGTGTCCCCGGCGCTCGGTCCATGAGTCGCACCAGCGCCCGTCGGATGTGACGAAGCCGTCGTATGTACACCTCCACAGGAAAGGTGCTGAAGTGGGCCCAGATACTGAGGACCACGACAGTGTTGGGGCCCCCAGACAGGCCGTCCAGCTCATTGGAAATGTACCGCAGCTCACTGGACATGACTGTGGAGAAGCGGATGGGAGGGCCATGGCAGCGGTACATCAAGAGAATATTATGGGTGCTGTCCACCGCCATGAAAGGCCCAACGTTTTTAGGACTGTGTAGGTTGAACTCCTTTAATTCTGGGGAAAGTGGAATAATTTGAAGTTACAGTGGGAAAGACACACAAAATCCAAAATATAGAGTGTAAAACTCAAAACTCACCTGGTGCAGAAGCAATGAGGTACTCAAACCACTGCCTGACGGTAGAGTCTCCGTACATGTTGATCACCTTGTTCTTCAAACACTGAGTGATGGCAGATGATTCGTTAAACTGGCGCATTGTAACGCCACCTAACGGCCTCCATGAGTCCTCGTAGTAATATCCAGACGGTGCTAGCTTAATAGGTTCTGGATTTATACTGCTGCTTTCTGCGTCTACTTTATCTGATACAAAGCGAGAAACGTTGCAGACAAAATTAATTTAATAGAATAAATCAAAGCATGCACAAACTGTGAAATGACACACAAAACTACACATATGAGGGTGTGACGTATACCTGTCCTTGAAGGCACCACATTGATCCTGTCAGTTCCTGAAGCATGTATGGGAACTTTGATGTTTACACCACTAAGATTAAAGAAACAGAAGGGATCAGTGTTAAAACAGAATGTTGAAGGATAAAGCTAACAAAATACTTTATTATTGTTACTGTCAACAAATACCCCAAATGATAAAACCAAGAATATGTTGGACAAGAAAATGTCTCAATAGTTTCCAACTTCCTCTATCCTGGCAAAACGGGTCACAAGCACAAGCAAATAGGTAAGAGCCTCCTATTGGATAATTACTGCATGGGTGATTATCTTTCAGCTGGCAACAAGTTATTTAACCCCAACTGATGCAATGAGTATCTTCTCATTTCTTAAACAACCATGTCGAAAGACACATCCCATGGTCGTGGAAAAGATGTTGGTCTGTTTGAGAAGGGTCAAATCATTGGCATGCATCAAGCAGAGAAAACATCTAAGGAGATTGCAGAAACTACTAAAATTGGGTTAAGAACTGGCCAACGCATTATTAAAAACAGGAAGGATAGTGGGGAACCATCATCTTTGAGTGAAACAACAGTAGAACTCAGGGCTATATTTAATAGTGAAAGTAAGAGCATTTCCACATGCACAATGCAAAGGGAACTCAAGGGATTGGGACTGAACAGCTGTGTAGCCCTAAGAAAACCACTAATCAGTGAGGCTAATCGGAAAAAAGTCTTCAATTTGCTAGGGAGCATAAAGATAGGACTCTGGAGCAATGGAAGAAGGTCATGTGGTCTGATGAGTCCAGATTTACTCTGTTCCAGAGTGATGGGCGCATCAGGGTAAGAAGAGAGGCAGATGAAGTGATGCACCCATCATGCCAAGTGCCGACTGTACAAGACTGTGGGGGCAGTGCTATGATCTGGGGTTGCTGCAGTTGGTCAGCTCTAGGTTCAGCAACATTATGTGCCCAAAGAATGAGGCAAGCTGACTACCTAAATATACTGAATGACCAGATTATTCCATCAATGGATTTTTTCTTCCCTGATGGCACGGGCATATTCCAAGATGACAATGCCAGGATTCATCGGGCTCAAATTGTGAAAGAGTGGTTCAGGGAGCATGAGACATCATTTTCACACATGGATTGGCCACCACAGAGTCCAGACCTTAACCCCATTGAGAATCTTTGGGATGTGCTGGAGAAGGCTTTGCGCGGTGGTCTGACCCTCCCATCATCAATACAAGATCTTGGTGAAAAATTAATGCAACACTGGACGGAAATAAATCTTGTGACACTGCAGAAGCTTATCAAAACAATGCCACAGCGAATGAGTGCCGTAATCAAAGCTAAAGGCGGTCCAACGAAATATTAGAGTGTGTGACCTTTTTTTTTTTTAGGTGGCGACTTTTCTTTTGGCCAGGCAGTGTATGTAGTCCAATTTTTCAAGGCTCAGTGTTTCTTACATCAGATGGACACTGTGATTTTTAGAAAACATTACTTAAACGAGAGTAAATAGTGTATTTGTTGAGGACTATCTTCAGCCATGGATTTGGTGATCTATAGAGTATTTGCGACATCAGGACAGTGTATGTGGGAACAACTATTGATAAACAACAAATTCCATGTTCATTAAAATAAAGGAACATGACACTCAGTGCAACGATGTGGCTCGCTGATGTGTTTTAATAGTTTTTGCAAAATGAAGCTCTATAGCTCAGAGTGAAGGAGCTTTTGGCTACACAGACAATACTTAAAGTCCCTATATTTAGCCCTGTTTGCAGTCAATAATATAGTCAGCGTGTTTTTTTAAAAAAATATATTGTTAAACATTTTGTATCATTAGAATGAAGAAAAAAGGTCTTTGGGGAAATATCAGAAGTGCTCTTTTTTTGTCTCGACCAGCTGGGGGGGGCGTGCCAGTGTCCGTGTTTGATTGACAGTAGCGGGCAGGCTTCAAATGTTACCATAGGAAACGGAGACGAAGTAAACTAACCACTGTAGCTACAAGTTATGGACATACAGTGTGTCGCTAACAGGGATTTTGAAGAGCAATGACTAAACCAGCATCTAACAAAGTGACATTTTCATAAGTTAACATGTGCTGCAGCTGCGTAGCTAATTAGCTATCTAGCCTGATAATTGACATTAGTAATGCACTTTTCTTCAGTGTTTGTTTGGTGTCTCATTCAATTAGCTAAGGTGCAGACGTGCAGAACGTGAAATCATGAAGTTAGATAAGAAGGAGGCTTCAGGAAATGTGGGTTGTTGTTCAGTCTGTGGTTCTTGTGTTGTGTAGCAGGATTTTATCAGGCTCAGTGTGACAATCGCCCCATTATTGTTATTCATGCCAGATTTGATTTGGAGAAATTAGGACTCCAGCAATGTAAGCCGATGGAGGAACTGTATTTTATTAAATTAATTCAAAACTATGGGCACCATCATGAAATCAAAGAATTTAATGTATTAATTTCTCCCTTTTGGTTTCTGATTATTTCCTCAAAGGAAAACACAGGACAAGTGATTTACAGAGCAGGGGAATGCTATTTATTTCAGTTGGACTAATAGTGGGATCAGTTCATTTTTAGTTTTGAATTTTTTTTCATGTTATTTGTTCACAATAAGAAAATAAAGAATATCACTAGATTTATCCTTTAACAAACACATATGTCCAATTACCACATTTTCCTGATCCTATATTATACAAACCTCTGGAAGAGCAATGCTTCCTTGTTGGTGATGAGGTGCTTCAGGTAGCCTCCCTTGGCGTGGTTGATTCTAGTGTCACAGCTGAGCATCTTCGGCTTGTAGCAGTACCAGGGCTCACCTGTGTGAAGGTCTGTGTAGTTGCACAGGGGCTGCTGGTCGGGGGGCAGGCACATGTTACACACAGTTGTTTCAGAAAGGAAGCCTAAGCGAAACAGGCTCTTGAAAAACACCCGATCAGGTCGTTCCTCCCTCAGCCGTCGCAGCACAGTGACGGCCTCGCTGGAGTGCACCATCGTGATCTCAACCTGTGCAGACCCCACCCAGAGGAGTGGGAACAGAACAGAATAAAATCCATTCTTGTGGTCCAGCACGATCCCCGCTACACCTGCTCCAAGCTCCGGGGAGTGCAGTCGAGCCAAAAGGAAATCCCCGCCGTAGTGCTTGGGTTGACCCTGGAAGTCATGCATTTGGACGAGGACCTCAAGCTGGTCACCCACATGCCACTCCCGTCCTGCTTTAGTGGGGAGGATGGCGAACAGGCTGTGCACGGGGTCACTCGTGCGGCGCAGAGCAATTGGTGTGGAGTGAGACGGTGGCACAGGCCAGGCGATTAAGTCCAACAGGTAGCGCTCCTCCAGTTCATCTTCAGGGGAGGGTTTCAGGCCCAGATGTGCACAGAAGGTGCGGCTGTGATTAAAATTAGGGATACCCACCGGGATGAAGGATGATTGGATCCTGCTCTGGAGCTGGTACAGGGCTGAAATTGTGTGGCAGTTCCAGTTCTGAGGAGACAGACAGAAGAGTTAAGTTGTGCTGGAGGAATAAGCACCGTCAACTGTGACTGGCAAATAAAAATGCATTAAAAAAATTGCAAATTAATGTAATACAGAGGTCTGGTGGATTATTGCAACAATAATGGAACCAAATACTTTGAGTGCATTTCAAGATGGATCTTCTTGTGTTACTACTTGGGCTACCCTATAAAATAAATAAACAATTGTAAAAAAAAAACAAAAAAAACTTTTGCATAATATTTTATCTTTTTGATGGTGGATCAGTGACAAGCACAGAGTTAAATAAGAAGAACACAGATCTAAACATAAAGGTCAGTTTACTCTTCTTCTGTGGCTCTGGAGGAGGTTTTTTTTTCCAAGTCTGAGAAAATGACAAAAACAGCACCTGATGACATCATCAGGGTTTACAGTATTTTTAAAACAAATGTTTGTGATTGGGACAAACAAAAAGAATGTCTGAACAAACAATCTACAAGTGTAAATAACAACATCCAGATAATCAGAGTAACATGTTGAAGTTCAATTTTTGTCATGCTATGGAATTTGCTTTATGCAATTACTTCACTAGAAAGTTACAATTCCCCATTATTTGCATTTGGAACTACCCATGTTACTGAATTACGCTGTTTTGCACACCACTTTCACATTGTAGTAATGTTAGTAGGCCACACAATAGTTATTGTTTATGTTATTTTGGTATTTAAACACACAATATGTAATTTTATGCCACTAGGCGTCTCTCAATCAAAACAATAACAAAAGACGGAGTTTGATGACATCATGACGTAGCTTGGGATCATTATTTTGTTTTGAGGTTAAGATTCCTTCAGTGTTCATCGTTCAGGAGGTTTTTACAGGGAGCTGAATTATCTGCAGAGGTCTCGTCCTCTCCAAAAGAAACAGACCTGGTGATTAAAACCAGTAAAAACAGTGAATAAAGCAGTTTCACATTAAAAATCAGTGTTTTTCTGACACTGTTTGGCGGACACAGGACGGAGGGGCTGTGAACTGAGCTGCAGCTAATGTTTTCTCAGCTTGTCTCTCTGATAACTTAAGATCCAGACGAAATACTAATTAAGTGGATTTAGTGCACCTATAATTGAAACTTCTGACAAAGGTGTTTGAAATCCTATCTTAAATATGTGGACCCAGGTCTTACTTCCACCGTGCAGCTGGGCTTCTTTTTGTGACTCTGAATTGTTACCCAGCAACATATTTATTTGCCTGCCTGATATGATTTTTCTTATGCAATCCTATCAAATGCGCTTGACCGCATGTAAAAAAAAAAGTATCAGACACAAATTATTATTATTAATAGATATATGACACTATTTTTGGTTTTGTTATCTGTTTCTTCCTATATCTATTTTAAATCTGGATTTAGTGGGATGGTTCTGTTAAGAATATGTATTTTTACTTGGACTTTGTTTTTTTTCTAATTTCTATATTTCAGTTCAGTTGTGTAGAAAGCTTTTGTACTATGTGAAAACACAGGTAAATTATCATTTTATCCATTACCCTAAACAGGTTATTGAGGAAACACACCACTTCAAACTAGGGCTGGGCGATATGACCAAAATCTCATATCACGATATAGGTAATTTCATATCCTAATAAGGATACCTATATATCACATTTTACAGTGTGTGCAGCGCAGCAGAGTAGAGACAGACAGGCGTGGAGAGCTGACAACTAAACCCATTATGTAACTGTAAGTGCAATAAAAGCTTCGAGATTAAAAAGCCAAGATTTTTCAATGTAATCTGCGCAAAAGATGGACTGACTCCAAATAACGAAAAATACTGCCGTAAAGAGTGTGATTTGCGTCACAATGATACAAACGATAGAGCATAATATGAAGACATTTTTCTCTCATCACACGATATATATCGTCATAACGCACAGCCCTACTTCAAATCCATTTGTATAATGCGTCTCTCCTCACCTCCACGGTGTGGATGTTGCATAGCAGGAAGATGAGGCCAGACAGGGCTAAGAAGAGGAAGATGAGGGCATATTTGGATAGATTTCGGCACATGGTGACCTCCTTCTGTCTCCCATGATCATCCCTGTTTCACGCTCCGCTGTCACCACGGTGACGATGGCATCGTTTCGCCCTCAGCACCTGATGTAGAGAAATGAACGCTGTCAACGAGACAGGATGGACAAACACGAAACTGACACATTTTCAGCTTCAACAAAGGGACAATTCATGTTTATGTATTGCAAGCGAAGAGAAACAATCATACAGGTTATTCATTTTGAAGGGGGCCAGTTGTGCTGCTGGTGTTAAATTATAAGGAGACAATATCTATACGGTGGGGTCTCTACTCTAGTTAGGCTGCCTCAAACCCAAGCCGGCAGCTAACTGCTATTTTTGTCTCACCGACAGTCCAATAGCCACAGCATATTGGAAAGCAGTGCTTTATTTTGGCATTTTTCTTCGTTTTTTTTTAAATTGTTGCCGATTAATTTTCTATTGGTGGACTAATCGACCAACATCCATGCTTGGAAATGTCTTCAACTTGGAACAAACTGATTTAACAGCCTTACAGACAGACTTATAGTAATGGCAGTGGTTAACATCCAACGTTACTCGGTACATCTAAAGCAAATCCTCCATCTTTAGACATCAGTAACAGTCAGCTGCGACGACGCAAGAGCCAACAACAAAGGGACGGAGGATAAAATTCAATATTATACTCACTGCTGTATAATACCGTTCATTTAACAGACATAACCCACGGCTAGTGGGTGCAGGTGTGATTGGTACCCAGCAAATGCTCGCCTACTTACATTAACATGTCATATTATCATCATGTCGGACCGTTGGACAGACGCTGAAAGGTAATGACTCTACCGGGCAGGGCAGGCCAGCCGGTGAGGTAGCAGAGCTTTGGCCGGAACATCAGAGCCAGCCCGGTGGACGGACGGCAAGAGTCTCCTATTTGTAATGTCCTGCAGGGAAGGCGGGGTATGGTAACCCCAGATTTGTGGAAGATCTCGCGAGAGTGATCATTTTAACCCAAACCATCTTTCCCGAACCCCCTTTAAGAATGAGTTTCCATACATTTTTCCCATCCATGATTTTTCCTGACAGACCTTTCCCTACCCCTAACCAATTTTTTTTGTGCCTAAACCTAACCAGACTTTAACTACAGCATTGTCACATCATAAAATATAGGCATTTTGTACAATGACAAACAACGCACACAAAGAATCTCGCGAGAGCAGCGGCTTTTTATGCAATTTGTATGTTTGCTCTTTTTGCGATAAAATTGCAAGCAAAGGAAAATAATGCGATTTTTTAAACTACTACCAGTGAAGAGTCATATGTAATTGTAACCGATTAATACAAATATAGCCTTGTTATGAATTTCATCTAATCATTCCTGTTTATTATTTTTGTTCTGTTGGATCTGCATCTCTTACCCGTGTCATTTGAAGTGTGTGTGTGTGTGTGTGTGTGTGTGTGTGTGTGTGTGTGTGTGTGTGTGTGTGTGTGTGTGTGTGTGTGTGTGTGTGTGCGTGCGTGTGTGTGTGTACAACGTAATTACGTCGGTGTGCGCACGCATGCACAACTAACAGAGAGGTAGTTTAGGCTGCGTAAACTGAAACTCCCTGATAACTTTTTTATGCATTTGATGTGATGCAAACGTTATCTAATGGTTGTGTCTTGTTCTATGTCATATCAGTTCTATTCTATGTAAATCATGTCAATATTTGAGATCGCTAACCATAGTTTTTTAATTAAAGTAGATTTGGAGAAATTGAGCGACCGTTAGAGTGCCGGTGTGGTTGATATGGTAACACTATAGTGCTGTATGTTATGTAGGCCTAGTTATAAGAAAATCAGACTTCAATGTGGATCGATATTGTGTATGTTTATAATTGTTACAGTAATGAAATATGGGTCTTGGTCTTGGTTACTATGTGTTTAATTATAATTGATTAATTATTTATGTGATAGGTTTTGTTTTTGTTTTTATTGATTTATGCTGCTATGTCTATATATGTCTATGAAATTGAACTTCACAGTATCTAATAGTTGTTATAATTTTGTAACTGTAACTTGGCAAAATAGGAAAGCTCTATCCAGCCAAGCAGAAACACACACACCACCAGATGTTTTGTTATTTTGCATATATTTCACCAGAGATTGCTACTAAAGACCTGAGACCCAGAGCTTCCTCCTGCTTCTTAACTGAAAACGCCCAGAACAACGCAGAACATCATAGGCGTAACCCAGCCGGATATATAACCACTTCCTCAAAGTAAAAAAAAGCATACAACATATCACAGAAACAACTATATTTCAGTGCTATTTTTAAATGTATTTTCTGAACGTGAGAACCATTTGCTAAAATTATATTAAAAAAGAAAATACTGTACTTGAGTTCCATTTATAAGCATTTATTAAATAAACTGTAACCTCAACATTAGCACTAAATAAAATGATAATAACGTTAAAATAAATCCATTAACATAAAAATATTGTTTATTTCCAAAGTGCCAAGACAAAGTGTAATCTCTTACAGCTGTAGGGGTGTTTAGGCTACAACTCATGTATGAAACTACAGTTCAGTGTCATACTCCATTGGCCATTCATCATGCGGAAAAGTTGCATTTAGCAAAATTGCAAGTTCTCGCAAATATTGTAGATAAATTTTGTGATATATTGCAATCACAAAATCACAATTTCCTAGAGGGAGTGGGAGAGGATGGATCAGCAAGGACCCTCTCAGAAACCTCAAAACGGTCTGGATGGATCGGTCTTGCTGCATTCTCTGGAAGCCAAAGTGGGTAAAGGAGAAAAAAGGGGGGGCATTTGGACTCTGAAGCCTCTAAAATTGTGTATGAAAGCCCTTTTCTCGACAGGAACATGCATAAATTAAGAATAATTAAAATAGAAGTTCTTATCTCATGATTATGTATATTTTATCATTTTATTGTGCGTTTGTGGTGTATTTTCATTAAAAGTCATTGGTGTGCTTAAAGACAATATTAAGCTATGCAGATTAATTTTATAAGTTTATAAGCAATAAGGGCTAGTGTGATACAATTTGTATTGGTGTAGTTATAATCTCATGAACCATATTTAATCACACTGTACGTATAGAGGCACAGTAGAAGAATCATAATCATACACTGGAGAAATTTGAGTGTGTTTGTATTACATGTCACTTTGCTTGGGTCTGCTAAAGTCTTCACCTTTCAAAAAATACTCTCTGGAGGAGATCAAGAAATAAGGGTGTAAAATGACTAGAATAACTTATAAAAAAAAATAAAAGGCCAGAAGACAACTTGGCAATAATGGTGTAAAATGATTCCCAATACTTATATAAAAATTGGATATAATCAGGTAGAATTGAATATGCCAGTGCATATCCTCAAACACCTCAAAACCTGTTTTGAAGAGTTTTGACCAACAACGAGTGACAGAGATAAAAGTAACATAATAATTGGTCAAAAATTAGGGAGGGTGGATGATAAGGTGTGACCTTTTTTTGCCGGCAATAAAAGAACACTTTGCTGCTTGGACCTCTGACTCCCTTTTTATTTTCAAGAGAGAGTTTTTTGCTCTGGTACATTTTTCTGCAACAATTTGATACAACACGTTGACATAGGAAAACCCCTCCCCCAGACTTACCAGGCGGGTGGTTCTGTCCCAGTCTGGTTCTATGTCCCTCCACCAGTCCACCAGATGCCCTCAGACTTTTTTCCTGTTTGTTGAATTGGACTGAGTGGCAGTAAGACCTTGAAGTTTGCTTTTACACGAGTAATTTTCTTATGGTAATGTGACCAAGAGACAAAGTGCAAAAGTGAACTGAAACTCAGAACAACTCAGTCTTATCTCTATTCATGTTATTACATGCAAGTCACTTCCTCATGTGGCCTACTTTTCTCTCCACCCTTCTCTTCACATCTGCCCTACATCCGTCTTGTTAGCTCTGCCCTGCTTCCAGTGTCTGCCCTCCTGTTTTGCCACTTGTTTCTTGTTGTTTCATCAGTTCAGTTTGTATTTAAGTCCTGGTTTTCAGTTCAGTCTTGTTGGATCCTTTAATCTGTGCATCGTTCAGTTTTGTTTTGTTTAGTTTGGTTCAGTTTGGCTGTGCCAGCATGTCCTGGAGCTGCTGCTCCTGCGTCCTGCATTTGGGTCCATCTCCTGCTGCTTCTTGAAAGTGGTCAACTAACTGCCCAGGGGCCCCGACCCCCGAGTTTGCTCCATATCGTTTGAGTCTACATACTTCTATTAAGCGCAGATTTATTAGGAACTTGCACCAAAGTATAATATCACCTATGACAGGTCCTCCACCTTCACTCTGTGTCAAAATCTAGTTTCAAGACGTGAATTGTTTTAGTTTATATTGTTTTAATTTGTTTTTAAGTTGTGTTTTATCAATCTGTACACAGGAAACCTATGGCAAGCTAGTATTAGTCCATCGTTGGAGTACTGTAAGGCTGCAACCAATAATTATTTTCACTATCAATAGGTTTGACAATTTTTTTCTTTGATAATTGATTGTTCAGTATATAAAATTTCAGTAAATAGTGAAAAATACAGATAATTATTCCCTTAACAACTACTTGTTTTGTCTACTATTGTGGAAAATTAACAAATATTCACATTTCAGAAGCTGATACCAGTGATTTTTTTTTTGATGATTTATCAATTATTGAAATTGTTTCCAATGAAACTTCTTTCAATTGATTAATCACTGAATCATTTCAGCTCTAGAGTACTACCATATGTAGCGGGGGTCAATGGAGGTCAGTAGGGGCCCAACAACAAATATTTGCTGAGGTCCCATAGAAGTTTATCCAGCCATGCCCCTCCGTCTTCTCATAGTACTGTAATGATCAGGAACAACTAAAAAATATCAATCAGGTCATAGTAGTCAACAAATTTCACCAAATACAATAAGTCAGAGGTTTGGGTATAAACTATACTGAAGTTGTTCCTCCATTTTCAACCTGCTGCTATTCTGTAGTGCTGAAACATTCGGTCGGTTGATATGTTACTTTAGCCACAGAGATGAATCAATTTTGGTAATTAAAAGACCATTTTTTTCACAGCAGACAGTTTGACTTTTCTTCAGTTTAAAAATCACAGGTGCACTTAACATCATGAATGATATGGATCTCGTCCATTTCAGTGCTCCAGTTCCAGGACCCTGGTATCTACTTTTCACAGCACATATTTTCACCTGTCAACACAGGAAAAGCAGAAGTGCAATTAATAACATAAACAATGGCTGGATTCCACTTAGGTGAGCCAGTTCCAGGGCTCTCGTATTGTGCATGCTGACTCACTGACATGGCTTACTGGGGCAATTAATAGGATGGACCCATTGTTAATGTCATTAGTAACACCTGTATACTTGCTATGAAAAGTCAAAATATCTGTTGTCATGGGAATTTATCAAGTTTTGTGGTTATTTTAAAGAAAAGATTTGGAAATGCAAGGCGTTGATTCATTCTTATCATATAAACGTCAGCATAATTAAGACATCACTGGGCTCTGGCTCTAATGGAACAAACTTGTTAATTTTGACATTTTATACACTGACAGATTCATCGACAACTTGATCAGGGAAGTAAGTGCTTAGCTCTTACAATATTTCAATACAATGTGAAATCAAATAAAAATGTTAAAATAATAATTGCAGATTTATTTACATTTTACTTAAGATAAAGGTGCTACAACATTTTTTCTGTTAGTCATCGGGTGATGTGACCTAAAGTTGATAAAAAACAGTTCAGCCAATTAAAACTGTATGTCACAGCAGTATGCTTGTATAGTATAGTCTGTTGTTACAAGTTCACTACATTTATCACAGCAACTACAAGTCAGATTTATTGCAGTTTATCACAAGTATTTGATGTAGCGGATATCAATAAAGAGAACAGGTTGTTACACCATGCCTGGTCTTTTCATCAATAGAGGTAGCAACCTACTAACTGTATGTTATCATAAAATAACTGCTTCCAAGTTACTCACACCTTCTGAAGCTACATCACAATCATTGTCTTTACACAGCGATGACTTGTCCATTAAATAAACCAACAGATCCAAGAGGTGAAATATAAAAAAAACAAAAACATGAGTTACATTCACAGTAAGCTATCGTTTTTCAAGCCTGTCCTGGGCTCAGCTAACTACCCACAGACTTGATAAACAAAAGAAAGTAAGTGCAGTGTTATTTGAGATCTGGGTGACTAATCAAGGTAAGTGCATTTTTCAGACATGCCCAAGAAGGAGCAAAGCATCTTATTCCTAAAGTCAGTGCCAATTTACACACACTCAGTAGTTCTGTACAGGTGTTTTTTATATGCAGTTTCTCAGTGAGGGCCAGCAGTGGTTTCCTCCATTCTTTGCACCTCTGACTGGTTGTCTGCTGTCATCTGTAGCGGGGAGCTGGGTTGTGCTGCTTTGCCAGGGGAGACTGGTGAGGAGGGTTGTGGTGTTTCTGTTCTATCACTGATCACCTCCTCAGCTTCCTCCTCCCTCTGCTGGACAGAGGAGAGGTACTGCTCCAGCAGGCTGCAGTCTGCGCTGTCCACACCATCGACCCCTCCAGCAAAGCCGCTACGAACGGGGCTCAGCGCTCGCACCGTCTTCAGAGAGTCTGCTGTCCCGCTGCTCAGGAAGCTATCCTCCTGTGCTGCCTGCTGCTCACTTGTCGACTGGAAGCCGGAGTCTGGGAAGGAGACGTCTGTGCTGGCTGGGTTCGTGGTGCTGGATGCAACAGGTGGAGCCGCCTCACAGAGTCCAGGAGCTGGGATCTGAGCTGGGGTAACAGCCTGAGAAACGCTAGCCAGCTGCTGCTCTACAGACTGCTTCCACTGCTGCATCGACTGGAGCTAGATGGGACGCACAGAAAAAGTGTCAAACTAATGAGGTAGCCACATGAATCATGTAGAAAGTTAGAGGGTTATGATCTACAGGAAGCCCTTTTTGTTTTTAAAGGAGACCAACATCTTACCACACAAATCTTGACTAATATGGTGAATTAAAATGGTGAATGTGTGCATGATAAAAAAAAAACAAACTTTGCTGACCTGTTTCCATAGAAACTTCACAGCCTCCTCCTGAACCAGCCTCTGTAACCTCTCCTCCTCATATTGCTTCTGCACTCTGCAAACAAATCCCATTTGCACCTTTTAGTACTTTGAGTCTTTGCAATTAATGTCAAAAATTCACCTACAACAAACTAAAACAGATTTTTTTTAAATGCTACTGGTTAGTCAATTACCTGTCAAGCTTTTCAGAGAGGAAGAGGATGTGTTCTTGCATCCTGCGTAGGCGGATTTCACTGCGGACCTCTCTGGCTGTTGGGTGACAACAGCGAGTGTACTGTCCCCTCCACCATGACTGTATTTTAACAGCTGCACTGTCTGCTTCCACCGAACTTGATTTAGTAGCACAACTAACAGCTTCCTTCTGTTTGGGGGCTTCTTTCATTTCTGCTTTACCAAAATCAGAAGATGTTTCTGCATCATTTTGTGGCGTGTTAACTCTGACCACCAGTGAGCCAGCTGGTGTGGCTGCACCAGAAACTACTTCTTCCTCCAGAGTCCCCTTTTTCTGCTTATCCGCTGGAGGCGAATGATGTGTCTTGTTGGTGCTGTGCTTTTTGGGCTGCGCCGGCTGCTTAGGGGCCAGGGAGTCAAGTTCAAATGTCGCTGTCTCGTCCTCGCTGTCAGAGTGAGTCTGCTGTGGCTCCAGGTCAGATGTGAAGGGGAGAAAGGTGGACTCTGAGGAAAGCATGCTGCTGTTGAGTTTATCCTCATCAGTCTGCACATCCTCCAAATAGATGTGCTCCTCTCCGAGTCTTGGGCTGCGTACTACTGGCATTGATGGATGGGACAAGTCACAGCTCACCCAGGTGTTAAACTGCACGACTGGCTCTGTACAAAAGTGGAAATACCAAACAGAGACACAAAGTTATGATGAAATAACACTGTATCACAAATGCCAGTGAAGAAAAACTATTACTCAATGGTTTTATGAGGCAGATTACTTTACTAAAACGAGAATTGCAAAATCCACTAAAAAGCTTAAAGTTTAATCCTGAGTCAAGAAAACTGCCCCACAAAGTGATAAAGCAGCTATGTTACCTGTTTCGCAGGCTGATGGAACAGCAGCTGGTGATGCTGCAATCATTTTCTTCACCTCTCTGGCTCCCCCCTGTGGGACTGTATGTGAAGGACTGTGCTTCTCGACATCTAGTTGAGTTGGGCGAGGAGGGCTGGCACAGCCTCCGCGGGTCTCCTCTAACAACTGCCTCTGGTGAAACCTGAGAGTCAGAAATGTCAGTACAAACATGAGGTCATTCAAGTAAATATTTTTTCCATTAATAGGCATTTGTGTCTTGGTATCAAGTTTTTTTTTTTTTGCTTCAGGTTTTGGAGCAGTGTTGTAGTGTGCTTTGAGACTTGTCTGTAAGTTTTGATTTATACCTCTGCTTATTCAAGATCTTCTCCAGTTTGGCATCTTCTGCTGTCTCCAGAGCCGGTGATGAGGTCAGAGGACAAACAGTGGCGAGGTACTGAACCAGTTGTACGTGCTGCCCTGGTCGATACGAACGACCTTTGCCCTGACTGTACAGCCACTCTGCTTTGAGGCTGCAATTAACAACGAGAAATAAGGTATTTGAGTATTTGGATATTGTGTATTTATCTTATCTAAATGGCAAATTGCAACAGCACAGAAATGTACCTACCCTTCTTTCTGAGACACTACGTAGCCATCCAGGACCTTTAGGCTCAGACACCAACTCATTATATATGGTCGATAATCAAATCCTGGCAGTGAGGGAGTTGCCATAACACAAGGGTTGCTCATAATGGACAGCTGCTCCAGTTCATGGAGAGGTGAGAGATATGACACCTATGGAGTATTCAGAAGTAAAAGCAAGGGATGCAGGTAGGAAAAAAAAAAAAATCAGTCAATGAAAATAAGCCTCTATATAACTGAAATTGAGATCAGAGCTGCTGTATCAATTAAAGAAAAATAATTACTTCATTGAGATCTCTTATCTCATTTTCTGCCAGGGAGAGAATGGATAGATGTGCAGGTAGGTGGGCAGGAACAGTACGAAGTGTTGTAATGCTGTTTCCGTGAAGTAAAAGAGTCTGCAAAATTGACAGCAAATTAATCAAAGACACACATACGAGAAAACCGCCACTATAATATTACATTGTTAAAGATTATATTAATTTGTTTAGGGCCACTTTTGACCTGAGAAACTCCAGCACTCACCTTTAATGCCACAAGTTTAGTCAGATCACCGATACTAGATATGTTATTGTCAGAGAGATCCAGGTGTTGAAGGGAAACACAGTTGTTGAGCTGCTCAATGACCTGTGTAAAACGTTTACAGTTCGTTAAACATTTAATATAAAACATGGGATGAAACTAATGGTTTTAACTATACATTGACATGTTTGTACATAAAAGACAGAAATGAAATATAAGTAAAGTGTGGGAGAACAGCTCCTTTCCTTACCTTAATATTGTTTCCAGACAAGTTAAGCCATTTGAGGTGTGGCAGATCTCTTAGCCCCTCGATGTAGCCGATACTGTTATTGGGAAGATTGAGGACACTCAACTCTGTTAGTCGAGACACGCCCATCATTCTCACCAGACGGTTACTGGCTACAGATAGCTGATGAGGGAAAGACAAAGACTTATGACGAGACATCAAATGAATAAATTGTTCATAGTATTTAATCACTTGTCACTATGCTGTAAGTCCAAGAATAAAGGTAATAAAAACACAAGCAAGACAGCCTTAAGTTTAGACGCTTAACTAACCTGATGGAGGCTTGGGCTCCTTTCTAGGTGGTCCAGTTTCATGATGTGGTTACGGTCCAGGATGAGAGTGTGGGTGTCCTCAGAGCAGATGAAACTGGGATCCAGCTTTTGCATACCCCGGGCGGAAAGATCCACCACAGGTCCTAGAAGGATAGAGATGAAGATGGATATTGAACAGACTGGAAAACCACCACAACTGTCATTTTGCTAATCACCATGGCTACATATCAGACTAGATACAAGAAGTACCCCCACACTGAATCAGAGCTCCCTTTTCTTTATTTGCTTGTGACGTTTCGACCAACTACAGGTTCTCCTCAGGCAAAATCAGGAAGACCTGTGGTTGGTCGAAACGTTGCAAGCAAATAAAGAAAAGGGAGCTCTGGTTCAGTGTGCAGGTACTTCTTGTATCTAGTTTAATTGTTTTTTGTATCCAGCACCTACCCCACTGAGGTCTTGTGGATGTGCACAAGACTACGTTGTTTTCATATGTATTAGATCATCTCATGAAGCAGCTACGCACATATACAGTGGACACCTTCAGTAAGCTGGGAGCAGGCTACTAATGTGGGCACCGCACACATTTTACACCTAACAGTTTACCGTCATCAGGGTTATCTTGAGTTAGGTTTGAGGATTCACATATTTGACAGAAAACCTTTGCTATAAACTGGGACTGGTATTGAGTTTGAAAGATGAGGGGATTTAAAAGGGCAGGGAAGGTCTGATGAAAGATGCAGTTAGGCTGCATTATGGGAATTGTAGGAGTCAGCGTTTCTGACTCATTCTAAGGATGAAAAGTCAGGATATTTCAGCCTCTGATGCACTAATTTTGACAATTATTTTTATAACCTCTCTCTTGCAAGTACCCCAACTTTATGCGGTGCTAAATACTTCAAGAAAAGAGTGGTAGAGAGAATTACTCACATCTGGACATGTAACTAAACTTAAGAGATAACAGTTATTTTAAACAAATGTCTTTTGCTGGCTTTGTGCATTGGTTTTACCAAATGGTTTAAATGTTCATGGATGACTGGTATTGCTGGCATCATGGCAATCCAAAATCAGGAAAGCTGACTACCAAATGAAGATTAACAAAGACACAGAAGAATAAATACAATGCCACATAAGCTATGTATTTAGCTACGGTCCACTTCTTGCAATCTACCAAGACAAGGCGCAGAACATAAACACAAATGAAATGGTTTAATATTCAAATATGGCAAACTGAAGGTCTAGTTTTGATCTGCACCCTCTGACACACTTGATGTTAGACGTTAGCTAACGTTAGCTGACCTAGAAATAAACATACTTGCAACGGAGACAGTTAAACCTGCGTGAATCGTCGCTGTTTGTCTGACCTAAACATACAGCGGGACACTCACCTGCATTTGTATCAAAGCTTAAATCTGATACACCCATCCTGCCGCCTTAGACGACACCTTACGTTAGCCAGCAACTCTATTAGCTTGCAGACTGGACTGTGAATGCAAAAAAGCGTCTGTCGCTTGCCAAGGATCGAATGGTTCAAACAGACAACTGGGGATTTTGGGAAGTGTAGTTCATAGCGGCTGTCTCCCTCATTGCGAAGTGGCGTATCTGTGGTTTGAAAAGACTACAATTCAAACTCATCGTCTGTGGCAGCGGCAGCGCGCTAAATGTTGCCGAAACCCGCCAGCCAGGATATATCAACGGGAAAGAAGTTATATTGTAATATGTGAGCTACACGAAACGACCTAGAAGATGTGTCATCTAGTTTTTCGTAATATTATTTGCGTGATTCACCACTTTATTAGCGAATTATGAGGCAGGGAAGTATTGCTTGTACGCTTGTTGAGTGCTGATACGCTTGCTAGGCAACCGTCAGACTGTGACGTCACCCCGTGATGATTGGCAAAAGTATTAATTTGATTAAAATGTTTTTTTTTGTTTAAAATTAAAAAATATATTTATATATGTATATTACCTTTAGACTATTAATTAAACTTCAACTGACAAAAACTCACTGTTTATTCGGTTATAAGTATCGATTTGTAGTCTACCTATTCAGTTTCCGCTTCCGTCATCGTTCTTTCCGGTTTTGTGCCCTCTCGTAGCCATCATGAAGTGAGTTTACGGAATATTATCAAATGCCATCTCAACATTTAAATACACAATCTGACAATGCAATCGCCATTAAGAGTAAAGTTGCACTATTTTCTTTCAGTGATGCTTTATATTTGTCGTTTTCAGGGTCGAGTTGTGCAGTTTCAGCGGGTATAAAATTTACCCCGGCCATGGCCGCCGATACGCCAGGATAGACGGAAAGGTAACCGTTTCCCTCCTTCCCCGGTTCAACCCGGCTCCTCCTGGCTCTGTCTGTTGATACTGTGTGTTATACAGTTTACTGTCATCACTTTGTGTATCAAATGTGTGTCCAATGTTGGTGTTTGTAACATAAGTAGCAGAGCCTGGAGTAGGCCTTAACCGGCTCTCGTTGAATCCTATGTAACTGCCGATGTTAGCTGTTAGCGTAACAAGCTAAACAAGATCACATTTTATTTGTCAAATATCACAGTATTACTGAATTAACACGATACCTAACTTGTTAGCTGATAGCTGCTTTGTGGTAGAAGAGCAGGCAGAAATATAATTCACTTGAAAAGCAGATTAAAGGAATAGGTTCACATTTTTTCAAGTGTCAACAGACAGGTGGCCAAATGGACACTGAGAGAGGTTTTTCTTGCTGTAATCATTCCTCCTGTACATACTGGCTGTTACTGGATGTGATGATGTCAAAAATGCATTTTAAAGTTGACCTGAAGCTTATATAAGGCTTCAGCAGTCAGAGTTAGTCATATTAAGTGGATATCTGCCACATTTACAGTCTTTATAGCATCAAATTCCCTCTTTGTGTTTCCCTGTTGAGTAACAAAAAAGGGACTTGGGCACTAAAAAGACTAACATTGGAAGATATCTACTTGATTCGACTTATTTGGACGATTGAGGCCTCTTATTAGCTTTAGATAAACTTCTATACATTCTTGCACAGAAAGAGGCTTGTGGATTTTGTCCCTTATCACTTACATTGTAAATGCATTATGAAGGGATCCTCTAATGGTCAGTATGAACAGGAGGAATGAGTTTGGCAAGAAAAACCTATTTCAATGTTCATTTGGGTACCTGACTGTTTTAAGACATACTTGAAAATTGTGAACCCGTCCATTCAGAAAATTGTGTCACCAGTAAACTCTTGAATCTTTATTATTTAAGGAATTGTGACCCTGTAAACAAGTGTGATTGCAAACACAGCCTAACTGTATCACAAGTCATTTAGTTGAGTTTCTTGTCTTCATCAGGTGTTCCAGTTTTTGAACGCCAAATGTGAGTCTGCCTTCCTGGCCAAGAGGAACCCCAGACAGATCAACTGGACTGTGCTGTACAGACGCAAGCACAAGAAGGGCCAGTCTGTAAGTAACGGGCTGTATTTGTATGTCTGTGTTTTAAAGTAACATGATGTCTCTATAACAAGTGTTTCCAGCCCAGATTCAAGTTCTTTAACTACAATTATCTGCCAATCTGATAGTCTTATCAGCTTTAAGGCACAGCTGCCCAGTGCATACAGAAGCTACCTGACACTAAGATGATCTAGACCTTAAATCATCCCAAAAATTTGTTTTGTGCCAAATGTGCTCCATATGCAGACAAAATAAATGATACATATCAGCAGAAGAGATGCAGTGTTGATTAAATATGTATCTGAGTCATTATTTTAACAGGTGTAGCCTAAATTTAACACCCCTTATTTTTCACAAACTATGTATTTGACATACTGGAGGTTCAAAACCAACTTTATAAACTTGAATTATTTATGATATGAATGGAAACTCCAAGAATTGCGTTATGCTCCTTTTTTAGAGAGAAGACTTATCACTCTACAAAAATGCTCATTTCACTCTAAGATTGTACAGTAATGTTGCAGAGTGGAGTTTCTTCCCTCACAAATGATCTTTGGCTGAGTACAGACACCTGACAAGTTTAATTTTGGCATTTTGTCAAGTTACTTATGAAATTGACATAAATATCACACTGATACAACCAGCCACCAGCAACATTTGTCATCCTCAATTGTCTGTGTAAATATACTTATACACACACTATATTTACTTACTGTCAGATACTAATACAGCAGCCAATGTCAGCTTTAAAAGTATTTGTTGGCCCAAAGATTATTTTCTAGTGCTGATATTTGACTGACAGATTTTTTTTTTTAATCTGGTCGTCTTTTCTTTCGGTATGTTTCTTATTACAGCTGTCAAATTGGAAAAACATGTCTGGTTTCTCAGTTTCTTCCATTTCTAGTAAGACTTGCACAAATATGTAAAAGCACTGCTGTCGGCCATCATGGTGGGAAAACATAGGGAATAGATGTATTTGTGCCTCTTTACCAAAATTCAGACTGTTACTACATTAAGCCAACGTCATTGACACGTATTAGTTTGGCTGTGGGTGGATGGTGTGCATGGTGTCAGTCCATGTTATGTGCTGTTGCCGGACTGTGTTTTGCAGGCTGTGCAGCAGTGCTCACTCCACACCTGCAGCCATAGACAAAGTGGAGATCATAGTACTGGCCCTTGACGTCTTTATTGACTTCTCACCATCGGTCAGCCTCCAAACTCTCCTACATGCCGTCACATTTATCACCTGTAACTGTTTAATGTCGATTCCAGTCACACATGGCAAATACCAGAATTTTAGTGACACTGAAAGACATAATTCAGTAAAAAATATGTTTGCCGATCCAAGATTTTAAGCAGGTTTAAAATGAATACTAACAATTGTGATTTGATATTTGGGACCACTATAATTTCAGGGTCATTGTAGTTTGGTTAGATTGAGGGTAGACACCATTATGTGCCATAGTTTGTGTTTGTGGCACCTGTTTAGTGGCTATTTACCTGTTTTCTGTGTTTTCCTTCTTTGCCTTCATCTCAGTTAGAAACTCAACTGCTTTCTGGTGTCTTGAACCAAACCACCGAATCAAACATGACCTAAGCCACCATCAACTTGTTGATACCTTTTTATATATTTTTAGGGAGTTTTCCCCCTTTGTTGGAAATGTTGCCTTTTAGAGCATATTTGTAATATTGGGCTACAAATGAACTTTGGTTCCTTCATCACATGCTTTAACAGGAAGAGGTGACAAAGAAGCGTACCCGTCGCGCAGTGAAGTTCCAGAGGGCCATCACTGGGGCCTCCCTGGCTGAGATCATGGCCAAGAGGAACCAGAAGCCTGAGGTCCGCAAGGCCCAGAGGGAGCAGGCCATCAGGTAAAACACAAACTGCTTATTTATCTCCCGATAGTGAAACCTTTTTTTCTCCCCAGAATAATATGTTCATTGTTGCTCTGAAGTCAAGTTAATGAACAGTTGCGGGTCTGTAAATCTAGCAGAAGAGACTTTGTAGACTTGCAGTTGTGGAATCAAAATTTGAGTCTAGTTTTAGGTGGCTATTTCAGAGGCAGAAGACCACCACTTACTGTGCAACGCCAGCGTCAGTCTCATCATCTGTTTTCACTACAAGATTTTACTCTGGAAAACAACAAATTTAACAAATTATTTGGAATCAACCAGAAAAGTCTGACGAAATAATGAAAGATGTAGTGAAAGGACTTTCCCACAACTCCATCTTTCATCTTGTCCAGCCTTTTTAATGCGGGGGGGGCCACTGTATGCAGATGTACCCAATCTAACGAGGTTAATGGAATATTCAATTACTGATTGTACATCCTGGGTTTTAATTCATAGTCTTGGCTAATATCTATAGCTTCATATTTACTAAACTATTGTTGTCGTTTAAATTGGACACACTTTGTTGGAAAAGGTTTAATAAGTGAATGCAGTGTGGTCCAGGAATCTGTTCACTTCAATAAAAAAGCTACTTTGGGCTTCGTTTTGAACCGTTGACATAACTTGTTGTGGGGTTGAGTGATATGATGATACGTCATGATTCGATATAAATGTGTTAACTGTCACTTTGAAATGCTGTTTTTACCAAAGTAGCTAATCCTTTAAAATACTTGGTGCATTAAGGCACTGTGGGCAGTGTTAAAAATCTAATATGTGTTTGCTGGATTAGCAAAAAAACTCTAACCAAAACTTTATCCATAAAATTTCTCAATTGTTTGTATTTTTCCTGAAAAATGGGACTATATCACAATATATATTGATATAAAAGCACACTGTAAAACATGATATAGGTACCCAGTGTCCATGCCTACATGTTGTAATTTATCAGTTTGGCTGATTTATATATTCTTTTCTCTTGATTCTGTCAGAGCTGCCAAGGAGGCCAAGAAGGCAAAGCAGGCAGCCAAGAAACCCGCTGCCCCAAGTGCAAAGGTAAGATCTGCTGTGCAGAAGTGATGTTTTGTTTTGCTTAGTTTTAGTTCATCATTCGTCAGTATTACATCTGGCTGCTTTACTATAAACACATTTATGAATAGTATTGTTACTCGAACTCTTAAAGCTATCTGGCAAAATAAGCTTTTTTTTGTTTGTTTTTTGAACATGATCACAGAATAAATTGTGTGTGAACTGCTCCTCTGTATTCTCTGGATTATGAAGTAACTTGTATGCTGTGATTATATTTAACTGTGTGTTTGACGTCTTTGTTCCTCTGCAGGCCTCCACCAAGACTGCACAGAAACCCAAGATCGCCAAGCCCATGAAGATCAGCGCACCTCGCGTCGGTGGAAAACGCTAAGCCTGACTTACCGTTTCTGGTTGTGAATAAAATTTTGTGGTAAACCATCATTGGTGTGATTGGTTATTTAAAAACAAGGCAATGCTATAGGCAACTTTATTGAAGTTGTCCCAACATATTTCTTTCAATGTGTCCACCTGCATTTGACACAAATTAAATTAAAATTGATTTTTACTAGAAAGAGTTGTTCAATATTGTACACTGGTTTGTAAACACTGGCTCAATACTTGGCGAGTCTACAAACAGCACTTCAGTTGGTAACAGAGTTCAGAGGCAGATTAATCAATGTGTGGACGAAACCAGCAATTGGCTGAATCCACACCGATGATGCAGTTTGACAATTTGATAACTAAAACTTTGCATTGTATGTATGAAACAGCAGGACAGACTTCCGAATACAATGATGTCACAATCCACTGCAGAGTAACTACAGTCTGAGTAACGTAGTGTGTCTGGTAACTTCAATATGAACACGTCAGAGCCAACAGTGTCTGTTCAGACTTCTCATTTTGGTTAAAAACATCTTCAAAAGATGGAAACTGATTTGTTCTGTAGTGTCGAGTGGAAGCAGGAGAGGGAGTTAAAGTTCCAGCTCGTCGAGGTCTACAGACCAATGCAGCTCACTTGCAAAGACCTCTTAAAAATAGTTTCTATGTTCATACTGGAAACAGTGACTCACATCTATTATGCAGCCAAAGCATATAAATAAAGCTCTTCCAAAACATTTCACAATAAGTAACTGAGTTGGTACAAAGACATGAGACTGAAAACAGCTCCAGTCTCCTGCATCAATTATTCACGACTATCTTAGAAACACTCAGGCACCAGAAGTAATAAATCTTTTTAGGTTGCAACTGTTAATCATGATCCATGAATATGGCGATTTTCTTAATTAGAAGTCTAGAAAATTGAAGCTGGAAAAAAAAAAAGTAATTTCCTTAAACTAGTGTATCTGTTTAGTGTGACAGATGAACTCTGCAGGTTATCAATGCTCCACAGAGAAAAGCAGAAAATCTTTACAATAGAAGTGGATCAATTGATTGAAACGGTCATTCAGTTGATTTGGTGTTGCACTTTGATAAAGTTGGAGGAATTTTGAGAGACAGAAAATTGAGGCATTGTAGAACAAAATATCTTAATTTTAGTCCTGTGTGGGTGAAACTTGAGAAATACTGGATCTTATTTCCATATTGCAACTCAATAGTTAACACAGGCTTCCTGTCCACAACGTGATGTCTCAAGACTCATGAAATCACCTGAGTTATTTTTTCCACCAACTGTTTTCAGAGTACAAAGCACGATGATCTTCATTCATTTAATCGACTATTGTGTATCTGATGTGCAGGTTCGGTCACTGCGACTGTACATCTACTGCATTTACCATCCATACTTTCAATCAGCTGCTGGTGTTGAACAGGATTTATTCACATTACATAGCCATTACATTTCCACAGAGCCTTATCGATCAACCTTCAAAGTGCCCTTTGTTCAAACAGTCAGCAGATCAAATGATATTTAAAAGTGATGACACCAATTATTGCTAAAATATTTGTGTGATTAAAATGAGAAACTACAGTGAAAGAACCATTACAAGAAAAAGTATAAAACACCTTTCTAAGAGCAAAGAGGCATTTGACAGCAAGGTTTTGATTATAAAGAGCCGAAAGCGGTTCAGTACCAGTGTTTGCTAATTGACTCTTGAGTAACAATTAATAAAAAGCTGCACAGGTTAAACGTGCCATTGGTTAAAGTGTTTCTGATAAAGAATCAGAGAATAACAGCATCTTTCTATACAGTTTTAACTAGAAAAGAAGATTTTAATCAGTGAAGCAATTTATAAATTACAATTTGTTATCACATAAATTAAAAGAATTAAAGCCATTAAAATGGAAGGAATCATTATACGGTCGTCAATAATGATTTAATAATCACTCTGGTACAGATGCTGTGACTGTAACCAAATTATAAATAAAGTAATGCAAATATTAATGTGATGAAATCCTTCTAAATTTGATTTGGAAACATTCCTTAAACCACGTTCAACACATATCCAAGAGTTACATATTTGGGAAATTATTGCATGAGGTAATGCCTGCTACACCTGAACAACAATGATGGAAAAAAAAAAAAGCAAAACTTCCCAACGAGTGGCGAGAATGTACAATCATACAACTTGTTGAAAGAATATACTTGTGCGTTGATGACTCTTCTTGAGTGTGTGTTGACTACAGTTAAAAAAACGTCCATTTTTTTAACACCCTGAGGAAATTTTAAACTTAAGGAAAAGTGCATATTTCCAACAGGGAAAACAGGCTAAAAGTGGTTGAATAATGGTTATGGCATGGTTGTTATGGAGACGATATGGGATGTGGAGATGATGAGAAGGGGCAGGTCGCTGCCCGGTGTGGAGTCTCCCTTTGAGTCCGCTGCAGACGAGTGTTGGCAACAGCAAAGCACTCAGGACTCTGCAGCTTCTTTCTCCAGAGCCTTCTGTTCCTGCTTGAAGCTGTTGAGGAAGAACACATGATATCACATGATTTACCGACAGCCCAGATAAAAGATCTGAAGAACATGTTGATTCAATCATCTCTGTTGCCTCCAGATATTATTGTGCAACATCAGCAAGCATTGCCAGCTTTTCAGGCTTTTGTTGCCCCGGGTTTTGCCTGTCAGGCTACATATAGGTCGCTCTTCGTCATTAGTGGAAATTTACAGCCTGAGAGGGAAACTACAGGCTCAACTCATGGCTGAACACAATACTTGCACCTCCTCTGCATGTAAAAAAAACCCATTTAATCTACATTTGTTATTTACACTTAATCACCTGCTAAAAAACATGCAAGTATAAAACATCAATCAAAGTGTTCTCTGTAGAGCTGTAACAATTAATTGATTGACAGAAAATTAATTGCCAACTATTTATAGAAACACAATGAATCTATTGATTGAAAAAATATTTTTATAACAACAACAACAACAATAATAATAATAATAATAGTAGTTAGTTGTAGCCATAGTTCTGTGTAATAAATCCATCTTATCCATCGTTGACCTCTGAAACCAAACCTGCGCCCTTGTCGATATAAAATATTGATTTTATTTCATCTTTATTTAATCGGGCATTTGTTCTTATTATTTTCTGTTAATCACATAATCACACGTTTAAAACACAAAGTGAGTTTTAGTGACAAATGCTTGTGTGAACTAACAAGTGATTCCTGCACACAAGCAGCACAGAAGCAGAGTTTGTGCACTGAGGAGAGTGTTCATGAGCCAGAACCTGATCCAACTTAAGATGGATCATTTTTTAATCAAAACAAGATTTCTCTTTACTTATTGATCCACCCACCCCTAACACGAGACATCTAGACAAATTCTGTTAATGCCCCAGAAGCCAACGATGCCAGATCCCAAACTAATTCATCACAAGTCTGAGCCAAAGACCTCGAGGTGAAAGGCAGCTTCCTCTACAAACTAATTGTGCCAGGCGTCGTGTTCATTCATTAATTCAATCAGAGCTAGTTTATCTGTCACCTGTGTGATGCTGTTTTCCCTGATTTCACTTATAGCTGCAACGATTAGTCAATTAATTGATCAACAGAAAATTAATCAGCAACCATTTTGATAACCAAATAATCGTTTTAATATTTTTGTTAAGCAAAAACTCCAAACATTTGCTGGTTGCAGCTTCTCAAATGTGAGGATTCGGACTGTTGATCGGACAAAACAAGACATTTAAAGACATTATAGAAATTAAAACGAGCATTTTTCACCAGTTTCTGACATTTTATAGACAAAATGATTAATCGAGAATGAAAATAATCATCGGTTGCCCTGGTCTATTGACTCTTTAAGTCAATGTCAATGCACTTCCCCGATGGAGTCAAGTCGACGGTTGACATTAGAAAACAAAGTACACATGAAGAATATGTTATACATTTACTGCAACTCACTGCATCAGCTGCAACGCACTTAGCTAAACATTAACCATGAATATATATATATTTCACAGAAAGCTACCGTGCGCTTATCTTTGCGTTACTTGTTACATTAGATCATCAAAGTTCTTCTAACAGATAAGTGGGTCAGCTGATTGTCAGAGAACAGCGAGCGCACTTTTCACTTTAATTCACCATCAACACACAGACCTCCAAATCCTGTAGAGCTGGGAGGCTCCTGCGCTGCCCACAAAGAAGTTGACAGCAAACAGGTTCCAGTTCTTCGGGATTATGACCAAAGAATATCTGGACCAGATCAGGCCTGGCGGAGACGGAACACAGTGAGAGTGAAGGTCATGCACACGATTGGTAAACCAACATGAGAACAGAGTCTATGTTTTGGTAAGAGTAACAGATAAGATCTGTTTGAAGGAACATATTGCAAAAGCATCAATCAACCTTTGGCACAGATTGGTAAAATCTGTGTTTAAATGAACTTAAAGAAATCCAAACAACTAACACTTCATATTCCAAACATGTAGACCAGGATGTCAGAAGTTCCCCACATGGATTTTAATGATAAAATGCATCAAATCAGCCAGTTATATTTCCATGGATCACACCATCTCTTTTTCTAAATTAAATTGAGACATTAAACCGTTAAAATCTCACCTGTTGCTGTCAGTACTGCAGACTGGGAGGTACTGAGTTTATCTGCTGGTCGGGTCATATCAGCTAATCCAGCTACAACCAGACCCTGCAGTTAAGAGAACACATTATCTTTCAGATCCATCACATCGTCTGGTGTAAATTAACCGAAGTATTTATTGTATGTAAACAAACAAACACTAAAAACACGCTGCTGACTGGTTGAGTCCTTCGTGTCTTTGCTTATACAAGTTAAACAGGTTAGACTGAATGTAAACACACTCACCCATTTGAACATCGGGGCCCAGAAGAAAACTGTTTTTGGACCTAAAATAAAAACATAAGAAAATGAAAACATCAAATTTGGCAGCTTTAACAAGTGATATTACATCATTTGTTAATTTCACAGTTTTTCAAGGTTTTTTCAAGGTTTTCTCTCTGATGTTACTCATCCACCAGCTGGGATTTTCTAACAGGTATAAAGATGAAACTTAACTCAAACACACTGAAAATACAAACTCAAATAAGCTTAATTAGCTCTGTGTTGTTTATATGACATCACAGTAAAGAAAAGTGGGAGGCATCATAAAATCTGCTGGTCAATATTTACCCAATACTGATATCAAATGCAGGTCAAATCACATGTAAAATATGCAAGTTAAACAGATAAAACTCTTCCTACACCAATAAACACGCCCAATCCGACATAAAAGAAGTGAAATTTGGCAGATATGTTCAACCAGGTCTACCAGTGAGGTTTCCTCACTGAGACACAAGGCTTCTTACAGTGTGTGAAAAGATTAGACTTAACTCCAGACAGTAAAGCCTGAGTATCTGTGTAAAAGGTATTTGGACACTCCAGCGTGTCTGAGTCACTGGGAGGAGACTCACATAATCTTAATTACATGCAGCACAGAGGAGGAAAATGTGAGGGAACATTAACATCTGCTGGTTTGGAGTCTCATTATCCACCAATGCTGAAGGCTGAACAAAAAGTAGGACGTCTGTCACTGCAAATCATCATTGAGGGAGTTGGCTTTTGTCACCGCCCCTTCATACCTGCTCAGAAAGTTGTCCTTGACAGGCAGAGCTCAGATACCCTTGCACAGACAAAACACAGAGTTTTACCAGTGACGCCAGTGACTCCTTAATCTCAGTAACCTCTAGTTAATATCAGTGTCAATGAGGGCTGAATGCCTGTGCGAGCTACACTGTTCACTAAAATAAAGCAGTCTAATGCAACTAATCCTACCTTCATGAAGGTTATAATGTTCACTTTTTATTGACACAGTGTTACTGAGGTGTCGATTCAACTTTATGGTCAGTTTAGAAGCTGTAGTTTATGGTGCTGTTGGACTGTATTGTTTTATACAGAAAGCTTTTGCAGATTTGGTCCACAATCATCGATGTAAATGGGGTGAATGAAAAGGCAAACAGAGAGGCCATGACATTGAATCAACACCTCTTTTAAAAGAGTGAAAAACTGAACATTATAACATTCATAAAAGGTTTCACAGTATCTTTGGACACGTTAGAAAGGCTGTAAATTGGGATTCGAGTCGAAACAGTTCAGTCTATTAATCGATTAGTTGATGGACAAAACTAATCAATGAAACAATGAATCAAATACATAAATAAACAGTTGAATCAATAAAAATAATAATTAGCTGCAGCTCAGGAGGAATAAAAAGTACCATGAACATAGTATGAGATTAGAATGTGACTGTTTCTCATTATTGTGATCAGGACACAGTCAAGACTCAAATATGATTCTCTGCATCAAACTGTACATGTGACCACAACTAAAACTACGTCTTCTCCCTGCAACACAGTCACTGTCTATTTTATGGGTTTTTGTATTTTATTTAATCAAAGTTAATAAAATGACAAAAACATGACAGTCCCGTTGGTTAAGCTGTGGCTAAACTTCAGATGATTTTTTTTTTATGGTGATATCTCTGAACTTCTCTCAAACCCAGAACACCACAACAAACTTAAAGGTCCCCTCCACTCTTCCTCTTGTTCATACAGTTAGATGTTTGAGTTTCACTGTGCAGAGTTTGACACTAGAAGACTGTTTTCACATTCACCTGCTTAAAATGAAAAGTTTTGCTGTGCTCATTTAAAAATCTGATTTTTAAGGGCGGCCTAATGAGCAGGATTTGTGATATCACAACACATTTGGAAGCCAATTCTGGCCCAATATTCAACCTACACAAGTGCAATGTGGAAACTCAAAGCCTCCAGTCCTGAGGCTTCCAGCAGAAAAACTTAAGAAATCAAAACTATTTTCATATTTGTAATCTGGATTTTTAATGAGGGGAAGGAATAGATGTATTTTTAAGAATTTTAATAAGATAAACGATTTTTTTTTTTGTAGAAAAACCATATCAGACACACATTATTCAAGCAGGTATTTTTATGACTTAATACCTGTCCGGAGGAGATCTGTAAAGAAATTCTTGGTTTTACTGCAGACATTTACACACTTTTGCATGCTGGGCTGCTTAGCTGTTGTTATCCTGCAGATTTGGGTCTCCCAGAGCCAAACAATGACTGTCATACATTAATTTATTTACAACACAAGATAAGAGCTGCTGTTTTATTCTCCACAGGGTGCAATCTAGATAAGTAAAGTGCACCCACCACATCACAAACAAAGCTCCAGCCTGCTAATCAAGAGGCTGGGTGATGATCTCTGCATTACCTGCCGGGTGGTTGTACAGAGGTCTGAGTTTGGCGGGCAGCATATGCTCGATCCTGTCCAAAATCCTGTGATAGGAGGCTCTCAGTGCAGCCATGATTGTAGATGATGAATTGGAAATGAGGACAGTTGGAAGTCGGAACTTGAAGCTAGCTCGCTAAAAGGTTAGCTAGCTAGGTGTCTTTCTTAAAAAGAGGTAATAGAGTTTTAAAATCCTTTTTTCGATGTGAAATGTTGTCAGATACATAAATGTCCGGTTGGCTGAAGAACGGGAGAGGATGCTGCCGTCCTGCTGTTGACCTTCTCCTGCAGCTCTGAGCTCCAGGTAGTTGCTAGCCGTCAGTAGCTTCTCCCTGACCGACACGACGAGGTGACTTTCTGTGCCGTGCAACCTAACCTGAGAGGGGCGGTGCTTACATGGGCTCTCTGCCATCATTGGTCCGCCTGGACTGAACCCCGATATGATTGGTTTAGATGGGATTATTACTTTTCTAAACACAGCGTATTCTAGCTGGGCGGAGACGAATTATCTCTACAGCTCAAATTTGTAAAAAATTAATCATATTTCAGGTGTAATTTTTACATTATGAACACAGTTTACAGTTGCTTGTTAAAGATAACAAACAGTTACATACAGTTTGAATGTAAAGATCCAAAAAGAAAATACATTTTGTTGCAAATGTTATGATTTTAATGGGAACATTTTTTTTTTGATTCACAGAAGAATAGCCTACACGTTGACTCTATTTCTTTGTGACTTTTAACAATTTTACTCTTGTGAAGAACTTTGTGACCTTGCTCTGTGAAAGGTGTGAAACACATATAATAAAATATTTATCTATTGTAAGACCACAAGGCAAGCAAAGAAAATTTTAAGATACAAGTATAATTACTACTTCAAAATCCTTAAAATTACATCTCTTCCTTCTCTCTCAGTAAAAATTCCATAACCTGTGAATATGCAAATAGGCCTCCTCAAAAGATGTCTCCTACTTCACTGTAAAGTCCATTGTCAGTGAATGTGCACTTGAGGCTTCAAGTCTCCACATGACACTTGTGTAAATTAAACATTGGATCAGAATTGACCATTGACTACTGAAACTATAGATGAATGTGAAAACAGTCCTCCAGTGTCAAACTCTGCACATACATCATTCTGCACAGTGCAACTCAGACATCCAACTGGTGCCATAGACTGTATGTAAAGATGGATGACATGACAGCTCCCCAAAAGTGAAGCTAAAATATCTCAGTCGCCCCCTGGTGGCTGGCTGGTCATAAGCCCCGCCCCCTCAATGTTATCGGATGGGACACGAGCCAAACTAAAAAAAAATCAAAGTCCACTTCAAATACATTTTTCCCAAAGACGGTTTCTGTCACTTTAGGTAGTTATTATTAGGCTGATGTTTGTTCAAGTGCTCATTTTTCTGATCATTTTGTTTTTAATTAGTTATTTGATTTTATAAAAAGGGTGTGTAACGTCATGATTGACAGCTGTGACAGCCGCTCTCAAACCTCCGTCGGACGGCGGGACGCAGAGGGCGCGTGTCTCTCCGGTCGTGGTCTAGAGATGGTAACCATAGACTGTATGATGGTAACCCTAGATTTGCAAATCATTATCTTGTCAAATTGAGAAAGGATGTAGGCCTATCAGTGTAAACTGGTAATTCTGTGATTTACTCCCAGAAACTCTTCTCGATTTGCTTTGGTACCGTGTCCAAACCAAAAGGCCGAAGTACTTGAGTAGATTTATTATTGATCTCTGATTTCATTTTATGCCTTTAGAAAAGATTTTGTTTGGTTTCAATAAACGTAATGGCGATAAAAATTAAAGAACATATTATTACTCTAATCATTCTTTTAGCAAAGTTTCATATCCACAAATCCACATTTAATAACTCCAAACCCTTATTTATTTAATTATTTAAAATGAAACCAAGTAATACATGAAAATTATTTTCTCCTCCAAAAACAAGACAATATGTTTGTGCATCTCCTTTAAATGAATGAATAATGTGTTCTGGCTTTGTATATGTGTACTGTCACCTGGCATTTTGTTTATCTTGTTTATTTTATTGTGATTGATTGATTTCACTTGAATGTTTTCTGTATTCTTATTTCGTATTATAAGGGAAGTCAGAAGAAAAAAGTTTCACTTCGACATAGCGGTGGGAGACACGTCGTCCATCTTTATATACAGTCTCTGTTAGGAACAAGAAGAAAAACACATTTTTTACTCGACTTTAAGTCTTTGGGGACAAAACAGCAGTCACTGTCGACCATCTGCCTGGTTTTCAAACTTTGAGTTAAACTGCTGCTTAAACACTGCTGGATCCAGCATGACTGTACCAGGTGAGTCATGTCCCAGTCCACCATAATGTACTAGGTCAATGGGATTCAGTTTTATCTATATTCTTTAACAGTGTTCTTTATGTTAAATGTTTATATATATATATATGTATGTATGTATGTGTATATGTATATGTGTGTGTGTGTATGTATATATATATATATGTGTGTGTATATATATATATATATATATATATATATATATATATATATATATATATATATATATATATATATATATATATATACATATATATATATATACATATATATATATATATATATATATATATATATATATATATATATATATATATATGCACCACTAAAAAACACCAACTGCCTTATACTAAGATGGGTCCTTCCTTAATACCAGAAGAGGGTTCCTATCAAATTGGGCTTTACATTTTACATCCCTCTTTTAATCCCTGCACTGGTCACTTTCATATATTTCATCATGGACTTAACATTGTACATCGCATTCAACCTCCACTGTAATTACTTATGTACGTCGCATTTAATTGTTACTCTTGTCATCTTCATATATTTTATACTTTTCATTTATTCGTCCTTAGCACAGTCTATACTTCCTTTGTACAGTCAATATTTCATTTCAAGTTTTATATACCATTTCAAGACTATTACTATTCCAATTTTTTAAAATTTTCATTTAATTTTAGTCCTATTTTGTTTACTTCATCATTATTATTCCATTATTTCATTTTTATTCTTCTATGTTGCTTGTGGGAGCAAACGAGACTCACTCTTTACATGCCGCGTTACTTGGCTGATAGATGCTGATTCTGATGTGCCACACTCCGCCCCTCTGACAGCTCATTCGTCTTAATAAAGCGAGCGCACCCAATCGTTCTGTGAAAACACGTTGTTTCTCGCGTTGTTTGGACACAGCTGACCGTTTGTCTGCTAAAGGAAAAAAAAAAACATAAACCAGGCTAGGCTAGCAGGACGGATAGTTATCGGCGCACAGAGCGGGAGTACAGTCCGTGTAAAGTCGGGAGGACAGCAGCGAGTCTTTCACTTCCAGCCATGCAAACCATGAGGGTCGTAGCCAGCTAACGGTAGCCCCGTCCCGGCTGGCAGGGACTGATCTCGATGGCGAAACCGAAGCGTCGGTAGATAAAAAAGGCGACATCAACAGGAACACGGTTAGCTTAGTTTCAATGTTATTGTCAATTAAGAACCACACTCGGTCACAATGTCTTGCTCTGGCAACCTGGTTTGGGATGTAAACAGACGCTTAATTGGATACAGCGACCCTAACGCCATCAGGACCAACTATTTAGGTAAGAACAACACAAGCCTTGTCTTTTAACACTGTGTGTGTGTGTGTGTGTGCGTGCAGCAGTAACCTCACTGCAGACATTGAGCCTTTAAAGGTGCTATATGATCATAAATCAGCTGGCAGATGATACCGCATCTCCCTCAAGAGGTCACAACAGATCCCTCTGCTAATCAAGAGGAGAGATGAGTTTTCTAAAGCGACTGGACGATATGGACATAATCAAATTTCACAATATTTTTGACCAGATATTGATATTGCAACAGTATTGAAGGGATGATTACCGGTGCTTTCACAAAATATTTAGACAATGAGAGTTTTGATAAATAATCATCAGTAATGTGGACATAATGGCTAAGTGGGTAAAAGCAAATAATAGATTAGCTGGAACAGTCTGGTGTAAGTTTAGAAAATGACATCACTTCACTGTAACGCAGCATTTAAAATCAGGAAAAGAAGACACTTATGCCATATCATGATATTAAGATATCTAATATATAAGACGATATCTAGTCTCATATCACAATATCAATATAATATCGATATATTGCCCAACCCTAGTCTGGATTACACCTACATTTAAAAAAAAAAGAAAAAGAAAAGTGAACTAATTGCTCTACATGACCACCTGCTAATAGACTTATATGAGAATCCAGTTAGCAATGAAGAGACATACTCAGGAGTGGTTATAACAAAAGATTGTAAAACTAGAGAAGAAGTAAATATTGTGACTTATATAAAGAAAAGTGAGTCTATACTTACAGAGGGATTTATCAATCTTCAGACGTATGTTGATTAAAAAAATTGAAACACTATCTAGAATTATGTACTCAGCTCTTTCACTTGCCATTCCTGACAATTTAATACAATCAATTGATCAAACCAATTTCAACTTTATTTGGAAAAAAACCCATTATCTTAAAAAGGGAATGTGATAAAATTGTCAGCAGAAGACGGTTTAAATGTGATTGACTATGAGGCAATGAGTGGTTTGATAAAACTCAAACGGTTTAATTCATAGAACAATTCATATAAAATAATGATGGATTCTAATTTAATATTCCTTCTAAAATATTTGATGGTGTGGTGGGATAGATTTTCTATATTGCTGAACTACCCAATAAGCTGTATAAATTTCATCAGCAGGTTCTCTTATACCGGAAACTGAAGCACAGTTTCACTCCACACAGCTCTCTGAACTGGAATAACAGACGTATCTTGTTTAAAAGAAAATCTTTATGTTCCTGTGATTATGTGGAGAGACGTATTAGATCTGTTTTATATTTGATGGATTCAAGAGGGAATCTTCTCGAGTATTCATAAATTCAATGTGCAGCATACAAAAAAAACAATACACAGTGGTTATCAAGGCAGTTCCACAAGTAATGGTGAATATGGTGAAAGACATGTTGCCTCATGATGTGTTATTTACCACAGATGTCTTCATTTTATATAGATGAACAAACTCTTCCCTTTACAATTAAAAATAAATAGTCTATTATAAGATTATAATCAGAATTAGAACCAGATACTATTTCACCGAAAGCTAAATAAACTAATTTTAAAATGATAAATGATATTTATCCTTGTAATGAGTTTCTGAGATAAAAACAACTGTATGTTTTGTAATTCTGATATGGAAACTTTAGAAGAAACTTTTGTTCTTTGCTCGTAATTATATTAGATCTTTTTGGGAATCATTTCAAAATTTGATATCTGAAAAGGACTTTCAGTTGCCTAAATTAGAATATTATGATATTAAATTTGGATTTATAATGCAGGATAAGAAATGAAAGTGATGTACAATAGCCTGATTATTATGGCTGAACAATTTATCCACAGATGCAGATTTACCAATGTACTAACTCTACTAATTGTTCTTGGTCTTTATGAATGAATTAATACATTTCAAGAAAGCACTGAAATGTATAAAAACCAAACAAGCCTTTGATATTTACAAAAACATTCAAATATTGATTTCTGATTAGACCTCTGACTCTTTGATTTTATTTTTGTCTTTATTTCTACTGCTTTGTGTAATACTACAAAAAAACTGTAATAGCTCAGTCTGTGATTTGTCCTGTTTGTACTATATCACCAACTTATTATTGTAATGGCCAGACAAGGTATTAAAAAAAAAAACCTCCCTGCAGGCTGTTTGTGTTGCTGATGGTTTGACAGCTGCACACAAACACGTCTGTTCCCCCAAAGACATCATCTGCTGTCAGACTCGTCCTGTGTGTGATTACAGCCTGTTAACTCAAATTATTTATGTGAGAGTCAACGACGCTGCTGGATAGATGAGATCAAGTTGTGTTTTATCCTCATCAGTGCAGCCCTGTTACGTTAGAGCCACAGCAAACTCATATTTATATTGTCTTTCATCATTCATATTTATCTTATCTTACGTATCACTATATTTGCTGCATTGCAGACATCATAATGATACAGGAGATTCTGCCGTCGATGATGTGCAGCACAGCAGCCATCTATAAGCAGTGGTAGGCAAATAGCGGCCCGTAGACTAAAATCTGGCTCTGCAGCAAAAATATTTGGTCCCTTGGTGAAAGTTTTGACTTTCATAGTTTACATCAAAACTAACAATTTTTCTACAAATCTACTGTAGATAACAGGATAAACACACGGCTCGTGTAAATCCTAATCAATAATAGTAATAATAATAATACATTTAGCTAATTTGTGCTGCACTTTTCATTCACAGTGGATCTCAAAGTGCTACAGTGTTAAAAACATGTAACATAAATAAAATCATAGGAGTTAAGATGGAAAAGCCTTCCTGAATAGAAAGGTTTTTGGGCCCTTTTTAAAAGAGTCTGGGGTCTGTGCCGCCCTTGGATGGTTAGGAAGGTTGTTCCACAAGCCTGGTGCACCAGAACAGAAGGTCCCCCCCCCCCCCATGGTGCGGAGCTTAGTCCTGGGGGCCCAGAGGTACTGTAATATAACCTTGTTACTATCTAATCCTGCCCCCACACGAGGAGAGGCATTAAAACTATGGTTGCACCATGTTATTTGAATAGTGTTGAGATTAAGTCTAATAAACCAGAAATTGAAGCCTTTATTTTTGTGATCATAACAGATTTGTTCTTCACAAACACAAATGCGCGGCAGTCAAACAGAAATGTTGTGTTAATGCCATCCTCAGCCTCACCCCTCAGATACAGTCCTTAACAGTGTTATAAATCTGGCCCACGGTCAAACCTAATGGCTGACGACTGATCTATTGGCTGCATCACTGTAATAAGTAAGTGAAATATTAAAGTATTTCACATAAATGGCAAAAATAATTCAGTTAAAAAGCAGGGATCAATCAAGTTATGTATTGATTAATTGCCTAGTGCATTATGAAGTGTTTGCAGTTTTGCAGGATTTTGTTGGTAAAACAAAGTTCTTAAACCCTCTTAAATAAACACGCTCACAGCAACAAATACACCTGCTTCATATATTCAACTGTGAAACAACCATAAACTGTCAATAGCAAGGCTGCAACTAACCATGATTGTCATTATTGATTAATCTGTCGATTACTTTCTTGATTAATTGATTAGTCATTTGGTCTATAAATGTTCAAATGTCTCGTTTTTGTCCAAACGACTCAACGATAATCAGTTTACTGTCATAGAAGACTGAAGAAACCAGGAAATATTCACATTTGCAAAGCTGTAATCAGCGAGAATTTGGACATTTTATTCTTAAAAAATGTCCCAAAACTATTAATCGATTATCAAAATAGTTTAAAATAGCAAATTAATTTAATAATTTGCAACTAAACTACTAATTGACTTATGGTTGCATTTCTAGTCAATAGTCTGAACTACCAGAAATGAACAGTTGTAAAGGTACCAATGTTGTAAAGTAAGTAAAGACTTCTGCCTCATTAAATTCAAACCTTTTAATCTGTGAAAATTATATTTCTCTTGATATATTGTAACACTGATTATGTCCCACAAATTACACGAGAGCAATTACAGAGCACTTGCCAATACACTAAATTCCTTGAAAGATTCACAGCTGTGTGATGCTGTTTTAAAAAAAAATTAGATAGTTTTTAAAAATTCATGTTGCATTTCCCTTGTATGATTTGATAAGCTTAACCAGGGCAAAGCTAGTCTCAAGTTTCCCTCCAGCAACAGTCCTCATCATCATTATATCAGCACGTCTTCACGGGGAAAATGTCAGATTTATGTCTCTCGATGGCCGTGCGTCTCTGTGTGTCGGTTGTGAGTGAACAGCCTGGAAGAACAACAGTGATCGCGGTGCAAACAGAGGAAAAGCTGCTGGCACACTGAGAGACAGAGGCAGTTTTTATAAGACGTGTGTGTGCTGTTGCCTGTCAAACAGTCAGCACCTGACAGTGGTTGAATGGAGATTTATGGGCCTGTAGAGGTGGGGCAGGTGCCACAGAGGTTTAGTCAGTGCTGTATTTAGCTTGACTGAGATATGGTGGGTCAGAGCTCTTGTAGGATATATTTAGCTTCAAAAGAGGGGTGGGGGCAGCAACTTGTGGTCCACGTTAAATTCCGACAGAGAAACCTCTGGGGAGGATAGAAGAAATTTCCTGTGTATCGCCGGCCTTTCCCTGATCCTCAGAATGATTTAAATGTCAGTATTGTCATTGCTTCTGGTTTTACGTGGTGGTAAGAGACTCTAAAAAGTAAAGTGACTCTAATTGGCAAAAATAAGACAAAGACAGTAAAGTTAAGACGTTGTTGTATGTTTGTACTGGAAATAAAACTAAACAACTAAATGAATGTGATCATTCACCTCCAGTCCCGGAAGATTTATACATTTCAATGTATTTTTTTGTAATTTACAGTATACAATAACTGAACTGATAACAGAATGAATGAATGAATGAATGTTTTTATTATTGCATCATACATACGATTTTATGTTCAATCTGCAAGACACCATAAATTCAGACAAACCAGGACCAGAGTACATCGTTTACATTGTCAAACAGTAGGGAAAGAAAATGAAGAATAAAGAAATAAAGAAACAACTAAAGCATCTTCATATCTTCACACCATCATTAATGGTGCAGAACTTCTCATTTACTGTCAGAAGCTTAATATGAAAAATCTAGATCAATTATAATTAAACAATCTACCTTGCCTTCTTTTTCAGGCTTTGGAGATAAAGTTAGCAAACTTAAACACATCAAAATTAAACAACCATAACAGTTTTTACTAGCGTTGAACGATATTATCGGCACGTCATCGGTATCGGCCGATATAAGCTCTAAAATGAAATATCGGCATCGGCCGAAATGAACATTTTCTGCCGATTATGAGAGGCCGATTTGTTGTCTTCTCCTCGGCCACATAACTGTGCCCTCCATGGACTGTTTCACCCTGACGGTCCCGCTGCTTCCTCCGCAGGCTCCACTTCACTCAGCTTCCCATCAGACTAGCTGCTTCTTCTAGCAGAGGCTAGCTGGCTGTGCTTCCCTCTGGCCATACTGCTGCTAATGCTCTGCTAGCCTCTCAGCTAACGTTAGCCCCGGCTCTCCAGGTGGATCCAACCGGAGCACCGAGCCCAGGTTTGTTATTCAGGTTAAAGTGGGAAGAAGCAGCTGATCTGACGGGCAGCTTGAGTGAAGTGGAGCCTGCGGAGGAAGCACCGGGACTGTCAGGGTAAAATAGTCCGCGGAAGAGCTGTTATGTTCATATGTTCAGCTGCACAGATAGGAAACACCTTGGCTGACAGGATGTACCACTCTGTTTGGGGGGAAAAAAAAAACTTCTTCTTTTTGGTTTATAACAGTGGTTGGCAACCAGCGTATTAGGTGCATTACCGTCACCTTCTGCTCCGGAGTGTGGACCAAAGATTAAATACTACACATTAATCCTGTCTGTCTAATAAACTCAAAGAAAACTCTACTGCTCCACCCACTTGGCAAGTTCATTAAAGTTTTAACGCTGAGCTCCTGAACTCCAGTCTTCCTAAGTTCTTCCTTCACATATTGTCTTCTTGATCATACTCAGTACAATCCATGATTGCATGTTTAATAGTCTCCTCAGCCAGCTGGAAAAAAATATGTGCATATATCGGCATCGGCAATCGGCCACAATGAGTTGGAATATCGGCAAAAAATCCAATATTGTGCATCCCTAGTTTTTACTCATCTGAACACCAGAATATTTCATGGTTTTGTTGAGTGATTTCATGGAACAGTAACTCTCTTAAGTCCCCATAATTTGTACAGTACAAAAGAAAATGGGACTCACTTTCCTCTTCACCCAAATCACATGACTCATCTGTTTTCCTCTGGAATATTTTTTCAATTGACCAACCTCAGTGACCAGAGGAAGAACAGCAGCTCTCAACTGTGCAATCAAAGATCTTTGACTTCTAGATAAATAAGATGTAACATATAATTTGGGGCCAAAATTCTGTTTGATCTGCTCCTTAATTTTGGCTTCGACAGAATGTTTTCAAGCCATTTTTCTTCAAATTTCATTAAAAGCTTATTTTTAATGGAGTTAACATTACAGCACAGATTATTGCTGTAGATATGCAGCATATTCACCTCCTCGAAAATGGAGTAAAACTCTTTTGCCAATGGAGAACTGTATGATTTACTCAGTATAAATAGTTTATTTATTCTGTCCTCTGCCATTTTGATTAGATGGTTCCACAGTCGGATCATTTCACATTTTTGTCGTACAGACCCTGGTACTCAGCTCACGTCTCCCTGAATTGCTGGAATCAGAGCAAATCTATTAAACCCTGAGAAAACATCTTATAGCTCTATTCTGTATGGAGTCTATAGTTTTAGATCATTTTAAACCCCTGCAGCATAATTCAGTATGTGGGAGACACATGCATTGTAAAGCTGGGTATATGTAGAATAACCAAGATTATTACGTACTTTCAGTTTGTTAATAACTGGTCCCAAAGCTCTCCCAGCAGAGTCAGCGATGGACCCAATTCCAACCTCATAAGTCATAAATTCATCTAGAAAGAAACTCAAGTATTTATAGACACTAACATATTCTAAAGCGACTGAATCTCCACTTGTAAAACCACAAACTAATCACATTTAACTGTAGCTCAGACTCAGACTCAGCCAGTAAAATTATATCATCCGTGTATAATAAAATACCTAATTTATCATCTATGCGTACGCCTAAATGAGCTTCTTTAATCTGTAGAGCTAAGTCATTCACAAATAATGCAAATAGATTTGGAGAAAGTATATCACCTTGTTTTACTCCAAAAAGTGTATCAGTAAACATTGATCTGAACACAGGCAGCTATACAAAGCTACCATCCATCCCACTTCCATAAGTTTAAAGGCAAGCAGCAGATCTCTGTTAATCCAGTCAAACGCCTTTTGAAAGTCAACAACACGTGTGAAAGTGGGTTTGCCTCTAGCATTTCTAGTTCTAATAATAGTTGAATGTATATGATCAATACAGGCTTGTTTCTTTCTAAATCCATTCTGCTCATCGACAGCATACTGTCCCATTTTTAAATACTGTGTGAGCTTGTTTTTCACTATATTAGAGTACAGTTTGTAGCCGCACTAAGGAGGCTGATGCCCCTGTAGTTGAGGGGTATTCTGGGGTCATTCTTCAGTGACTTTGGAGCAGGCTAAATAACAGACTTGTACCACACTCTCAGGATTATACCATATTTAAAGTATGTATTGAAAAGAAAAAAGAGGACGTCTAAGAGATGTGCAGACGTTAAAGCTTCATTTGCCTTCAAATCCAGATGCCTTATTCAACTTTGCTTTGTCTATAAACCCTTTTAACTTCTATAGTAATGTCGTGGTTCATAAATGTATTTGGGCTACATCCTGGTGTGTTCATAGCCATCTCCAACACAAATATCTGTGTACTTGAGAATAAAACAATCATGTATCAGCAGTCTGAGTATGACTTGGAGGGATATTTATTTCATATTCCATATTTAAGATGATTATTAGTCCTTTTAATGCGTCAAAGCTCTGGTTTGCATATACAGCACTTGGCTTTCACAGCTACTCTCTGAGACCTTTTTGATTATTCTCTTTCAAAATAGAAAAATGACAGGAAGGAAGCTACTTTACACTTACAAGAGTAATGAATGTTTCTCACGGTGAACATTAGTGCAACAAATAACACACCTAACTGTTTTATACAATGAGCATGTCGTTAGACGTCAATCAAACGGCCAATTAAATTCAGCCAAATGTTTTTACCAAAAATGGAACAGGTATTTTTTGTTCTCTGAGGTTGTTTCTAGAGCTGAGCCACCATCCACAAATAGTTTGTTGTTTTTTGAGCACCCAGAAATTCTGCTTTTTTTTTTTTAGTCTGTATGCTGACTGTTTTGAGTACACTGAATTTTGTCACTTTTACAGTGTGAACACACTACAACACAACTCCTGCACAGAATTGGTGTGTATTTGGGACACAGATCTTAACTTGAAAGTGATGAAAAGTATTTAATCACAAAAATAACTATTGAAAACGTACTAAACATTTAAAAAGTGTTGTCAGTCCTTCATAAAGGCTGCGTTCTGGTATAAAGTAAGTGGGCTTATCAGACGTCTTTTGCTGCATTTATAGTCTCATCATCATTATTTATGTAGGACGTGTTTTCTTTCTGATTTTCATCTTTTGGAGCAAACAAACCCAAATGCATGAGATGCTTCCCCTGCATTAATAATGCAGTACGAGCTACGGAAATACTGAATGCAAATGTTTGTGATATTTTATATCAATCCACAGAACTCTTACTGCAGTCAACTTAAAGTCTCCCTTCACTCAAAAAATGTGTTTTTCTTATTGTTGCTTCAGTTTGAGCTTCAGTGTTCAGAGTCTGTTTTCACATTTATCTGCTGAAAGTGTAAAGTTTCTCTGTGCTCACTTTTTAAATCTGAGTTTATAGATTCTGAATTTTTTAATGAGGGAAAAGGAGTAGATGTAATTTTAAGAATTTTCAGTTATTTAACTGATTTTTTTTTTTTTTTTTTGTGGAAAAATCATGTCAGACATAAATAATTATTCCAAGCAGAGTGTTAATGTGTTTATATATGAAGATATGAAGCCTACAGACTGTCATACAATAACCTCAGAAATAAAGTGAGAAAACTTGGTAGTCTTTTAAAGTTTGCTGTTTCTCTCTTTTCACAGGTAGGAGAGAATTTGTCCAGAGGCTTAAACTTGAAGCGACACTGAATGTACATGATGGCTGCGTAAGTACCTCACATGTTTATGTATGATGTGTGTGTGCCCCGTTGCAATCATGTCACTTTTCTTCAGTCAGTTTGTGAAGTCTCCGTATGTGACAGAGCAGATCTTTGACTGGAGGTCAGGTGGTTGATGCCTCTGAGAAACCTGAAGCCGACACAACAGTCACACGTCTTGTCACACTATCAGCCAGGCAGCCTGAGTCTGTCCAAGACACCAAAACAACAACAGCTCACAAGTCCCACAAGAACTTTAGTTTATTTATCGGCCTCGTCTTACTCAGAGCAGCCACAGTTCAAAGGATTTCATTTGTATTGTACGTTATTATCTGTTTAATTGAATATAGACAAGCTGTAATCATCTGGGTTTACACTGTGGACTGTTAATGGGAGAAGAGTCTTTTAATAAATGCTGAAAATATTAGTCTGTTAGTTTATCAACAAAAAATAATGACAGTTTCAGTCAGTGATTATTCATTTAAGTCAATTTTGAAGTAAAAAAAAACCCAATTAGTTTCTTTTTTTTCTGTTGCAAAAAAATCAGATATGAATAATTCAGTTTTTTAAGCCATTTGAAATTGTCCCTTTTGTCTCTGATAATATGTGATGCACTTTAAAGACTATTAATTGGATAAAATAATCCACAAAGGGGAATCTGTATTCTCAAAGATGAAGGTATATTAACTGTATGAGTTTCTCAGTTTAGAGAAGTGAATGATGTGGCATATTTTCTCCACCGAGGCTTCCACCAGGAAGTCACGAAGACAACACCCTTAGAGTATTAACTAAAGCAGAGGCTGCGTACTAAGAGCTCTATTTACTGTAGAGATACGACATGATCTCTCCATATTGAACGTTAATGTAGGTGAAAGAAGTGCTCAGGAGGATAAAGTAAAATAGCATAACCCTTTTGGTTTCATTGTGGGAAATGAAAAGGTGTATTCTCTAATTTTAAGTATATGTTTTTAAAAATAACAGCATCTTGAAATATATATTGTCAATATTCTCTGTATATTTTTAGATACAGTATGTACTGAACCAGCTGAACATCAGTTTTTTGGTTTGCGTGTTTTTGTTAGATGTAGTCTAAAAATAAAAGTTTCCAGACCCTGTTTCACATTTTTCTGTCATCACGGTCGATAAACTGCAGATTTGCCTCACAAAAAGTTGCATCCTGTTGGAGGGTTTGTGAGCAGGCCTCAGACTGGTCAGCTGTACAATAGGAGACCTGGTGGGTCTAAGTGGGTTAAAGGACAAAAACAACAAAGATACACACTAAACAACAACAAAAACAACTGCAAAATACAACTTTGCAATTGTAGCTCAAAGAGTGAAAAATTGAACAGCAGATTATTAGTGGACACAGAAAAAAAATGTACATTTTTATAAAACATTAAGATGTTACCTGGTTGCCACAGTCTCAATGTCATTTGTGCACCACATTATACAAGATAGCTGACTAATCAAAAAAAAAAAAAGGCACAGTGAGACTTTTCATTTAGATCTCTATCCTCTGAATCTGCTCGACCACATCTGTCCGTTAATCTTTCATCACACGAGAGAAACCGCGACATCTACACTCAACCACTCAGTCTAATGCGTTTTGATCTTCAGATGTTGTGCAGCGTCTCTTCAAACCTGTTAAAATGTTACATATGATGGAGCCTTGAGGTCAATTTGCAGGATGTGGTTAATGGAGTGAACACAGAGTGTATTTTCACTAATTGCTCCAGAGTGAGTCTTCAGACATGAAGAGCAATAGTGTGATGATGAAACACTGGAAGAGGATGCAACCAGCAGTTTTTAATGAAATATTGATCCACAGAGTGCAAAACAGTGAACTGAATGATCTGCATTAGATCTATGGATTGATTACAACTCAGTACAACCTGTGACCATAATTTGATAGTAATTAGTCAGTTAATTAGATGTTACTGAGAACGACAGTGAAAGTCATTTAAATTGGACAAGAACATTTCTGTAAAATGTGTTTCTGATACAGCTGCCACACGTCTCAGAGTGTGAATGCACTTCGAAAAAGGATTTTTCAGATTGGTTTTTGTCTGTAATATGTAAACTAAAGCTGCTACAAGCATTTATGTTCATTACCCATGAATCCATAGATTTACTTTTTGTTTATTTAATCAATTCATTGTTTAAAAAATGTAAGAAAATTGTAAAATTCTGTCATCTAGCTTAGAGGTTTAAGACTTGGAGACCTTTAGTTGCATTTCTCTCTCCCTCATTAACCATCATACCTCAACTGTCTGTCATTAAGGCATAAAAATGCTTTAAAATCCTGTCACATTTTCCCACAGACCAAGGTGGCATCTTCAAATTGGTTGGTTTTTTGTTTTTGTTTTTTGTTTTTTTGGACAAAAAAATTATGTTTAAAAAAAATGACAGCAAAATCCTCATATTTGAGAAGCTGGAATCAATAAATATGAAGTATTTTTGTTTAATAAATAACTTATATTATTATATAATTATATAACTAATATTATTAGGGCAGCAACTAACAATTACTTTCATCATCACTTTAATCTTTTTAAAAAGAATGAGTCACTTTTTGATTGATCAATTAATTGACATGTCAGAAAATAGTGGAAACTGCCAGTCACAGTTTCCCAAAGTAACTTCTACAGATGTCTTGTTTCAATTTATAACCATGTTATGAATTCATAATCATCAATAAATTCTTATCTTGTATTAGATAACAAAAAGCAGAAAATCCTCACATTTGAGAAGCTGGAACCAGAGAATGTTTTGGCATTTTTGCTTAAAAAATGACTCAAACGATTAATCAATTAAATAGCTTCAGATTAATTTCCTGCAGATTTACTAATCAATTCATAGACTAATCTTTTCAGCTGTGATGTAAACTGCAGAGTAAAAACTGCGTCTGTGTCTCCACTTGTCTCTCCGCAGGTCAACACTATATCCTGGAACGACACAGGAGAATACATCCTGTCAGGGTCAGACGATACCTTCCTGGCCATTACAAACCCGTACAACAAAAAGGTAATCAATGAACTGACAACAGTTCAGCTGTCATACACAGTTCAAACAGCTGACAGAGTAACAACAAACGGATGTAAATAAACTGTTTGAGTAAACAGCTGATGAAGACTACTTTTTTGTCTGCTGACTTTGATATTTAACCAGTTTTAGCTCCGGTACAATTAAATGATTTTTCTCTTTTCAGTGTACAAATATTTTGTAATGTGGAGAAAAAACAAATAATCAAAACATGGCAGCAGTAAGTTACCGACTCATGTTCTCAGTCAAGCTTAGAGACACTGTGGGGACAAATGTGGAGGTCACATACAGTTGAAGGTGGTTTTAGGGGTCAGACAGAGGTCTCTTTCTTTAGTCTTGTGATGTGATGGTTATTGCAGTGGTTTGCACAGCCAGTAGTGTTCCTACGTTATAAGATTTGAAAATGGATTTGTAATGTTTGTTTCCCCAAAACAAAAGGTGGGACTCCAGTGGTTAAAAATAAAGAGAAAATAAAGAGTAAAAAATAATGTTTTGGTCATTTTTGTGATGCTCTGTAAGTGAAATGCACCAAAATGATCAAGATGAGATAATCACTGGAGCCTTTTTCTTCAAATTTGTATTTGAGGAAACAACAAACACATTGCAATAATTTGTTTTTTGAGGCAGAGCACCCAACTGAAACTCAGTGCATGATGGGAAATTGAAGCAGATATGGTTAATGGATATATTTAAGTGTTTAGTTTTCACCTCAGTTACTTCCCTGCAGCCTCTAACAGTCAGGCGGTCATTAACTTCTGTTTCTCTTCCTCAGGTCAAAAAGTCTATACGTTCAGGTCATCGTGCAAATATCTTCAGTGCTAAGTTCATGCCTCACACCAACGATCAGGAGATCATCTCCTGCTCCGGAGATGGTATCATCTACTACACCCACACCGAGAAGAGTGCTGAGTACAACAGACAGTGTCAGTTCACCTGCCATTATGGAACAGCTTATGAGGTACTAAACACTGTTGGAACCTCTGCAGGTCACATAACTTATCACTCTCTCACGTTTTCCATTTCTAACCTCGTCCTCTCTGCTTTCTATCAGATTATGACGGTACCAAATGACCCCTACACCTTTCTGTCATGTGGGGAGGACGGCACGGTGCGGTGGTTTGACCTGCGCATGAAAACTAGCTGCACTAAAGAAGACTGCAAAGACGTACGTCGACAGCTGTGATATTGTTTTTCTCTTTTCAGTCAGTGACTCATCAACATCTCAGTAGCACTAATATCTGTTTACTTGTTTACTGGATGGGTTCCTTTTTTTTTTTGTTTTGTTTTTTCAACCACTGAAATACCAGCACATTGTAGATGATGATTCATGTTTTGTTCTTTATATTCTTTATATTATTTATTTATATAAAGAACATTATTTCTTTCTATTTATATTACATTTTATTTAGGTTATTAGTCTTGAGCTTTATTTCTTAAAGGTGTTTATTAGCACATAATAGTTACAGGTAACACTTTTTTTTAAAATTAAAAATCAAAAACATCTAATTTAACATTAAAAAGAATCCACAAATTTTGTTATAATTTTTTTGTCAATTATGTTCCTTCATTAATGAAATTCCTTCTACCTGCTTAACTTAAGTTATGTATGTTATTGATACACCTTGATATTGGAATTGATATTGATTTGGTATTAATGATGTAGTAATGATGCAACAACACCTCCACATTTGCGTGGGTTTGTCCTCGGTGCTGCTTGTCTCTGGTTGGAGAGACAGAAGACGGTTATCTTGGCTTCAGGCCGGGCTGCGTGCGTGTGTGTGTGTGCGTGTGTGTGTGCGTGTGTGTGTGTGTGTGTGTGTGTGTGAGAGAGAGAGAGAGAGAGGGAAGTGGTTTCCTCCTAGTTTGTGTGTCATCTACTCGTATTTCATTCTGGAGATCAGTGCTTGTGATATTAAAACTAAGATAAGAGATAAAATAAGTTAATCCTTAATCCCATAGCAGGGATTTTTGCAGTTACAGCAGCAAAGAGGATAATGCAATAGCAGGAAGCATCAGTAAAAAAAGCAAGATATAATAAATAAGTAAACAGACTCAACGGCTGAATTATTGCAAATAGGAAATATTGATATTGCACAGTTTAGTATACATTGATTTTGCACGAGTGAATGTGTCAGTTTTGGTTTGTGGTCTACTGGATTGTTGATTGTAAAGTCTGACAGCAGCAGAAGGACCTGCAGTATCTCCTTCACACACCGCAGGTGAAGCACACTGTCATTGAAGGAGCTGCCCAGTGTTGTCAGAGTGTCCTGCACGGGGTGGGACATGTTCTCCATCAGGGATGATAGCTTAGCCATCATTCTCCTTTCTCCCACCAACCACTGGGCTGAGGGGTGATCCCAGGACAGAGCAGGCCTTTTTAACCAGTCTGTTAAGTCTCTTCCTGTCAGCAGTCAAGATGCTGTTGCCCCAGCAGACCGCTCCTTAGAAGATGGCTGATGCCACCACAGAGTCAAAGAGGTCCTCAGGAGGGCCCCCTGCAGTCCAAAAGACCTGAGTCTCCTCAGCAGAGAGAGTCTGCTTTTTCCTTTCCTTTAGAGTGCGTTTCTGTTGTCCCTCCAGTCTAGTTTATCATTCAAGTGAACACACAGGTACTTGTAAGATTTCACCATTTCAGTGTCCATTCCCTGGTTGTTAACCGGTACAGGAGGAGAGTGTTTGTGCCTGTGGAAGTCCACCACCAGATCTTTGGTTTTCCCTGCATTGATCTGGAGGTGGTTCCACTGGCACCAGTCCACAAAGGCCTGAGTCAGTTCTCTGTACTCCTTGTCGTCCCCATCTGTGATGATGATTGCAGAGTCGTCAGAGAACAGGTGGCAGTTAGTTGAGTCGTGTGTGAAGTCTTTAGTGTAGAGGGTGAAGAGGAAGGGAGCCAGGACTGTTCCCTGTGGGGCCCCCGTGCTGCAGAAAACCATGTCGGACTCATAGTCCCGTATCCTCACATACAGTGGTTGGTTGGTTAGGTAGTCCAGGAACCATGCTTGTGAGGTGGTGGTCCAACTTGTCACTCAGAAGCGTGGGCTGAATGGTATTAAAGACACTGGAGAAATAAAAAAAAAAAAAATGATTCTCACAGCGTTCCCAGCCTTTTCCAGGTGAGAGAGGGATCCATGTGGGAGGTAGATAACAGCGTCATCCACCTCAATGCCAAGTTGATAGGCGAACTGTAGCAGATCCATTGATGGGCTCACCAGGGGTCTGAGATGGATAAAAACAGTCCTCTCCAGGGTCCTCATCAGGTGCGATGTCAGGGCCACCAGCCTGTAGCTATTGAGGTCCTTGGGGTGTGCGTTCTTTGGCACTGGTACCATGCAGGATGTTTTCCACAGCTGTGTCACTCTCCCCAGCTTCAGGCTCAGGTTGAAAATGTGCTCAACTATCCTGCACTGCTGGTCTGCAGAGGACTTGAGAAGCCTTGAGCTGATGCCATCCAGCCATTCTGGCCAAGATTCTCCTGAGATCTTTCCTCACCTGGTTTTTTGTGAGGGACAGATTGGGGCAGGGGGGCTGTATGCTGGAGGTTGTGGGTGGGGGTTGGGGGGAGGGGGTAGGGCATTGGACAGGAAATGCAGTGGCTGTGAGCTGAATGTTGTGAGAATGGGGGAGTTGGGCTCCTTGTAACCAGAGATGGTTTTAAGGCAACTGATCCTCCATCTTCCTCCTGTAAATGTTTTTTCCCTCCCTGATCCTCCTCCTCAGCTCTCTCTGCACCTTCTTGAGTTCCTCCTTATTGAATGTGGGCATAGTGGAGGACAGAGAGGTGTGATTAAAGTCACCAGAAATAAGAAGGCGGGCCTGCGAGTCGCTGTGTCTGTCAGAGTAGAAACTGTCAGAATACTTTCACCAGACACTCACTTCCCCCTCTTAATTATCCTACAACCTGTGAGTGTTAAGACTGGACCTCCACAGCTGGAAAACTAAACATCCATAATTTTTCCACATTGTTCAACTTGACCTAACAGTTGCAATAGCAGCATGATTGTCCTTATATCTACTTTATGAGTATTTGTAAATACCTATTGTCAAAATGCAGCTTCAGGTGTTTCTGTTAGAACAGATTTCTGCAAAAAACAGCAGAAATGACTTTATTCTACGGTTTTGATTTCAGGACATCCTTATAAACTGTCGGAGAGCAGCAACCTCCATATCCATTTCTCCACTGGTGCCCTACTACCTGGCTGTGGGCTGCTCTGACAGCTCAGTGCGCATCTATGACAGACGCATGCTGGGAACTAGAGCGACAGGTAAGATAACATGAGATAACCTTCATTGTCTACAAAAGGAAATTAGTCTTGGACCATGAGAGCATTGAAAGCTGCTTATGTCCGTCATGACACACAAACACCACACAGCATCTAAACAACAGCCATCAGACAAACGTCTAGATCCTACAAAGATAACAAGGTAAAGAATGTCGTCCCATCCTGCTGTGCTGTGTGTCTATTGTTCGATATTCTCATGAATGTGACTTAATCCTCTTTCTCTGAAATTCTCCAACTATATTATAAACTATTTATAAAATTACATTAACAAAATTAACAAAATTACATTGGTTTACATTAACAGTAATGACTCAAAGAAAAGAAAAGAGAGAGCAGGCAATTTAAACAGTTTGAGAAAGGCAAATTTATTTGAATAGAAAGCTTCAATAACACTGCCTATAAAGGAATTAAGACAAAATGTTAAAGGAACAAAAGACATACTGTAAGGAGAATAAAGACACAGATATGAGCTGTAATTAATTAAAACGCATTATAGGAAAATTCTAATTTACAGTGCAGTAAGAAATATGAATACATTAAAAACATTTTGTGTGAGTTTGTTTCAGATATGTGGTGCATAGCAGCAGATCAGAAAACCATTCAGTGCTTTATGAACCAACAGTAGTTCTTTAAAAAACACTATTCTTTGACACAGGAAGTCGGGGTAAAGATCTGAGATCACTTCTTGGTGTTAGTAAATTAAGACTTTAAAATGCATGCATGCATACAAGGGAGGAGGGAAGTGAAACAAGTAAAAGCATGGCTGAAAATATGTTTTTAACAGGCACTTAAGTTAGTAAGTCTGAGATTCTAAGGACTCTACCTGATAGATATATATATATATATATATATATATATATATATATATATATATATATTTGTAGCACATCAACCAAATAGTCTGCAGAAAGTCAATGAATAGATTTAAGAAAACCCGCCAACACAGCAGCCGATGTAACTGATCAACTCTCTCTCTCTCTCTCTCTCTCTGTCTCTCTCTCTCTCTCTCAATGTCAGGTAACTACATGGGCCGAGGGACGACGGGTATGTGCGTCAGGTTCGTTCCCGCTCACCTGTCCAACAAGTCGTGCCGAGTGACATCTCTCTGCTACAGCGAGGATGGCCAGGAGGTTCTGGTCAGCTACTCCTCCGATTACATCTACCTGTTCGATCCCAAAGATGACCAGGCCCGAGAGCTAAAGGGCCCCTCTGAGGAGAGGAGGGAGGAGGTGAGAACATATGAAGACTCGAGGAAGGACTCGAGACACATCACAAGTCCTTTTTTTTCTTCTTTAACTGTTGCCCGTTCGGTTATGTCCTTACTTATTACTTACTTATAATTTCATGGTGTTTTTTTAATACCATGAAATGTTGTTTGAAATCTTTCATGTGATCATCCAACTACACTTTTTTTTTAAATTATTGATTAATCTGTTAAATTTGTTTTGGTTAAGTGAGTAATCCTTTAATCTTTTAAGTCAAAAACATACTAAAAAAGCTCATCACAAGTTCTTCAAATATCTTGTTTTGTCAGACCAACAAGATATTCAATTTCAAATGACATCAAACAGAGAAAAGCAGCAAATTATCATATTTGTGAAGCTTGAAGTAGACGATGTTTCGTTTTTTTTGTTGCTTGATTAAACAACAGGAACAATTAGTCATTGTTAAGAAATGTTACTGGTTTTTTTTTTACTGTTGACAATATGATAAATCCAATAGTTTCAGCTCCAGTTAAAAGAAATATGGTAATAATCGGACACAGAGAAGGTCAGTGCTGCAGAAGAGGCTGCAGTGGCCTCCTGGACCAGAACTACTGCGGTGGTTGAGCCTTTAATCCATAAACATGACGTTTCTTGATGCTCCAGATATTCTCTATAAAAAGTACCCAAGTTGTTTGGGTGAAAAGATTGTTTCTTAGAAACAGATCTGACCTTGTTGTGGCTGAGTAGAGCAAATGACCCTGAAACTCAAAGAGAGGAGAAGAAACAACATGATGGTTCACTAAAACCAAATCTGAAACACTGAGTATCTTTTCTTACATGTATTTAGGTCATTATATCAGTTTGTTTGAGCACATAGTCTGGACATCGGATAAGTGAGCCATCAGAGAAATCGGACCTCAGATAAACTTAGGTGGGCGCCGGAGCTTCACGTGTGACTGAATGTGCTGGATCATGGTGCCAGTGTTTGAAAGCCTCGTGGTGAGCTCAGCTGTGTCGAGATGCAACCGCCACACACATTCCTTTCCAAATACAGCGACCGACGCAGGCAGTGTTCCTCTATCCACCAAAATAGTTCAGGCAGAGGTGGTGGTGGTGGGTGGGTGGGGGGATGGGGGGATGGGGGGGATGGGGGGGGGGGGGGTTGAAGCTAAGGAAATGCTCTCTCCTTTTTCTTCCACCTGTGATACCATTTTGTTCTGGGCCTTTCTGTTTCCGTCTCCTCCCTTATTCTACTATCTCCTCCAGCCTCGGCTCCTTTTCACCACCTCCAGCCCATGTCCAGACCTGATGACATTTCCTTAGCAAAGCAGTTGATAGTCTCTCCACTAAGACCCCCTTCTTTCTATTTCTGGCTCTGAGCCTGTTGCCCTACAGAGAGAGCCAGGGGACTGGAAAGTGAAGGCGACCTCAGTGGTGCAGCTAGAAGGGAGGAGGAGGAAGGAGGAGGAGGGGGGGGGGGGCACTTTGGAGAGGACACTGACAGAGACATGCAGTGTTTTGCTTTGGCAGCAGAGCTATTTTTGACCATGCTTTGACTGACAAACTGCTAATCTTTCTGTGTGTGTGTGTGTGTGTGTTTCCACAGCTGAGGCAGCCTCCAGTGAAGCGCCTCCGTCTACGAGGCGACTGGTCGGACACTGGACCCCGAGCTCGTCCTGAGAGCGAGAGGGAAAGAGATGGTAAGATCACAGCAGACAGTACCGCAACATGTGACACGTTGACGTATGTGTTCCTGCTCAGTTTAAAGCACAATAATGAACCGCCGACCCGTGAGAATTTATTATTAAATCAGCCCACAAATTCACTTCTTATTTTTTTCCATTTATATTTTTCTCAGACTTTTTATGAGAGTGATCATTTAATTTTCTAGCAAGGCTGCAAAGCTGAAACCTCCCAACATAAACGCTTTGAATGTGATCAACAACACTTTCTAAACCTGCATTAAAGGATGTATAAAGGATCCCTTTTTAAATGGATATGGTGAACTTACAAACATTAGCCTTAATTATGAGTCACGTTTGTGTCCACCTAAAGAATCTCACACAAATATTCACTCTCCTTTTACCTCTGTTTTGCTCTCCACGTACTCCTGATGAAAATATCTGACTCCTTAGCTGTTAAACACTGTATTCACCAGCTAGTCGCTAACTTTGTCTGCATACCAGCTGATGCAGTGCAGGCAGTGTTTTTCATTTTTAATTCACTGAAAACAGCTGTCTGCTGCCGCTGGAAATGAAGCTGATGAGAGCAGTGAGAGTGAACCAAAACTGTAAAGTCACAAACCTTAAAACCAAAACCGTGAGCTGAAAGAAACTATCGACCTCTGCTGAGCTGAGAGGAAACGTTTCTATCACACCTACCTATCACACCACACGTAGTCATGTGATCCATTGCTAATACAGAAATATTGATTATAGCTGCTTTAAAGAGAGGCGACAACTGATTTTATTTCGTGACCTGTCTCATCTAAAAAGAGAAAGCTGCCGTTCTCTGGGAATATAATCAAACATGCAGAGTAATGTGATAGGCACAAGGGACAGACGAGAGGAGAGATTCATGGCTCAGTGGGAACAGACTGGAGCACACTCACTGATTTGTAGCCTTTAATAGTGAAAACAGACTAATGTTTCGACACAGCTGTGTCTTCATCAGTGTCTCTTTTCAGTCTTTTCTCTCTCGGGTTTGCTGTCCCTTATCAGAGAAACACTTGAATCAGCTGCATATTGCTGGAAGATGCACAGAGATCTGCTTTTTATTCATTTCTCAGCTTCAGAGTACACAGTTGAGATTAAATGTTGAAATGAAAAGTGGCCCTCTGAAGAGAGAACAACCTGGCCAGCGACCCTCAGCTAAATTGAGTTTGAGACCCTTGGTTTGAAATGATACTTCATCAAAACTATCAAACACCCACCAGCTGTAGGCTTGAAGAGAACAGCGGCTTCGTTCCACTTAAATGAATGTCAGTTGCACAATCACTTCACTTCGCACACACACACACACACACACACACACACACACACACACGTCAAGTCAGTTTTTTTTCTGCAGCCCAAAGTCACAAATTTGCCTCGAAGGGTTTTATAATCTGCACACTTTAATGTCCCCACGTAGTTTTTTTTTTCTTTGTCCTTACTGAGTGAAATTGTCTAAACATAAGTCTCAGTCATTGAATCAACACTTCTGACTATGTTATTCAAATCTTATAGTGTGTCTTATACAATGTTTGATGTCACAATCATGACACATATAACACATTCATACCAAAAAATATTCATCTACTTTGTGTTTGTATTATTACTCTCTGCCCAGTGGTCAAATGTACTGCTGTTAAAAAGCAGATGTTTTGTGTGAAAAGTGCCTCTAAATGTTGCTCTGATCTTCCAGGAGAACAGAGCCCGAACGTCTCTCTGATGCAGAGGATGTCGGACATGTTGTCCCGTTGGTTTGAGGAGGCGAGCGAGGCTCAGGGCAGCAGAGGAACCCGACCTCAGACCCGACCCAGAGGTGAGGCATCAGTCTGAAAAACTGTCAATACGTATAAAATAAGATCTACACATTTCAGGCTTCAAATATATAGATTATGAATTTTGGGGGAAAGAGAGCTCTGATACAGGACCGGCAGTCAGTAATCACAGATATATAGTTTGAGGTATGAAAATCATTATTGGATGGATGTCTTCACATCTTTTTTAAGGTCTTGAATTGTCTTAAAGAAAATTGTATAAATTCTAGTTCATAGAAGTTCTTTAATTCATTTGAATAATGAAGAATCTTCGTGATCTTCATAGTAAACAATATTTTATATTTTATTTCTTTAACCATGGCATTTTCTCACAAATCCCATCTTATGAACGTCTTCCTGTATGCAGACGGCTTTTGATAAGCGCATCTACTGCTGCAGTACATTTAATTATTTATGACTGTTTTAGACTGATCATTGGATGGATGTCATGTGATATAAACCAGTTGCATTTTGGGTTTGATTTAAGTTTAAAAAGTTCATGTTGCCAAACTGTGTAGCCACCTTCACCACTGATTTTTATTTTTATTTTTTTAGGTTTTATTTTAATTTTCCATACATATATTGACTAACATCATATACACTTACACATAATATCACATACAGTGAACAACAACCACCTCAACAAACTCTAAACAAAAACAGAGGAACAAAAAAGAAAAAGATAAGAAAAAAAAAACACATTTTCATGAAACATCCAAACCAAACAAGCTCAACTGACTCCTCAGTATTATCTGTGTGGATTCAGACGACCAGTTAAAGGATTTTATGGCTCACAGATTGTAATTTTTTCCCCACGTGGGGTTTAAACTGGTTTATTCTTTTCTGTAGCTGTTGTCACCAGAGACTGTAAACATCTATTTATTTTCTTATTTCCAGGAACAGCTGTCCGTCCAGAGGCGGCATCGAGTACCTCAACTGCCCCTGCAAGAGACTCCAGACAGGAATCTGGCGCCCCCATGAGGCCCGCGGGGACAGACACCCTGGAAGTACCTGCCAGCTCTGCCGCTGCCGCTGCCGCCCCCACTTCCTCTTCCTCCTCAGGGTCGTCGTCGACAGTCACGGCACCTCCTGCTTCCAGCTCCTCGTCGGTAGAGAGTTCGGCCCCTTCCACCTCCTCGCCTGACTCAGAGCAGAGGAGTCAGGCCGACGCGGGCGGGACCCCCACGCCAACTGCCACCCCCAGCTCAGAGCCTGCACTCTCAGGTAGACTCACGCACCTGTTTTCAGAAATGTACGTTTTACTCTTCAGTCCAGCGAGTAGGTCGACTGTATGTACTGAGTGTGTGTGTGTGTGCGTGTGTGCGTGTGTGTGTGGTGTGTGTGTGTGTGTCGGAGCCACTCCACTCAAGCAGCAGCCTCACTTCACTCTCTTTTCCTTCAGCATCCTGTTGTCTTTCTCCTTGTTTTTGTTTTCTTTTTCTTTTGCCTGACTCTCTGCTCCTGATCCTCCTCCTCACATCCTCCCCTCAATCTTCTAATCGTGCATCCACTCTCCCTCTCTTCCTCTGCCTCTCTGTCAGAGTACGGTCCTCATCGGCTGCCCATAAGTTTAGTGTGTAGGCGTTTGCAGAGGTTACTCCGGCTGGCCGACCCCCCAAGACAGGGTCAGAGAGCAACCACTTCTTCTTCCTCTGCAGCCTCTGAGAGACAGTCACAGAGAGCTGCCGCTGCCGCTGCCACCACTGAGACGCGACCCCGTACAGGTTACCCGCCCCTCTGAGCTCCCCCCCTCCTTCCCCCCACCTCCTGCTGCTCCCCCTCATTGCCTGGACACCCCACTCCCCTCCCCTTTCCCTCGCCATCTTCCTCTCCCCCCTTCACATAGAGACAGTTATGCTCTAAGAGGATCCAGCCTTGCTAGAACTGACCACTAATCCCACAGCGATCACTCTTTCCATTCCCCACTACTGCACCTTGAGCTTATTAACCTCTCCGCTGTTTTGCTCGGCCCCTCACTCACTCCATCGCTTGAGTTTTTCACCTGCAACTCTCCCATTGGAGTGACACCCAGCCGGTGTGGAGCTCTGCTGCTTCGGTGTCCTCACAGCTCATGTGGTTGTTCACTCATGATTGACGGTACTTACTTATCAGTCGTAGATCGGCTGTGGTTCGATTTCACTTCAGCTTGAGAATCCTAACTCTCTTTCAGACATGGATTATGTAACACTGCTGGCTTCATCTGTTTGTTGAAGTGGCTTTTTGTCATTCAGTCAGAGCTGTCCGTTACGGGTCTATTCAGACATGACAGGACCTTTACAGAAAGAGCCAAAGAGCTCACACATCTGTTTTCTCACAGGCCGCATCACTGATGGATTTTAAAACTTATTTCGATGTTGAAGCCTTAATTAATGAGCACAAGGGACGCACTTCTCACAATGAATCTCATCAATTTCATCATTTATGAGATAAGAGTTCTGCTTTGTTTTATGATGGCACATAAGCAAAGGATGATAAGAATTCCCGTTTGCTCACGTGCTGTATGTAAACCGATTGAGTTTGATAAATAAGTGATAGATTTATTACGGTGAGTGCTCACATGTAGAGGACGTGCTTTCAGTCTCGTTTTAAACCTTGTTGCGTTGTAGCTTTCACAGCATTCAATGCAGACGGTGTCACGGAAATGTCATTAGGTCTAACTCAATAACTTTGTCCTCGTGACTTTTTTTTTTTTTTTTTTTTACATAAAAGTGAATCTGGTGCTTATTCAACCATGAGACCAACACAAAAATCTACTATCACATTTATGCAACGAAGTGCATGTCTGAAAGGGGCTTTATTAGACAAGTTGTTAAATTAAACAAGCGATGACACAAATTATGCATTCACTGAACACGTAGTGTCTTTGCTTGTATTGTTTGAAGTGAGAGCCAGGCAGCACTATCAGATGTAGTGCAGAGAACCGGTGCTTTTGTTAATTTTGTATAATTTAAAAAACATGGTGGATAACAGCAAACTGTGTTTTATTAAAGGAAAGGTTCACAGTTTTTCAAGTCTGTCTTAAAACAACAGTCAGGTGTCCATATAAAGAGTGAAAGAGGTTTTTCTTGCTATGATCATTCCTCCTGTTCACACTGGCTATTAAAAGATCCCCTTCAAATGCACTTTCAGTGTAAGTGATGGAGCCAAAATCCACAGTCATTTTGTGCAAAAATGCATTTAAAAGTTTATCTGAAGCGTATATGAGGCTTCAGCAGTCTGAGTTAGTCATTTCAAGTAGATATCTGCCACATTTACAGTCTTTTTAGCATCAGATTCCCTCTTTGTGTTTCCTCAGACAGTGTTTCCCTGTTGACACTAAACAGACTGTGATGTTGAAATATATCTACTAAATTGACTAATTTGGACGGCTGAAGCTTCATATTAGCTTCAGATAAACTTTTAATTACATTTTTTCACAGAAAGAGGCTTGTGGATTCTGTCCCCCATCACTTACATTGTAAGTGCATTATGAAGGGATCTTCTAATGGTCAGTATGAACATGAGGAATGATTATGGCAAGAAAAAAAACATTTCAATGTTCATTTGGGCTCCTGACTGTTTAAGACAACTTGAAAAATTGTGCACCTGTTGTTTAAGGTTTTCACTGCGGTGTTGTGCAGTACCTGAGAATAAGTTATTCTTGATGGCAGGAATAAACTATTTGTAAAGGATCTGTAGGAAGCATTTGTGAACTTGTCATTTTTTTCACTCAGATTTACTAATCTCTGGTACTCATTTTGCATATAAAGGCTGAAGCTGCACTCACAGTGTGTGAAATGACCTTCCCTGGTTTGAGCAAATAAAAGAAACATGAAGTTTTTTTTTTTTCCTTTGGCTGATTTTTACAGCTCTTCCTGCTTGGCCTCGGACCGTTTTTTTCAACATGTCTTTGAAGTTTAATTCTTGTGCGTGTTGACTGTGTGAGCCCTAAGGTCTGACCTCTGTATCCGGTGTTTAGTCAGTCTCATTTGTGTTCCAGATTCGCCCTCGTCTGTGGTAAACAAACAGCTGGGATCCATGACTCTCGATGAACAGCAGGGTGCGTCCTCTCCTCCCACCCTGCTACTTGCTTTGTCTTTTTCACCCTCTCTCAGATACACAAACTCTTTCTTTCATACCACAGTCTTTCTCCCGTCGTTTTCATGCTTCGCTTTCTCCGTTTCCAACTCTTTACTTTCCCATTATTCCCATGATCTCTCCTCATGTACATTAAAGTGCCTGCAGATAGACTGAGCAGGTCTATCAGACCCACGTTACTGTTACTTGGGCTGAAGGATACTATAATAAATGAATAATATAATATGATATATTAATTTAAATCCTCTTTGTGTTTCCCTGGACAGTGTTTTCTTGCTGAGCTGCAGTGGAGGCATATTAACACCAAGAGGGAATTTCATGCTAAAAAGACTAATTTGGGAACATATATAATATGATTAGTGTAATTCAACCTACTTCAGCCTCAAATTAACTTTAATTAACTTTGGAAAACATTTTTTGCTTTTGATTTAACTTGCTCACGTTCTGAGCAGGATTGCAACTAAATTGTTTTCAAACTTTGCCTAATAATAACAACAATAATAATAATAATGATAATAGTAATAATAATAATTTTCTTGAGTAATTGTTTCATCCATAATAAATTAAGTTTTAAAATATATCTATCACAATTTTCCAAAGCTCAAGCTGACATATATTCAAGCTGCTTGTTTTGTCCAAAACCCAAAAATATTCAGTTTCATATCATAGAAAACAAATATTCAAACTTCAGAGGCTGGAAACAGTGAACTTTCAGCATTTTAGTTTAAATAAAAATTATCAAAATTTTAAAAATAAATAAAAAAAAGTTTAATTTCCTCAATTAATTGATTAATTGATCGACTATAGAAACTAATTGACTAATTGTTGCAGTTTTGATTGCTTGTGAGGCTTCTCCTTTCACATAAATACAACAGGGATACATGTGAATCAGTTTGTGCACAAAACAATAAAAATCTAAGAATTAAAAAAAAAAGAAATGTATTTAATCAACGGCAGGTTCAATCTCCTTTATGACTGTGATGACCAGCTGAGGTGTGTGATGATCCTTCAGGTGTTTCTGTCTGTTGCTGTTGATACTTGAATCACTGTTACGAAATCACCACCTCTGTCCGCTCTGTCAGTGTCTGCTGCATGTTCCCATTTTCTGTGTGTGGTGTTAATCAGTGGGAAGTAATGCAACAGCAGGTTGCATGTTTCCAGTGTGTTTTGCAAGAACCAGTTACACATTGAACTCTTGATTCAGCAGTGAAGCTACTTTTTCTTAACCACACTAATCAATCTTTCTTGCTTGCTCTGCCTGTGTGTTGTCCTCTCGCCCTTCAGGAGGAGCTGCAGGTTCACCTCCTGATGAATCTGTGTCTGTACCAGCCAGCAGCAGCACCTCCTCCTCCACCTCCACATCCACCTCCACCTCCACCACCGCTGGCACCAGTCGACCCAGTGCAGCAGAGCCAGTCCTCAGCCTGCACTACAGCTCAGAAGGAACCACCACCAGCACCATCAAGCTGGACTTCACTGATGAGTGGTGAGTGATACCTGAGCAGTGGGAGAGAAACATTCTGTGAGCTCTCTGATATCCCCGTGAAAGTCTGTTACAGGTAGCGTCATCGGAGAGCTATTTTGTCCTCGCACCTATAACAGATTTCATGTTTTGAATGTTTTGTTGGAGGTTCATTCATTTCCAACGAGCTTATTCATAATCGCTGCATCTCCTTGTCACAAAACCATGTGACAATGGACAACCTCAAGCGTACAAACACCCAGTGAATTAAAAAATGCAAGAAGCAAATGCAAACAAATATAATACAAACAATCAGAAATAAAGGATCAGCAGTCAGTCAACATAACTGAACCAAACTCAACTGGCACCACTAACATTTGTGAAAGAAGAGAAAGAAGAGACTTACACACATCCAGAATAAACTCCTCAACCAGGTGCTCAACCAAACAGGAAATACCAAGACAAGAAATGTTGGAATACACACACAGTTTCTTTGCTCCCACGATTATTTTTTTTATATTGACTGTCGCTTTCCAACAGGAAATTTATTGTGGGAGCAAAGAAACTGTGTGTGGACTCAACTATTATTTGACCTGTAAATCAAACCTGAAATCAAAGTGAATATTTATTGTAGAAACTATATTTGATCAGTTTCATGTCAGTAAATGTTGGTCACAGGATCAGAGGAAACTCAGCTGCATTAGTGCTGCATTTAATTAGTGTTTTGGTTGGCAGATCCTCATGTAGGAAGACACTTTATATGATTTTACAAGTGACCAACAGTGTGCAGAATTCCTGGTTTCTTCTCAGTTTGCATACAAAAAAATTTCAGTCGCAAATTGAAACGTTGTGGATACAGACGCATCGTCAACCTCGTACAACTGATTCCACACTGAGGTTAACAGTTAAAAACAAATGTAAACCATTTGTTAAAACCTTTCAGAAGCTCAAAGGACTCAGTCGGTTTGATTTCTTCCTTTTACAGGAGCAGTAGCACATCCAGCTCTATGGGCAGTGGAGGTCCCAAAGCATCTGAGGCGGTGGCTTCACAGAGCAGAGAGAGTCTGTCCACAGAGAGCTCCACGTTAGAGCAAGGTGAGTTGTGTTTTTGACGAAATCAAATTTAACTTTATTATCCTAAGAAGGACATTAATTGTTTGAAGGTGCAAAAAAAAAGAATAGGAGCAAATACAGAAATACAGAAAGCAAAGTAATTGACACAAACCATGAAAGGCACAACACCAGTGTAGCCGACTGTTAGCAATCATTCAGTAAAAAGAAAGATGTAGCAATATGAAAATTTGAGATCTCCCTAGTAGGTGAATTCTATGGACTTCTGCTCCTAATATTTCATGTAAAGGAAGCTCGCTCCTCCCTTTCCTCAACATTTGGAAAAAAAATCTCAGGCTGCTGAAAGAGAAACTTGTCTTGGATTTCTGCATAGAAAAACAGTCATGTCACTTAAAAAAATAGATGTTATCTTTATTTACTTATTTAACCAGGTAAAAATCCTACTGACGTTAGCAACCAAGACCTAGCTAGAGCGGCAGCATTACAAGTTTCAGTCAGGACAATACAATATACACCAGGCACACAAATAAAACAGTACTAAAAGCCAGATGATAAAGGCTCAAAGAACAGAGAAAGTTACAAAACAATTAGTAAAGGAGTCATTTACCACGGAGTCTACAATTCAGTCTGGTTCTTTAATTTCCCTCTGCAAACTATTCCAAGTGTCTGGAGCACAAAACATGAATACTCTCTCTGTCCGTACGTTGGGGTCGGACGGTAGATATGTGTCTTGTGATCTAAGATTATGATTGGAAGATGGACTCTGTTAAATCAGTTTGCAAAGATGTTGAGGGAAGTTTTTCTAGAAAGGCTTTATAAATAAAAATATACCAGTGACTCAAGTAACACATAGAGCAACTCTGGAGTCCAGAGCACAATGATGAGTTCATGGTTTTATGTTGGTGACGAATCTTAATGCACAGCTGTAAACATACTTAAAAAACACATCCACAAAAAAAAACATGAATGAAAAATGTGATATTTCTGTAATTCTAAAACGCCTTAATACACACATCGAACTTGAATGCCTACAACAAAGCAGACAATAGTGCATTTTAAGTATCCTTTATGTATTGATGTGTGTCCCCCCTCAGTTCCCTCTGCGTCCTCGAAGCAGCAAAGCGGGCCGGCCGCCTGCACAGAGCCTCCATGTGCCGCCTCCTCCTCCTCCTCCGCGTCACCTGGCAGCTCATCAGCTCCAGCCCCGGCCGCAGCACAGGGCTCCTCCTCATCACCGCCAGAGAGGAGTCAGCCTGAGGAGGACACGTCAGGGGGCTGCAGAAGGCAGGAGCCCACCACAGAGGAAGGGCAGGAGGGAGGAGAGGAGGGCCAGAGCCAGAGCCAGAGCCAGCCCGCACGCGCCAACCAGGACTCTGACGACAGCGACGACGATCCCATCCTCATCCCGTCAACGCGCTTCAGAGGACAGGGACAGAGGTACGCTGCACAAGATGACGCTCTTGTGTTCCTGTTCTTACACTAGAAGCAATAAAAGCTTATATTCAAATATTGCTCTCATTTACGATCACTTTTAAAGGGTGGGTTCTCTGATTTGGGTTTTTTTCTTTGTGATGTGACTGTTTTGCTACAAATATAGATTTAATTCCAGAGGATCCGCAGTAGGAGATAGAATGATCAGGTAAAGTCTTTTTCACTGGAAACCAAAGCATCTAACCCGTCAGGTGTGTGACATGCAGCAGAGCATTTAAACTCAAGAGCACAACACGACATGTGCAAGCAAGCGTGAAGATTAACGTTTTTTGTGTTGGTTTGGTCATTTCACTCACAGAAAAAAAACTAATACACACAGCTAACTGTAGCGTTAGAGCGCCATGCATGACGTGTTGACTCCACCAGTGATTTGAGAGACACCGTTACAGCAGCATTTAAAAGATGTCATACGATGGAGGGATGGAGAATGAACGATGTGTGCATGACATCCTGATGGAAAGGAACACATACAAATATATAAAGTTTGATTTCCTCAATAGGATCTCTTTTATGAACTAATATACAACGTACACATACTGTCAGTCATGTGACTAATGGACAAGACTTAACATAACAGAATATCAAGAGCTTGATCCAGTTATGATGATGAAGGTGTTTTGCCTTGGAAGTGGCTGCTTTCTAGCTTGGGAGTTTGTTGAATAGATCAATCCGGCATAAATGTGAAGCATGGGGTTGATAAGCCACAGCGACAGCACGACGTTGTGTGTCTGTTTTTTGTGCGTCTTTATATTTACATTTGTGTTTGGCTTCCTTGTGTTTCTCAGACGCTCGGCAGCGGCTCGTATCCAGGAGCTTTTCCGCAGGAGGAAAGAAAGACGGGAGATGGAGGAGAGCGAGACGCAGAATATCAGGAGACCCTCAGTTAAAATGGTCTACAAGGGCCACCGCAACTCCAGGACGATGGTACACCTCACGCCGTTTTACATTATATTGGTCAGGAGCCTCGAAACCTCATGAATAAGCCTCTTATAGTGTTTTTTTACATGCACGTCTAGATAAAGGAATCCTGTTTCTGGGGCAACAACTTTGTGATGAGCGGTTCAGACTGCGGTCACATCTTCATCTGGGACAGACACACCGCAGAGCACCTCATGCTGCTTGAAGCCGACAACCATGTGGTCAACTGCCTGCAGCCGCACCCCTACGACCCCAGTGAGTCCCGCCGCAGCGTCTCCCCGCACGTCAGATGTTTCTCTACTGCTCCGTGACGACGTTTCCCACCATGTTGTTTATTTTCTGCTTTGTTTCAGTTCTGGCTTCTTCAGGGATAGACTACGATATCAAGATTTGGTCGCCACTGGAGGAGTCGCCATCTTTCAACAGAGTCCTCGCTGATGAGGTGTGACCAATCAGTGAAATCAGTGAATTGATTGAGTGATTTATTAATTGGTTTATTGTTTCCTATTATGAAGGATACAGTCTCTTCTGTCTTAGTTGTCAGTACATTTTCTATAAATCTCCCCCGCAAAAAACACATTGCCTTCAGACAACCAAAGCAAATCAGCTTTCTGTAACTGATTTTTGTCCTTATTTCACCAAACTGGCAGCAATAAAACACAAAATAAGATTCATGGAAGTTAAAGCTGAAATCCTGCATCTGATGGAGAAAGAAGTCAGAAGAGATGCATCTTCTTCTGACTTCATTTAAAGCCAACATGTAGAAAAGTATTGAAGTAACTCTTCACTTTGCCACAAACTGAGTTAGCTCATGTGACGAAGGTGACAAAACACAGAAATGACCATAAAGCGTTGTTAAACCAAATAAGAACATATTTCATGTGTTATAAGTGACTATGAATGAAGAAATACTTATTTTGTTCATTCACAGACAAAGACAAGTGCAGTGTTTTTATACTACATACATAGTTAATTTAATAATAGTTGGAGTCAGACGCCAAACAGCTCAAACTCCATGTTAAACATCTTATTAACAAACTGTTACAAAACTCTAACAAGAGAAATTCAAGATTCAGGAAGAGCAGTGCTGCATAAAAATACTATCAACACCGGTTTCAGATATGAAAATCTGTTGTAATTTATACATTTTACAGCTGGGGTCTCTGAGACATTTGGGGTCTGTAGTGGACTTTTGAAACATGTTATCAGCTCATAATCGTGTTTATGAGTAATTCTCATAAAGTCATAAGGTATCAAGCTGATGAAACAATGCTACATGTTTTTTTTTTTTTTAGCTTTTAAAGACGGCTTTAGGTTTCCTTTCAGAGAAAAATCCTCTTTATTTCTTGCACAACAAGCTTTCCCAGTTATTTCTTCAGATCCTTCGCACGTCTCGATACTCTACACTCCCTCTCACCTTTGTTTTTCCATCTTTCTCCTTCTCTACTTTCAAGGTAATCACTCGCAACGAGCTGATGCTAGAGGAGACGAGGAACACAATCACAGTCCCGGCTTCATTCATGCTGCGAATGTTGGCCTCCCTTAATCACATCAGATCAGGTACACACACACACAATCTCTCTGTTTCACATCAGGCAAATTGTTTGAATGTTTGGGCCTGTTAATGCCCGGGTACAGTAGGACTCTTGTGTTCTGTAAAACGGTTTACTTGTTTTTCTGTTCCCTCTTTTGAAATCTGCCTTTTTCTTCCTGTAGATCGACTAGAAGGTGATCGCTCTGAAGGTTCAGGCCAGGAAAACGAGGACGAGCAGTAGACCGGTGGCGTTTTATTTGAAAGAAAACACTATTTCTTTTTGCTGTATAGCACTTGAAAACCCGAGATTTGTACAAGTACAGTGTAGAATACTTCCTTTTGAAAATTAGTGTAATTTCTAGCTCCCCCTGTGTTTTTTTAAGAGACTTTCTTACTGATGTTTCTGTATGAGTTTAAACTACATCTGTGTGAATGCAAAGGCAAAGACGTCAGTATATATTAAGTGTGAGAATAATGGCGGCTGGTGTGCAAGGATGTTAAGTGCAATATTATTTTGTAAGGGGAGAGTGAGCTTTGATCAGTGTTAACGTGTGACATTTTGAATTTGTAGCACAAAGCTAAGAGATGTTGACGTGCTGCTCCGGCAGTAACCATGTAAACAAAGACTTTAAGTAAACCATACTTGGAGAATGCTTTAATTTTGTTGTTGGAGAAAAAAAAAGAAAACAAAGCTTGGTTGTTCTCCCCAAATGGTTATGTCAATAAATTAATCTTTTACAAAATTTGGAAGAAAATAAAGCTAAATGGCATCTCAAAGATGTCTGCATTCAGAGCTGGGCGACTGTGCAACTGGCCTCTTACCAACAAATGAATGAACTTAAATTCATTCCAGAAATAAACCGTCTGTACTCTGCACGCCGAGTCCTGCAGTGATTCAAAGACTGACAGGCTGCAAGTTGAACACAGGGACACGCAGAACAATATGGTTTAGCTGAACTACTCACACAAACAGGAAAAACAAGTTTGTTCAGAAAATTTTATGTAAAAAAAAAAACCCAAAAGAAATTTAATAGAATCTTAATACAAGTATTAATAGTTACTGTATAGTGAAAATCAAAAGGTTACATCACTTCTCAGGTGTATAGTTTTTCTTATAAAAATAGTACCGTTCAAACATAATATGAAAATACGAGGTAAGACTGAAGCACCGTAGTTGTGCTCTAATTATTACAAAAGTACTCTGAGTGTCATTTATAACTGATGGTGAAGGAGTAGAAACTGAGGTAAACACATGTACCACTCAGTATTTACTAAAAGACAGTGTTGTAGTTAAAAAAAACAATTTTGGTTTACTGATTGGACATTGATCACAATTTCTATTTAAGTTGACTTTCATTTACAGACATGCTTCTCACTGCTCATTACAGCACTGTGCACAATGACATCATTAATTTAACTATCCTGAAATATTGATAAAAGTCGGACGTCATGTACCCATGAATCCACTTTGTTTTTACCATATTTGGTCTTAACTACATCACTGCTTTGATATATAAAAACAGACAAAATAATAATAATAATAATAATAATAATCACCTTCTTCAACATGAAATGAGTCATAAAAATGAAGCAAATAACGTTTGAGAGTTATTTGTGAGATAGAAACTACGATGTATTAGTTTGTTTTTTTTGTACTGTCCTGCCATAATGAGGCACACCTTGAAAGTTCTGGAAAAATACAATTATAATAAAATATAATTGTAAACAACTTACTACAATAATCAGACCATGTAGGTTACAGTAGTTAAGGCTTTCCTATATGATGCATTGTTTCAAACAAAAGCTTGCAAAGACACTGACGTCGTGCACTTGGTCCAACACAGTGGAATGAATAATGTGCACTTCCTGTTTCTTAATAACTTCAAGTATGGAGTACCCAAGTGTGGAGATCAGACTTTGTAAACTGCACCATAGAGCATGACGAGTGGTCACAGTTCATATAAAAGTGTTTACGAGTTCCGGGTGTGAAGCGCCCGCAGTCCACAGATAAAACTGAGTGAGATCGTAAGCGAGCCAGCTGAGTTCAGGCTGGTTTTTCCTCCACATCCTGCTCTTCTTCATCTCTGTCATCTTTGACGATCCCTTCATCGATACTCTCCAGCCTCAGTCTCTGGCCGTCCAGGTATCTGGGTCTCGGCGGTGCTCTGGTTGTGAACAGTCCCCCCGGCAGAGCCAACCCGTCCCCAAACAGGGTGAGCTTGGCGTCGCTCTCGATAGCCTTTGCCAGGCAGGAGGCGAAGGTGTCGAGAGATTTGTGCACCTCTGCATGGACTTGGAGCGAGGATGTGTTGGTGTTTTCAGCTGCGGAGAAAAATGCAGTGTGACGTATTAGACAAAAGCTTCAGTGAACAGATCTCAAACCTCAAACCACATTTTCTCAAACCCTCTGAGTATTTAGTTTGTTTCCTTCTCTCTAATCTTGTGGGGAAATGACAGATACCTTTGGAATGCTCCACCTGGTCTTCAAAGGTGACTGAGCTCCTCCTCTTCCCGGACGGATTCCCGTGGATTTGTGGATGGGAGGAGCCGTCTGTGGAGAAGTTCTCCAGCAGCATCACGTCTGTGCCTGCGAGGGAAACATTAGAGACAAAAAGGCTGCGTAACCGAAAGCAGTTAATGTACAGACAACTGTACAAACACAAATGAGTTGGATAATCAGACGTTTCTTAGTGTTACACATGACCTTACTTGCCCTGCTGACACCATCCTGGACTGGAAATGTGAGTTGTGAAAAGAGGAATGTGAGGCCGACTGTAACAAAGCTGTTGGGAGTGTGACGCAGTGGTGCAGCCGCCAAACCTCAGGTTTACATGAGTGCAATCAATCACTTTAGCTCATTTTTTTATTTTCAAGTTAAATTCAACGGTTGAGTTTTAAAAAGCAGGATAATAAATGTGATATTATGGTTGGTAGTTGTTAGTTAACTTTTAGAGCAACGCAGTGAAACTATGATTAAATGTAACCCTGGACAACGGTAGGTTGTAATGCTTAAATGATTAGTCAACTAATCAATTAGTCTACTGACTCACAATTTTTAAGTCACTGGTCAATTATCAAGAACAATTTATCAAGAAATATGTCAAACACTCTTGTTCCAACTTCTTAAATATGAGGATTTGCTGCTTTTTTTCTGTTTTTATGTGTGAAAATTCATTATCTTTGGGTTTTGGACTGTTGGTCAAAACAAAACAAGCCATTTGAAGACCTTACCTTGGATCTGGGAAATTTCATTAAGTACATTTTTAATCAATTCATCAGAAATGTTACAGATTAGGTGATATGAAAGTACAAATTTTATGGTAAATATTTTTAAGCAAACCTTTCAAACACATTTTTCCAGTTTTTTATATTCTGTTTAGACTCTTTTTCTTTGCAACGTGTGCTAAAGCTTTTCTCTTATCTATGCGAGGTTAGCCAGCAAATGCCTACATATTATTTTATGAACAGTAAAAAAGTTAGTGAGCTGATTAGCTTGTTGAACATTTGTTTACTGTAGCTAATCTATAAAATTCAAACTAATTATTGCAAAAATTGTAATGAGTACATTTATCTTAGTTGGAAATTTAAAATTTGATGTTGATAATCAGATAAATTCAAATTGTTGTCCAGCCCTGATATCAGATAATGTTATATAACCATAAATTATATCATTTGTTATATCATATCACCACTTCTCAAAACACAGCTACAAAGTGCTTCACAGTTCATTCCCTCCGCTTCCTGTGTGCAACACTTGAGTTTTCAGGAGCGACTTAGAAGAAACTGAATTTGTAGGTCTGATTCTCGGGTCGGTCACTTACATGAGTCCTGAGTGAAACTGAAACCAGTATCTCCTGTGCTGCTCCCGGGGGCCAGCAGATGCCCTCCACCGGCCAGCATGGCTGTCAGGTGAGGCGACATACCCAAATCTGATGGAGCACAAACAAATGTTATGTGATCAGCGTCCCACACATGAAATCACATGAAATCCCACACGGTTCACGAGCCACTGCCGTTCTCCCACCTGTGATTCTGTTGGAGATGCTGAAGAGGCGGGACGTCCTCTGTCGCGTGGCGAACGACTCTCTGTAGTAGCGATCTCCGAAGCACATCCCCAGCAGCTCCTTCCTCACTGTCTTATTCCAAAGGCCGTAGATCAGCGGATGACACACAGCGCTGCAGAAGGACAGCCACGCCACCAGAGTCTCCAGCCCCTGAGAAACGCTCCCCTGTCCCCACAAGGCCTCCGTACACACCACCCCGACGTACGGCCCCCAGGTCACGAGGAAAGTCCCTATCACCACTAAGATGGTGACGAAGGCCTTGCACTGACTCCCTGCATACACAAGGCTCCGCCGGCTTCCATTAGAGGAAGTGGAGGTGCTTGAGTTCTTGCGTCCGTTCCTCTGTGCTCCAGCGGAGTCGTCCTGGGCCACAACAACGGTCCCACAGTGCACTTTCCGGGCTTTCATGCGGGCGACGCGGAAAATGACGCCGTAACAGGCCAGCATGATGAAGAGGGGGGGGAGCATGCACCAGGTAACCCAGAAGGCTGTGTAGCCCGGCTCCCTGTGCCAAGAGGCTACACAGGTCCACTTGAAACAGTCGAACTCAAAGGAGGACCAGCCGAACAGAGGAGGCAGACAGCCCACCAGGGAGTGCAACCACACGTAGGCGATGACCACGACCGCCCTGTTCCCTGTGATCTTCATGGGGTAGATCATCGGGTAAAGCACCGCGTAGTATCTGTTGGGACGAGAGGGGAACACAAGTGAAGAAACTGCAGTGAGGAAACTCAACACGCTCTCAGGGGAGTCTTCTGATCCAAGTAACACAGAAACTGTGCTGAGAAACTGAGTGAGTGATACAGAAGCTGCGGCCAAAGGCTGCTACTGTTTGTTTTTTTTTTCCCTCCCCAAAAAGCTGCAAACAGAACAGAAAGGCAGAGGCTTGGCAGGAGAACAAAAACATGCACTATCAAAAATCCCCAAAGGTGCTGAGAGTAATTAGGACCACAGTGAGAACAGCAAGGACTGAATCATACAGAGCAAACTTACAGTAGAGCTTAGCAGCTACATTTTACTGTCATTTATAATAATATAATAGTGATCACAATACACCTAAATTATTTAAATATCTACTCAAAGAATGAGAAAAGAAGACAATCTTACAGGCATTTGATGCTATCTTTGTCTTTTTTTAGTCCATCTTACTTGACAGTTTTAGAAACTCTGCACCAGACGCACATTTCAGTCCTGTTTCTTAAAACAAGTCTGCTTTATTTGTGTATCAGTTTCATATTTCTAAAAATAGGAATGAATGGAAATAATCCAAGTGCTGCATATGAATGGTGCATTCACATCAGTCAACATTTAAAGTTACATTGTGTAAGCCCTTCTAATGCTTGTCACTTGAGCTGGGAAAATCTCCAGAGAAATACCACCACTAAAGTGTGTGGTTAACCAATCTTATTTACAAAGCTACATACTGACCTCAAAGGGAAACAAATGAAAAACTACATTTCACAAGTTGCTGGACATGAAAGCATAGAAACAATGTTTATCCCTTATTAACTCTGAGACTGAACGAGGTGAAGACACATGTCAAATGTGCAGTTTTGTACTGTGACGTCATTGTTATTCTCCTGCTGAATCTGTTTTATTCAATTTTAGCTTATTTTTATCCTCCATTTTATTTTACTCTTCTAAACTGTTATTTATGAGTCTTTTCCTCTCGTCTTGTGTTTCTTTCATATCCAGTCTTAATACTCTGTATGTCTTGTGTAGAGATTTGTCAAGAATTGCATCATCGTTCCTTTTGCAACATCACTACATTAGGGAAGACCACAAATATATTTTGTTGTTTAGTTTCTAATTGTGATGAATATGAATCGGGCTCTTGCTGATTTCATACAGATGTTGTGTCCCAAAAAACAATGGGGAAGAAATTTTCAACACAACCTCAAAAATAAACTTAATACAAATTCAAGTCAATCTCCTTACTGCAGTAATTACTGTCACTTCTCATTCTCAAACTAACACAAGCCTGACTGAGTGCTCAACATTTGATCAAAAGCAACATCTGCGCTTTATGAATAAAGGACATGTTTTAAAACTGATTTAGTGAATAGTGTCCTCTCCTTCAATAATTAATGCTAAACGTATTACTTTAAATTCATACCTGAATAAGATATCCATTCCCCTCGTGTTGTCAAGGTAAAATGGGTAATAATTAATCATAGAATACCAACTATGGGGGCAAATATGTGAATGATGTACATCTAACTACCAGTATTTTTTCTTGTTATTATTTGTAGACTGTTTATGCTCCACTGACAGCAACTACTAAGATGCACAACCACAGCCTCTCTGGTGGTGGTTTAGAGGTGCTGGTAGGCGTATTTTTTTTCCTTTGGACAGAGCCAGGCTAGTTGTTTCCCACTGTGTCCAGTCTTTATGCTAAGCTAAGCTAACTGCCGCATGACGTCATCCTTATTGAACAAACAGATACAAGAGTGGGATCAATCGTCTCATCTAACTCTTGGCTAGAAAGTGAATATTCTACTTTAATATAAATATGGCAGTCAGGTTATTCTAGTGCATATGACTACAATCATTATCTGACACTAACCTGTCAATGGCGATAGCGCCGAGGGTGAGCATGCTAGCAGAGCTGATGAGCAGGTAGAGCAGGGCGGTGAGGTTGCACCACACCACCCCAAACACCCACTCTCTCTTTGCTGAGCTCACAGCCACAAACGGCAGCACCAGCATGGACAGCAGCAGGTTGGAAAGAGTCAGGCTGAACACAAACTTGTTGCTGGGGGTGAGCAGATAGGGCCTGCGATAGAGGGTCGCCACGATCAAGAAATTCCCCAGGCAGGCGAGGAGAGTGATGGTCACGATGGAGACTGACTCCAGGGCAGCCAGACCCTCACCATTCCCGACCCCGGTGCAGTTCCTACTGGTGTTCATGGTGAGAGACTGGGCCACCGGACAGGTGAAGGAATGGTAGGAGGCTGGTGCAGAGGAAGAGGACATGATTGGAAAGAATAATGGATGTACAAGTATATTACAAAGACGGCAATGCTAAAATCTTCTGACTGTTAAAGTAGTATAACGATGTGTTTGCATGTTTTAGCTCCATAACTGCAAACTGTCAATCTTAAACATTTTTGAATGAAACCTGGATAGTATTAGATTTTTTCCCGCTGTTTCAGGCAGCCATTGGTTTTGATCAATTTCCGTACAACATAATCAATTAACAGGCTTCTGAAACTTGTTTGTGTTGAGTAAACTATCACAATGGACATTAAGTCTGCATTATTGCCGCATGGTAGTGTAGTTAAGGGATAGAACTAATGTTTTGTTTAATATCGATTAACCTATCCATTACTTTTTAATTGTTTAGTCTATTAAATGTCACACAATTTTGGGAAAAATTTTTTCCCAGAGCCTAAAGTGACTTCTACTAACTGCTTGTTTTGTTTGACCAAGAGTTAAAACTCTAAATATATTTAAGAAACATATAACAAAGACAAAGGTAGCAAATCCTGATATTTGCAAAGCTCAAACCAGAGAAAATACACAAAATTGTTGGCATTTCTTGTTGATAGACTAATCAATGCAGTTTAAACACAGATTGATTTGAGAAGTGTGCACTCCATCACCTCATAACAATAATGTCACTTTGACGAACATTAATGCAGACTTAATGTTAACAGTGATGGATTACACAAGTCGAGTTTCAAAAGCCTACTGATTGATTTTCATAGTGTATGAAAATAAATGGAAATCAATGGCTGCTAAAAATGGTTTGCAGGCTCATGAGTTGAGATGTATGGCATAAATTCAATTTATAAATGGATTAAACATGTAAAACCATTGATACAATCCTGAGGCATGTTTACAGATGATCTCCAGACAGGAGCTTGATGATCACACTACGTGGGTACGTTTCCAAGAGAAATATTGTACATTTTACTCCACTGTAGTTGTATTTACTAGTTTCTTTGCTGATTAAGATTTTATACACAAACCATTATAAACTACGGCCCATTAACATAGATTTAACTACCCAATAGGACGTAATGTAGCTCCATGTCAACCAGCTACAACATTAAAAATGAAACTTATACGTTTATGCATCAGCAATAACAATCTAATGATGTAACATATAATAATATTACAAATGGCAGCAGCCGATAATAATTCCGTATTTTTACTTAAGTATAATTCTGAATGCAGGATTCTTACTAGTAATGGAATATGTTTACATGGATCTGAATACTTCTACAACTGTCTTTAAATAATGTACCGTACTTTTGATGTTAAGTACAGGACGCGGTCATGTAATTAAGTTGAGTTTACAAGCTTCAACGCTAACGTTACACATAACTCAACAGCCTAGAGGATAAAATCCTCACAAATAAATCGCCTGTGTTGAGAATTAAAGTTTTAGCTGCGCAAAGTGACAGAAAGCTGTCTCTATTTTAAGTTACACCAACGGCCATATCTACTTCATACCAACGGTCGTATCTACTTTTACACCAACGGCCGTCTAACGTTAGTTAACGTTAGCTCTGTTTATCAACATTATTTTGCCTTGTCTCACCATAGCGTTACTTGGCTATAGTGAATTTTAGGAAGGTGTGGAAAATGGAAACGAAAGTGAAGTTCAAGCCACGGTGTCTAGAGACATATTATCTTTCTGCACAGCTCTATACTTATAATGTAAGCTTTATAAAAGGTGAATACGGTGCAGCGCTGTGACCACTAGTCCCACAGTTGGCTAGCGGTAACGCTAGCTAAAACAACTAGCCACCGTTAGTTAGCCTAACTTAGTTGAGCAACTTTCTCCCATTGTCCCCCTGAAACACACATCCCTCTCTACCTGATTTGGTTCGACGCTGTGGCTCCACATTTTCTCCCCCAACAGTTGCAGACTGTCCATCCTACTTGTTTGTTTCCACACTGTAAGCCAGTCCCCGAGAGCCGAGTGTGAGAAATCTCTGAAAGCCCCTCGACATCTTTAAGTTTGTCTGTCCTCAGGCGAATCGCAAACGGCCAGCTGCGGCTGCAATGGCGTCCTCCTCCCACCTCCGCTTTAACTCCCTCTCTCTCTCTCTCCCTCTCCTAGCAGACTCCTTCAGTGTGTGGGTGGTCGCCAGTGAGGATTGCCTTGTTTTGTTTTGGTGTCGCCATTGTTGCAGCCAGCGTGTTTTCTTTGTGGTTAACTTGTGTAGATGATTGTGGGTTTGCATGTAAGTTAAGCGCTTTTTACTCACTATTACTTTACTCACTACATGTGCTGAAAAGGCATAAACGTACATTATTGTTCAGTTTCGGTTGCAACATGTTGTGCATTATAGTACAAAAACTGTGTCAGTATATGTATGTGTAGCTCTTTAATAACAGGATGGTGGACTTAATGAATGAAATAGTGCGTCGCATCATGTTTATCCATCTGGACCACCCAGGTAGATCTAAAGCTTCCCGCACAAATACGTCACCTTCTGACAGCCAATCAGAGAGCTGGACCGACTGTGACCAGTTGATGGCGCACTTTGCCTAAAATTAGTATATAAAAACTGAACCAGTTTGTATCTATCCTCATGTTAATAACAGAGTTAGGCAGGGTGGGATATTATTTGAATTCTTATTCACCTAAAATGTAGATGACTTGAGTCAATATTGAATTCTTATAGTCTCACTAATGCCTAGAATTATATTTTGTATGCATATAATTTGGTTATATTTTGTCTGCAAAGTGCTGGTCCTCAGCACTTGTTTAGTAGAATTAATGTAACATCAAATAGAGTAAAGGAGTTGTAATTCATTGTAAAGAATACTTTACATACTTTTTTTATGATTCAACTTACTTGTAGAAGCTTTTAAAGTAAGCAGAGAGGTCTTACTTGATGTATTCATCAAAAGTTTATAGATTTCATAGATTTTTGATTGATGTGGGAATACTGTTGCTCAGGTCAACACATTTCAACTGATGTCAAGGTCTGCCTCCTCAAGGATTACTGTGTAACAGCTGGCTAGGTTCATGTTAAATTCTGCTAAATGGGACCAGTACCATCTGCTGTCAAATCAATGTACCTGCAAGGGGAAGAAAAAAATAAATTTTTTGGGAATCCTCAGAGGAATGATCCCTGAGGTGATAACTCTGCTATCCTGGCTGCCTGGTATTGCCCCACCCATTACTTCCTACCGAAAACAATTTCCTGCATTTATACATCTCGTGCACTGATTGTGTGAGGCATCTTCTGAGGTTTTTAAGGAGGATGTGAAGTGCTATAATATTGGTGCAGAGGAGTAAAGGATGGAGCATATTTTGGATGGAGAATTTTTTGGGGTAGAAATACTAAACCAGTATATGGTTTTAATTTGGGTCAATCAGGCTCACTAACCAGCCTCACATATCTGTCACTCAAGAACCAGACAAAAATGCTCATGGTAGCTGCAAAATCAAATGAAAGCCTCAGTGCAGACAGGTTGGTCACATTTGGGCAAAAAACAGCAAAATACTCCTGAGGTGGTGAAACTGGGTGAGTTGACCAAGACAAGGAACATTCATTTGTTTTAGTGCACACTGTTGGCGTCAATTATCTGGAGAACATCACCATCGTGTGGCCTTTTGGTGTTAGTAAAACCACTGGAAACTCTTCCCCTCATGTTATGAACCCTCCTTAAAATTATCTCAAAGTAATTGGTAATATGCTAATTGTCACATCTGTATCAGCAGCTAGATTTAGTTTTGTGATTGTAATGTTTCTTATTTGTTTTATTCAAATATATCAGCAGGAAGAAATGAGTGTTTACTGGTGATGACAGAAAGGATGAAAGCAGGAATCAGGTAGGAAAGGATGGACCAAAGACTTAAAGAGGAGGGACAACACAGCAGCTTCTGTTGAAATGTGCTTTATTTTCTTGTCGTTTGGGGTCCATGTGTGTAAAAAGTGTGTGCGGTATGTGATGTGGCCTAATAATAAGAATAATTGCAAATCAACCATTGTTTTCATTTTAATGTAATTTTAAAATTTCCTCTGACCTTACTGAAATTAAATGTAATTCTTTATCTCACAGGTCCCTTAATTTTATACTAGAGTAATTTGCAGGTATTTAACAGCTAAATTTACAGAAAGGGTTGTACAATTTGGTAAGTACCCACACTCACTATATTTGTGTTCATATGTAAATGTTGAATCTTAATAGATTAGACTCTTTACAATTCTTTAACTGACAGAAAATGTTCTGTTTTCAGTGTATAGTTTGTAAAATAACATATCTTAAGTTTTCCACATAAGGTTACACACATAAGGCTTTGGCATTTTATCTGGCTGCACAATCGCCATGACGAGGACCGGGCTGTAGGCTGTTACGTTCATGAGAGATGTCTGTACTTTATGCAGCCTAACCTTTTTCAGTGGTGGAAGAAGTACTAAGATCATTTACTGTAAAAGTAGCAGCTTCACTATAAAAATTACTTAACTACAAGTGAAAGTCTTGCATCCAGATTTTTACTTAAGTAAAATTGCAGAAGTATTATCAGTAAATATATTTTAAGTAAATTGTTAGGCGGAGTGGACCTTGTCAGTGTTAAATTATTATTATGGAATCATTATTGTATGTATTAATGTAAGCAGTACAATAATGTTGTAACTGGTTGATGTGGAGCAAATTTTTTTTAAATAGTTTTATATATTTTTGGGTAGTCTCATTTATTGCAAGGTATCAACAAACTGCTGGAGCTGATTAACCCAAAGTGAAGAAGTTGTCTGGAGACCAGGATGTCTTACGCAGGAACATTTATTGAAGCTCGATCAAGGAGAAAAGAGTTACAGTACAAGTGAAACACTGTGCAATGCCATTCAGTTCTACTTCTAAAAGTATTTAAACCCCTCACCAAATCCTTATCCTTACTACCTCCAAATAAGGTTATTCTTCCCCTTCTTCTTCCCCTATTGGTTATTGAACTATACACAAGACACTATACTATGACAAGTCTGGCCGTCTGCACAGAGCACAGCATACATCCACCTGACTTTGGTTCCCACAGGAGACAACCATCCTTATCAAGACAGCTGGATGTCACAAATATTTCCCCCACAGTTCCCCCCTTTTTGACTGTCAGGTCAACCTTAATTACCATTACCTTCAAATCAATTAAGGAACACCTTCAGAATTAAAGTCACACACACTTACAATAATAATAATCACTCAACAAAACAAGTAAATTTGTGAATCACCATCAGTAATCAAAAATAATTAATGTTCAATAATGATAGTGTGAAAGAAAATATGTTACAAATGTCTTCAAACTAAAGAGTCAATGTTTGTTATCAACTGAATGTGATGTAATGTCATTGTTTGGGGATACATGTTGGTGAAGAAATCCTACTCCTAGGCTAGTTGAACTCTTGAACCTGTTTCTATCTGAGGATTGCTTACTGACCTCTGGGGTTAGCTAGAGATATCTTTGTCTTAAGCCTACTGTTTTAGAGACCATATTTGTTTGTAAGAAGGTGTAACGGTTTGTGGAAGTGTCCATTTAGGGACCAGACTGTTTTTAGCTTTGCTTCTGAAGAGGTATAAAGCTGTCTAGTTTGGGTTCACAATCTTTAGAGAAAGGGCTGGCTTTAGGGAAAGGGCCAGCTGAACAACATGCTTTCTCTCCAAAAATACAAAATGATTGTATTTTTGTTTGTGTTTGGATATTTGTATAATTGTTACTGATGATGTGATGGACTGTACAGTGTCTACAACTGCTTCAACAAGTAACAATGTTTAATGCTTTCTTTATGTCTCCATGTGCCTCTTTCTCAAGAAAATTTCCACAACAGCAGACATCAACGTCAAACAAATACCAATTAAAACTAACATAATTTTCACCTTCTATAATAATTAATAACAAGTAAACATACAAATACATCAGGATCATCAACAATGATTTTAAACAGTTAACATATAAGTCATCAAGTAAAAATATCAAAACTTCAATATAAACCTAATGTAATATTAATAGAAACAAGAAAATAGAAACTAACTAATAAAAACTAACTCAGACAATCTAAAATGATTTTCTCTAAGTCCAATAGATAACATTTCAAGCAGATCTGAATTACATATTATCTGATAATAATAACTAATAATAGTTTTTAGATATTAGCATAAAACACTACCTACTAATTAAAACACTTAAACTGGCATCTTAAGGCCTATAATCAATGTTAAGAATACATGGTGAGGACAGCAAATTTCAGTAAAGACCTGAAAACACATTAAAAATAAAACAGCTTAATGCCTGATCCAAATCAAAACACTCAATCACAGTGTTCTCATTATGTTATGTTATCCAAAGTAAGCAAAAAGTAATCAATATATTTACACACTAACATCATAATCAACACAGTGAAGAGTCTTCAACCCATGTACTTTGTGCACAGTGGAGGGTCACCACCATGGAGAGGTTACTAGCACATGCGATGCATGGTGGTATGTAATCCATCACTTGAATATCTTGTAGTTGAATATCCTGTGATTGGGAATAAAGTCTCTTATTTTGCCCTATCATCAGAACAGGATTGTCAAACACATTTATCTTCATTAAACCGATAACCTGGTGGAATCGACTCAAAATCGTGGTAGTCATAATACATCATCATTGTATCATTACCTGCATTACTTACCATCCTCTGAGGTGCTTCAATAGCAGCTTTCATGACTCTACGAATAATCAGTTTGACTACTGCTACCAAACAAGAACACAGGAGAATTAGGAGGAAAACAGACACTATAAGAGTAATCAAGAATTTAACTAAGCCAGATCCCCATGATCCAAACATACTTGAGAAATCCCCAAAGGAAAATCCATGATTAATATGTAGCTCCTTGACACCTCTTGCTGTGTCATGTACCATGTCCATAACAGGGGATCAAGTGCCATTTGATTCTGTAAAACTACAGTTTTAATCTCCTGCACCGCCTTATGCTCAGCTAACATGGCTTTACTTGAAGAGTCAAGGTGTTTCTCTAACACCTTTGATAATGATAAGAGTTACTGTTGGGAGACATATACACCATACCATGACAGAAAGACACTAGCTACCTCTTGTACTGGTGCAATCTCTCTTCTGTGTCTATTTAATGGAGGATACAACACAGTTATTTCTACAGCCTAGTCTTTCCCTACTCCTTGGAAACATAAGGAAACATTTCTTAATAGTGCAGTGATATAAAGGGTAAATAATCTGAACAGTCACGTAGGGGCGTTTGTTCACCTTGTAGTGCTATATAACTATGCACCCTTACTTTAACTTACTCTACAGACTTAGCACCAAACCATGATTGAATATACCCCATAGCTTCAGCCAGTAAATAGGGGTATAAGGTTGGGGTGTGCATACATGGTCATTAGAGAATTTTGAACAATTGGTTTGGGCCAGAGCTACCTGGATCATAAATGATATGTAAATGGGAAATGTAATTAAATCTAATTGGATCAGAGTTTAGTTCAGAAGTCACTTGATCTGGAACATATGGCAAAGAGCATCCCCTGGGTGGATTCTCTGGATCACCTGGATTACCCTGTCAGCTCACTGAGCAGGAAGAATCCTTTTGTTTGTCCTTGCTTCTCCCTTCTTCGTGAACGGATGGTGAAGCCAGTCTGCACCTTGACGCCTGGACTCATTCTTCTGGTTGTCAGCAGCACCTGGAATGGACCTTTCCACCTGGGAGACAAAGACACTTTGTCCAGAGATTTGATTAGTACAAAATCACCCACTTGAAATGGATGGATAGGCTCTCCTGATGATTTTTGGAGTCTACTTGACACCTGTAACCTTTCTCAAGGTTTCTGATAGTTTCTTAACATACTCTGTCATATACTCATCCACATTTTCACATGAAACAGGATCAGACCCAGTAGTGTGAGCAGCACATTTGACAACTGCAAGTTGAGACGGGAGCAAAATGGCCTCTAACAAATCTGCTACTAAAATATGATGATGAATTGGCTTCCCAGAGGATGTCAAATATCCTCTCATCTTCCCCAACTGTCCAAAGTCATGGTCCACACCAAAAGCATACTGAGAAGCAGCATCCTGCAGATCCTGCAGACCCAAGGATGGGGCTGTTGTGAGTGCAGTTTTCAGATCCTGGAGGGCTTTGTGTATATTCTCAGTCCATTGCACAGTAGGAGAAGCTCATTGCACCGCCGTGGCTGCACGTGAAACAGAATCCATAGCAGCATAGTCAAAGATCCAGTGCTGGCAATGATTTGCCATCCCAAGGAATGACAGCATCTCCTTTTTGGTCTTAGGAGGAGGCATGTTGGTTAGAAGTTTCACCCTCTCTTGGGATGGGAGGAGCTGTCCATCATTCAGATGTGGCCCAAGTATGTCACCTCAGGCAGACAAAATTGCAGCTTAGCCAAAGAAGCTCTGTGACCGCACTCAGCTAGTCTTTGCAGGAGCAAAATAGAGTCAGAACAACAAGCTTCCTTTGATGGCAAAGTTATCAACAAGTCATCAGCATATTGGGTGGAGGGATTGAAGCTCAATTAAGGAGAACAGAGTTACAGTACAAGTGAAACACTGCAATGCCACTCAAATGTGCCATCTACTTCCGGTCAAGAGTATTTAAACCATCCACCAAATCCTTACCCTCACTACCTCCAAATAAGGTTATTCCTCACACATCTATACCCCTATTGGTTATTGAACTATAAACAAAACACTATGCTGATTAGAGTTAACTGAGGTTTGTACACAGGTTATCTTGAGACCAGTCTGACTGTCTGCACAAAGCACAGTATACCTCCACCTGACCTTGGTTCCCATAGGAGACAGCCATCCTTATCAAGACAGCTGCATATCACAAATATTTCCCCCACACAAGGGATAATATTTTACAAACTAATGATGCTTTTTGTATTTAAGATCTTAATCTGAAAAGTAATGATAGCTGTTAAGTAAATGTAGTTATATGTAAAGTACAGTGGAAGTATGATATTTACTTCTGAAATGTAGAGGAATAATAGTGTAAAGTGGCATAAAATGGAAATAATGGACTTAGTTACCTTCCACCACTGCATATGATAATTTATTAGTCATAACACTGTTTTTTCTAATCAATTGTGAACAAGTTCACATCACAGCTCCATTATGTAAGTGAAAGTCTTTAGTAATAGTACTTTTTAGTATAATAGTTTTCACTGAGGCCTTAAGGTGTAAGCTGCATTTCAGTATTGTAGTTAATGGAGGTGGAGCTCATACTTTATATAGTACTGTTGAGTTGTTTAATAATGCATAATATTTAACAAACTGCGTATATTCAAGTAAAGTACAAGTACCATAAAATTGTACTTACATGCATCATGGATTAAATGTACTTTGTGAGTTTTCTGGGTGTGTAGTGGTGTAATCCACGTCCCAGTCTTTGCTACCTTGCTTACTCCAGCCTCTATGTTTCTGCAGAGCATCTTGTATGAACAATGTACACCTTGGGTGATTAGTGAAATACTCCATGGCCACAATGATTTAATGGTTCTCTTGGTCAGCGGTGGTGAAGGTACCTGGGATGTCAACACCCATGTGCTTCATCACCACCTCTACTGGGTGCTGCTGCAGGTGAGCATGTGAGTGCTGAGTTCGTCCCTTCTAGCAGTGCAGAAGTCACATTGATGATCCGTTCTGGTGACACCTCAGTCAGTACACCAGGGTCAAAGCCATATTCTCCCTTTTACTGTACTTCATTTAATTTCCTATTTTAAGTTTCCTTTTAGTTGTTTATTGATAATTCATTTAATTTTTGTCATTTTTCTTTCCACTGTATTTGATTTAGTTTTTTACTTTAACTTTCCTTTTGTATTTACTTTTCTTAAATTTATTTTTCATTTTTTAATTAATTTTTATGATTATTATTGTTTTCCTTAATTTGATTTATTTTAAGTTTGCTTTTGTTTTTACTTTTTTGTTGATTTTTTTTTTTTTTGCATTTTAGTATCTTTCCTTTCCATTGTATTTTAGTTTTTTACTTTTAACTTTCCTCTTATTTACAAGTTAGAAGTTACAATCTACAAGCTACAAGCACGAATTTTGACCCCTTTTTTTCTCAACAGCTGAATCTGATTGGTCAAACACACTGTTTCCTCAATCCCAGAAAGTGGTAGGCTCATTTCCAGGCTGAAATCCTGAGTTCTGGGTTCCTCTCCTCAGACACTCCAGCCTCCTCCAGGAGCTCATGATCCTCTCACTCAGACTTGAGCTCAAGGTTGAGTGAGAGCTGTGCGTTGAGCTGAGATTTCAGCTCCTCCACCTCTCTCCAAAGAGACTCCTCTCTATTACATCTCTGGTCAGATCCTTAATTCATTCCTTACATGACTGTCTAATAAACATTTGCTGCATCTGTTTTTTAAAACCTGATGGGAAATCTGATCATGTTTTGTTTTTAAAGTGCAGTAAGTAATTACACTAAATGATCCTAACTGTGGTAGACAGAATAATATCAGTATTGAAATAACCATCACAATCCCAGACACACTGCCATAGAGGTGAAGCAACATCATGTAAGAGATAAAAACAAAATTATTTATTATTTCAATCTGCCCTTTATATGGGGTGGTGGCACTAGAACCATCCTGATATTGTTTTGTTTAAATCTCAATAAAAATGATCATGTAGAAAGATCTTGACAAGAGAGTAGTGGTAGAAATTATAGTAGAAGAAGTAGAAGTAAGGACAGAAACTGGGATAATAAAGTAACAAAACCTGGATTACTGTGTCTAAAGACTACATCTATCTTTATGTGTAGTTTGGGAACAATAATTTGATGCTCTTAGTTTTATTCATCATCTCTGCAACACAGGTTCTTAAGGGACAACACTCAAAGGTTTTCAAAAATGTGGTGAGCAACCCGTAAAAGGCACACATTGGTTTATTTGTATACACTACATACTTAAAAAGGTTTTAAAAAGTCTTTGTTTAACCAAATGGAAGGCATATTAATCTAATAACACATTGGTCACTCGCTTAAAGATATTTTAAGTAGTGTGTTTTTGTCCATTTTCAGCCCTATTGCTAAAAAAGCATCTTTAACATGTCGTGGTAATGCAGTAGTTTGAATCCGGCTGGAATCAAACCAGGAACATACAGTATGAACAAATTACTTTGAACTGTCTATTTAGCATTGAGACAATGAAAACTATCCCATTGTTGATCTATATAAGAAGTAAAATGAGAGAATGTGAATATAACAACTTTGAGGTATGTAACTGAAGCATGACAGGGTCTCGGGACACACAGTTATAATTCCACCTTAAGACTTGAAGTTAAAACTTAAGCATTGGTGTTTGTGGAGTGTAGTCGGTCAGAAGAGACACCATCAGACCCTGAAAGAGAGGAAAGTTGTGCTGATTAGAACCAAGACAATCAAACTGGAGGCAGATAATATTCTGACAGGATCAGATCAAACCAGTTTCACTCACCATGATTGTCCACTTCCTGTTCTCAGCCTCAGGGAAGACAAGGGAGCGGGATGAGTAGAAAACCTCGTCATCCACCTCCTCCATTTTCCGGGGGAGACAATGCAGGAAGGTCCAGTCTGGTTTGGCCACACTTCCTGTCTGTAGTGAAACAACACCAAAACATAGAGTTAAGATCCAAATACAAGGAAAATAGAGACAATTTATAATCACTGCACATCCTCATTTTGATGTTTACTCTTTTCAAAATAGTTCACAATTCATTTTTGATCATTTTTTTTTAGATTATATTACCCTGTCAGTTTTGTGTATACTCTACATTTTAAGAGTTTAATTTCAAGCTTGCTTGGTAACTTATGTGCCAGATGAAGTCTGTAATTAGTGTTAGATTAGTTCACCATACAGTACAATACCATACAATTTGCAGAAGGTTAAATGCTGCAGTTTTGTTTACAGTAAGTGCATCATCCAGTCAGACAGGAGCATGATTGAGATACTGTTTTGAACTGACTTTATTTGCTTACTGTGTACAGTTGCCAAAAGGGACACATTTGTCAACAAACAGTGAACAAAGACAACTGTTACTGGCATGAGGTGGATGGCCCTTAATTATTTCTAACGCAAAAAGAGGTTCTAAAAGGTAGAAATTTAGGGTTGTGCTTCTAAACTATAGATAATATAATATTCTTATTTACCTTCATTGTAATCTGATAACCGTGGAAGTCTTTGAGCCTCTTTTTCTTCTCCTCCTCCTGTCCCATGCTGACCCAGGTGTCAGTGACCAAAACATTGCTGCCTTGAGCTGCCTCCATCGGGTCAGAGGTCAGAAGAAGCTGGGTACCATGCTGAAACATAATGAAATGTTATGACAGCATCTTTTGATCATAAATAAACTGACCACAAAACAATCGGAGGTGGTCTGTATATCATATTGATGAGGACCTCACCAGTTTAGAGAGTCTCTGTGCCTCTTGAATAACACTTGTTTCTGGCTCGTACCCCTGGGAATGAAGACAGTATTAACTTTGTTTCTGATTAGGATTAATGATGTACATTATCATGCACATGTTTTTGTATCCCTAAGCATCTCCTCTCACAAGAGGCCACTGGGGAAATGAGACGCTCAAGATTGACTGCTATAAAACATGAATCGTACGCCAAAAGAGATGTGAAAAGACAGCTAAAGGGGAAGTCAAATGTAAATGTAAAGAGGCAAACCTTAGGTGTAGCAACCTTAAGATGAACTCCCAGTTTGGCTGCAGTCATCATGAAGGAGTGGAGGACGTTGTTCCCATCTCCAATCCAGCTCACCGTCAGTCCACTAAGGGAACCATAATGCTCCTAGAAGACAGTTGCAGTTGCATTTAGACAGCACTATATCATTATCATTTATTGCATGAAAACTGCAGTAAATAGAGGGGGTTGCAGTACCTGTAAGGTGAGGAAGTCAGCCAGAATCTGTATCGGGTGGTAGAGGTCAGACAGGCCATTAATGATGGGGATGGAAGCCTCCTTATCCAGCTCCTCCAGCGTGGAGTGGCTGTACACTCGTGCCAAGACGATATCGCATAGTCCTGAGAGAACCCTGCAGTGGGAGTTTATGTAGAAGAGATTAGAAAGGTGGGCATGGACTCGAGGGGGCGGCTGTTATTTGTATACTGTGCCAGGTGGGAAAATCTGAATGGGAAACGCTGTCTTTTCCTCTCAATAATTACCACAGCAGTGAGAAACACTAGAAAACTGTTGTTACCCTGAGAAGCCCACTGGTGTGATGAAAACAGTACCAGTCAAAAGTCAAGTCTGGTGTGTCCAAACGTTTGACTGGTACTGTATGTGTAAAGGAGAGCTGTTTGCTTATTGGGGTTTACTTACTAAATGACTAAAAAGCGTGCACGTATACAACCGACATTAACCTTTTAAAAAATACTTGCATAGTTATAAAACTCACCTTGCTGTGTCTTTGCAACTCTCATTCACTCCCAGATGGATGTCCTGGGAGGTGAGGAAACAGGGGTGTCCACCCAGCAGAGCAAAGCCTGGAGTTATGATATTAAGGCAACTTTAGTTTCTCTTATGGCCAACTGATGCTTGAAAAATGTATAAATATTTTAAATGAATAAGCACAAAGACACATGTTGAGGGAGGGGGAGACACAGGAGGAATAACAGTTCAGGAGCTATTTTGTTCCAGGGATGCATCTTATCTGCCTTGTCAGCAGGTCCTTTTGTGTCCACATTAACAATGTGAACAATGTTTTACTGCTGAACACACTGATGAATGGGATCAGCCCAGTTAACAGTATGAGAGGAAACATTTATTTTAAATTGTTCTCATAATCTACACATCTATGTGAAGCTGACCGGTGCCTTTATAAAAATGTGTAGTATTCCGTCATTCATGGAGATGTCTAACTGAGCCACGTGGCATACACAAGTGCAGTTTTCTGAGATACAACTCGGACACCTGTTTCTGTGGACATTCTTGTTCTGGTGCTCCTCTTCTCAAATATCATAGCAATGGACTTTCCTTGTAGAAGAGGAAGATACTGGAATAGAAATGACGGTAACTTTCTTTAAATGACAAACTCAGAGGCTCCACAGTACAAATATGGACATTTAACACATGGATACTGCAGTAAACGTCAATTGTTAATGTTAGCTACCTGTTTTTCACGTTTGATCCGATGTTTCAGATCTCCTGACACCCACAAAAGCTTCTTGATTTCATCTGAGCTGAAGTCTTTCAGAGTAAGACAACTGCGGCCCTTTAAATTAACCGAACCAAAGGAAGCAGCTCCAGTTCTGAAAAAAAGCACGACAAAGTCATAATGCATGTCTTATTACAAGTAACGACTTGCAATGGCTATCAAAGCTTGACTGTCAGTAATGCTAACATAAAAAGTTATCTGGAGTTTCTTAACTTACCTAAACCCTTGCGCCTGAGTGTTATAAAAAGTTTTCAAACATTTGAAAACGGGACTGTTCGCGGTGAACAGTTTGGTTGACATTGCAGCCCTGGAGGTAAATTAAAGGGAGGCGTAATGTTGTGTGATTAATTCATCAGAGAGCGCAGCCTTCATTCACAGCTCAGACACAGATAACGTGCAGCCAGGGCATGGATACCAATGACGTCACCGCGTGACGACGTAGAGGGGCGTGGCTTCCAATCTGACCGCGATATTTGCATGAACGTATTATATTATGTATATTTATTTTAAATTAAACCAGCAGTGATCCAGAATTTGCGGATTGTTTTTTTGCTTGTAATGTGATAGACAATATTCATTTAAGATTGTTTCTGAGCAAAAATAAGCACACACAATACACTAAAACAACCTAAAATTACCTCAAGCAGGCTGAAAGAAATATTTAGTAGATTTCAGAAGAACCTTTGAATTTGAGATTTTATTTCATCACAAACAGTTCAAAACTACATAAAATGTAGGACACATGGCCACTAAAATGCAAGGATCGATGTGGAGTGTGGCAAAAATTAATTTGCGAAAACATTAACCATTAATCACCTCCCAACAATTAACACTTCAACACATAAACACACAAATACATAAATAAATAACTGGTAAAGTGTTTGACCTCAACTTCACCAAATATCTTTTTTAGAACCTCTACAAACTACAAAGGCAAAAACATGACACTCAAACATAAAACTTTCTTAGGTACTCTAAAATAATGCATCTGCTTAAAATTTAAAACTCTTTGGATACTCAAAATATCCACATATCCAGGTGCAAATTATCCTACAAAATTAATTTAGTCAAAAGTTAGTGAACAAATTAACAGTCCAGTAACAGAACAAATAACTCAGTGAGTGATATGACTGAGTGAATGGGTTTTGACTTGTGGTAAGGATTAGTCTAGTCTTGGGGTCTACAGTCGAACTTGGCAATCAGCATCATCTTAATGTTGTTTTCAGTCAGGTTCTTTCAGTGCTGTGTCAGCAGCATCATGTAGTGGGAGAAAAGTCTCTACATCCACTGAGGTAGTCGGGAGGTGGGGGCACAAAGCTGCTATCAAGGCTAGAGTGGGCATCCTGTCCTCCCTCGAGACCCACCACCACACAGAACTGACCTGCACAGTGTCACTCTTGTCCATGTGAATGTAGCGGCGCCATTCCTCAGCTGACACTTGGATTAGGGTAGGTATGGTCTGGACATAATCATCCATGTTCTTTCTAATCCCAGTCACCTTTGCTGGATCAAACACTGGAATGGATTTGAAGAGCTCCATGCAGGGATGCCTTTCCATCACAGCCTGCAGCTTTGCAGAACATTCAGCTATGGTCTGCTGGGAAAGCTGAGCAGGTAACCGTCAACCAGTACCCTCAGCTGCTCTCTAGTAGTCTCAGGACGCCGGTCTTCAGCACCTGCAGTGCTTCCATACTCAAACAATATATACAGGTCATCCAGCTCTCCATGGATGGTGGCAGAGGACAGTCTGGATGTGTCTTGTAGTTTGGTGAGGGTGGCCAAGATCTCAGTGCTGTGTTCAACAATGAAGATGGTCTGGGCTTTTAACATGTGTATTTTTTCCTCTAGGAGTGCTCTTAGGTCCCTGATATGGAAAGTCTTGTACTTGTTGAAAAATTGTTGAAGAGACTCCACAGGCTCCAGTTGATGCTTACTTAAATATATGAAGTTTATTGAAAATAAATATCTGACATCAGAGAAGCCTTTGGCACAGTATACACATGGATACAGTCGCACAAAAACACTTAGCACAAACAGGAAAATAATCACTTCTTATAGAGTTGCTCAGTTCACGCCACCAGGGAGGGGAGAAACAGGGACACCTGGTGTCAGAATGAACTCTGATTGGAAAATAATACGGCAGCTGTTGTTACCCATCCAAGGTTACCACCTTATCTCCCAGCCTGACGCTGTGAACCTAAAACATCTCTTGTACGAGACCTTGGAGGCCAGAGTCAGGCCCTGTAGATGAAATCATCACATTAAGGCTTTGATGAGCACATTCTGTGGTTTTAGAGAGGCAGGAAGCCAAAGTTTGATTCCTAGATTGTACTGAAAGTAAAGGAAAAAGGCAGATATTCACTATACATTTTACATACTATACATAACATTTACTGAAAAACATTTTGCTATTTGCTATAATGCTCTAATCTACACAGCTTGATAATGTTTCCCACAAATGTCATTAAAAACACATTGATTGTGTCTGGAATTGCAGATACCAACATTCGAAATGAATTCTAGGATACTTGGCTGTGTTGCTTGAGTATACTTCAGTGTGAACAGTCTGCTGGTAATGACATACTTACTCAATGATTAATTAGGCAGTATTAAGTGGCTAGTCAGACTCCTTATCTGTTCTGGACACACACAAACACACACACAGGGGTAGAGAGAAAAAGAAACTTGTCCATTACTTTTTCTGCTAATTTTTTATATGAAGGCATTCTAATATCTCTCAAAAAAGGCCACAAAACCTTATCTACACACACACACACACACACACACACACACACACACACACACACACACACCAAAAAGGCAATGATTTATAAATGTTTCCAAGACCAGGACCTAAATGCTAGCCTGACTTCAGCTGGCTAGCTTTGCCTCTATATGTAGAGAACTATAAGTATCATCTTGATGAGGATATTAGCCAGCTGTTAGCTGTTAGCTGGGCAGCTCATAAACACTATTTTAATTGGTAAATTGGTAACATTTTGAGTAGAATTTCAAATCTTAGCCAGCTAGTTAACAGAGGGATTATGCTTACCTATACAACTTGCTTTCCTGTTTTTATGCCTTAAGGACTTCAGATGCTCCAGCACGGTCTACCTCCTCAGGTGGTCCACTGAGGCAATTAACACCATTAATAAGACCAGGAAAGTCCTCATGTTGCACTCTGATGGATCCGCGATCTCTCGAAGAATATGCTGCGTGGAAATAATAATAACTTCTTAAATAACTTATTATTCTGCTTTGTATCTGTTAATTAAGATTCGTCACGCTGTCCAAGTAGATCTTAAAATCCCGGACCATGAGCAGTTCAGCAGTCCGCCCTTCCTCCGTCAGTCTTAGAGGAAGTGTGAAATCATTTCCAAGTCCAACACTGGTAGAAGCTGATGAAAGTCTATCACTTTTTTCAATATGTCGTCACTGAAATATTCTGTGTAACTACACAATGAGTAACACACAACAACACACAACTACACACATGACTAGAAACTGTGGATACTGCAGTGAGGGAAGAAGTATTGAGATTGTTTGCTTCAGTAAAAGCACTAATACAGCAATGTGAAAATACTCCAAGTAAAAGTCCTGTATGAAAAATGCTACTTAAAAAGTACAGAAGTATTAACAGCAAAAAGCCTTTAAAGTATTTTAGTAAAAGTAGTGATTTGGTCCCTCTGACTGATTTATTATTGTATATGACATCATTAGATTATTAATACTGAAGCATCAATGTGTAAACAGCATGTTACTGTTGTAGCTGCTGATGGTGGAGCTAGTTTCAACTACTTTATATACAGTTAGCTAGTTTAGTTCAGTGGTTCCCAACCAAGGGGTCGGGCACCTCCAAAGGGTCACCAGATAAATCTGAGGAGTCATGAGATGATTAGTGGGAAAGGAAAGAAGAGAAAACAAAGTTCTGATACACAAATCTGTTCTCAGTTTTTGGACTTTTTCTCTAATCTTTGATTTTTGGTGAAATATTGGATCATTTGAACATTTATTGAAATGAAACCATGTGAGAAGTTTAGAGGAAAAATCACTATATGGTGGAGCTGTTAACAACTCATAGACATCTGAAATGTGACCCCGACTACACACTGCTTTTTGTAAGACGTCAAAAGCCAAAAAGGTTGGAAACCACTGGTTTCATCTTTAACAATGTGTTGTATTTTAAAAGCTTGTTATATTATCCATTGTGACAAATCATCATCTGAAAAGTAACTAAAGCTGTCAAATAAATGTAGTGGATTAGAAAATACAATATTTCCCTCTGAAATGTAGTGGAGTGGAAGTATAAAGTAGTATCAAATGGAAATAGTAAGTTAAGTACAAGTACCTCAAAATTGTACTTAAGTACAGTACTTGAGTAAATGTACTTAGTTATTATATAGTTATTAGTCGGCTAAAATAATATTTTTAAGAAACATTTGATTATGTTTTTCTTTTAGTGTTTTTTATTATTGCCAATTAGGGCACCAGCATGCTGCTCTGTTCACTAAATACACTGAAGAGTGAAAACTAAGTTAGCTATATCAATATTTGTTATTTATAATTAACTAAGTAAAATCTATGTTCAGTCAATGACAGCTGACTGGCTTTAACTCGCCTCTTTACAAGGCCCTGCCCCTCTGTGACGCTTCTTGATTTACCCGTCAGTCAGCACCGAGCTTCACGGTGAGGAGGTGCGAGGGGAAAGCAGATGAGATGGGACAGACCGACATCAACATACCTGGTGAGAGCGTTTGTACACATAACTTTAGGCACTGTATAGCCAAAGCTTTATGAATGGTATACTCACCTGTACAGATTTCTACATACTGTATGTGTGTGTGTGCAGTAAACCTGTTGCTATTTCAGTCTTGCTGCTGCTACTTAAATCGCTTGAGATCTGACAACAGATTGTGTTGGGATTTAGCCGGCGTTAAGTCAGAGAGTAGTGAGTCACTGTCTTAACATCCTGCACATGGCAATAGTTTCATCAAGGTTGTCTAAAATCACCCATTTGTCATCAGAAACAGGAGCGCTCTTCACATTTGGAAAAAGCAGTTTTGCTGACAATGTGCCAAGTACATTCTGGGTGAAGAATGACCACCCACTGCACATATCATGTGGTGGAGAGCACACTGCTGTCATCACAGGTGCACACACCAAATGCATATTTTATTAATGAATACCATGTTTAACAATACATATTTGTGTAATTGTGTAGCCAAATCAAACTTGTAATCTCAGTAATGATTCTTATGTCTGCAGGAAAAGGGAGGCTGCTCATGTTTGGTGGTAACACATGGGGTCAGCTGGGGCTGGGGCTTAAGCCCGTTACCAGCAAACCTGCCTCTGTGAAAGGTAAGTTACTTTAAGTCAGGGCTGCAACTAACGATTATTTTTTCATTAATGATTAATTTGCCAGTTATTTTCTCAATTAATCCTCAATGTTTTATAAAATGTAAAAAAACAATGAAAAAGCCCAAACAGACATCTTCTAATCACTTGTTTTGTCTGGTAGACAGTTCACAACCCAAAGATATTAAATTTACTATCACATAAGACAAAGAAAAGCAGCAAATACTCACAAGAGAGAAGCTGAGACCAGAGAATATTTGGCAGCTTTGCTTGAAAACTGACAATTAAACAATTAAATTATAAAAATTGTTCTGTCAATCAACTAATCAGTTAATCAACTAATTGTTTCAGCTCTATTTTACAATTGACTGAAGAAGCATTAATTTAGGTGTTTTTAAGTTGTTTTAGTTTTTATAACGACTGTGTATTTCCCTTTTAGCCTTAAAGCCTGAGAAGGCGAAGCTTGTTGCTTGTGGGAGAGATCACACAATTGTCTGCACATGTAAGATATATGAAAGATTTTTCCATGGACACAGACCAGTAGCACCCAAAAATTAATTATTTTTGTATTTAATTCATGATTTGTATGTTTTTAGGGCAGGGTAGTGTGTATGGTGCTGGCAGTAACCAGGAGGGGCAGCTCGGCTTAGGCCACTGCAACAACACTACATCCTTTCAGATGCTGCATCCCTTCTGTGACCATGCACCAATCAAAATGCTTTCTGCTGGCTGCAACACCTCCGCTGCCTTAACAGGTTCGAAAAGTGACAAGTAATAATGGTTTAAGTGTTTTTGGTAGGCAAGATGATCTGGCCAAGGCCCGAACTGCATGTATGTGTGTATGTACCTCTGATTGTGTGCGTGTTTGTGTGTGTGTGTGTGTGTGTGTGTGTGTTTGTGTATGTGTGTGTTGGTAGAGGACGGGAGGCTGTTCATGTGGGGAGACAACTCTGTGGGTCAGATTGGTTTGGGGGACGAGACGTTTGCAGCAGAACCCAGAGAGGTGAATGTTGGGGAAGCGGTGACATGGGTGTCCTGCGGGTACCAGCACTCAGCGTTTGTCACAGGTGAAACACAGTTCATCCAAACACAGCTCACACTTGAGTGAACTAGTTTAATCAATCAAACAAGCTTTGATGAGGCAAATAATTTTTCTATCTGTAAAAGTTCTTTTAGTTTGAGCTTTGCTGACGTGGTCATTTGATCAGATTTGATTGTAAATGATATGTTGGCTTTGTCCCAGTGGATGGAGACCTCTATACGTTTGGTGAGAGTGCGAACGGAAGGCTTGGTCTCCAGATGGGACAACTGGCCAATCACAGAGTCCCTCAGCGGGTGCAGGGCATCCTCAGACGTGTCACTCAGGTGTGCTGTGGAGGGGAGCACACTGTGGCACTCACAGGTATCAGTATTATTGGACAGTACTTACACTGAGTGTCCACTGACACCTCTAATTATGATTAATATACAGTATATAAGAAACACAAATATTTAACTTCCTAGCCTAGTAATGAGCATAATCTGTTTTACTGTCTGTTCTTGCTGTGTAAGAGGAGAACGTGTTCACATTTGGCCGGGGTCAGCACGGTCAGCTGGGCCATGGAACATTTCTGTTTGAAGCTGATTTGCCAAAACCACTGGAGCACATTTGTAACAGTGGCATCAAGCACATCAGCTGCGGAGAAAACCACACTGCTGTGATCACAAGTAAGCAGTCTTTTAACCTCTCTCTAGTCACTATGATAGTGTTAAATATTAATTTCCATTGTCTCTTCTTGCACAAAGCTCCTGAATTAGTTGCAATAATGTATTTTTCATGGATTGAATTCTGATTTACTTTCTGATCTTGAAACACTGATCCACCTAGTCTGCCTTGTTACTTAATCAGCATTTCAACCCCAATTTACAGTGCAGTTAAATAGTTGTATGATTATTACACCTGAGTAGTGCAACAGACCTTAAATATAATCTTCAAACTTGAATGCATTTTTTCCTCTTCTACAGATAGTGGGCTGCTTTACACTTTTGGCGATGGTCGCCATGGAAAACTGGGGTTAGGGGAGGAGAACTTCATCAACCAGTTCAGCCCGACACCTTGCACACGTTTTCTCAAGTACAGCGTACAATTCGTAAGTATGAAGGGCTGCAGTGGTGGATTAGATAGTAGAGCAGATCTTCTACCAAACAACAGGGTCCCTATCTCCACCTATGTGCATGTTGAAGTGTTCTTGAGCAAGACAATGAACCCTCAAATACTGGTTTCAAACTGGTCTAAAATGTTATGTAAATGAAAGTAAAGAGTGGCTGAGTACAGTGATTGTGAGTCACTAAGCTAAGTACACAGTTCACAGTTGTAAACAGTCCATGTGTCCTCTTGTGTTTAGGTGTCCTGTGGGGGAAACCACATGCTGGTACTGGCTGTACCCAGACCACCAGAGAGCCCAGAAGTGGCACCAGAGATGGATGTCCCAATCACTGAGAATATTATGGAGTCAAATTGCACAGAAATTCTCCAACTAGACCCTTTGTATGATCCTACTCCAGTAGTTACAACCCCACACGGGGCCCCAGCTGCTCGAGCCCGCCACAGAGAAAAAGTAAGATGATGTTTGAGATGATTGTAGTCATGTTTTAAATCCAGCAGGGAGCAGTGTTGCACCAGATTGTAGCTCTGCTGCAGTGCCACTGAGTGCCTGTCTGGGGGAGCTCTGTAGATGAGTTTCAAACCTGACTCAGTAATGCTTTTTCTGTTTTTCCTCTCTGTCTTTCAGGAAAGTTCTGTCGAGCTGTTTGGGGAGATGTTCGACAACCTCCCTCGTCTCAGTGCAGGCTTCCTCAACACCTCTTGGCAGAAATCCAGAAATATCCTTAACCCTAAACATCCTTCAAACGATTCGACTAATTCGTCATCATCCCCCAAATCTCAATCAGAAGTAACACCAAGCCCACCGATCTCCCCCAGATCTCCGTCCAAATCCCCTCTGAGTCCAGTGTTATCCTTTAAGCCATCAAGCCCAGATTCTCAGTCATCATGCACGCCTCAGAATAAAACCTCTTCCACCACCCCCTCTAAGTCTAAATCCAAAGAGGTGCCTTCTCCCTTATTGTCACCTAAGTCTGTAACTAAACGTAACCCTAACATCCCGGTATCCCCTAAAAGGACTGCAAGAAAAAAACTAAGTGACAAAACGCAGTCTCCTCTACCACCTAAAGAACCCTGCAGCCCCAATAGACCCCCTAGTCATGTTTCCAATAAGCATCTCAGTGAGGAAGAGCATCCTGCTTCGCCACAAACAGGTATTTTAAACATATAATTTTAGCAGCTTTCTGTTTTTGAGCTGAGGTTGATCTTGCACTCCCATAAAAATATAAAAATAGGTGCTGTAGTGTACAGCAGTTTAACTATACTGTGTCTTTTGTTTCAGATGGAGAATCTGAAAGAAAAATGGTCATAGAAGATGTGGAGGAGAATACCTCTGAGAACTGTGACTTTTTGCCAAATATGGTGAGATCAGTGTATTTTTTAAATAGCCCATTGTGCTATGGTTCAACTTTAAACACATAATTTTGTCCAAAGCCTGTAGAACATTATTTTGCTCTTGAGACTCCTTGGTTTTGGTCTACATTATGAGCACTCCAGGGCAGGAAGCAGCGACTTTGAACGCTCACTGACTTTTCCAGGAAATGTGCATAGCTCAGCATACATTCGGTATCCATGTGGGTGTGTGTTCTTACAAGCATGTGTGTATATGCCTGTGGAGGCATTTTCCACTTGGTGTAACACGAAGGCAAAATGTTTACTCATCGAGTTTAATTGAATCTGGTCTTTTGGTGTCTTATTTCTGTACCATCTGAATTTGCTTTTTTTCGACCAGGAATGTGTGTAGTGAATCTCCTCAAAGCAGATTCAGAGATTAGGATCTTGCCAATACACAAATCTGTTTGGGCTTCAGGCTCAGATACACACACACACACACGCACACAAAACATACAATTTCTTAGAAAAACTGGCAGGAATCTTGCCACATCTCATCAGTGTTTCCACAGCTAGTGATGAAGCAAGCTGTGAAAGAGTCACCAACAATGTTGTGTGTCGCAGTGCAACATGTGGTGCGCAGTAACCCGTTTCAGTCTTAGTTGTAGTGTTAAATAGGCTCATGTCTGTTTTTGCATCTACGTGTTTGCTCATACACATACAGGATTTAAAGTGAGACAGAGAATATTACTTTGAATAGTCACTAAATGATTGTTTACGAGCTAAAAATTTCATCATTTTAAGAATCATACATAAGAATCTTTATGATTGTTAAACCTTCACTGAAGCATCAGAAACTCTGCCGTGACCGTGATTAAATGAAGCTGTTTAACATCACACCTCACTGACCCCTAATTAACCACCTTCTGTTTATCTCCAGCACAGATGGAAAAATCAGGATTCCCGTTCTTTTCTCAATCATCTCCATGGTTTTCTCTACCTCTGCGCCCACTTCTGTATTTAAACCTGATGACAGATTTGTTGATTATGTGTGTACATAACATATTGGCTATGAATGATATTCTTGGTGTTATCATTCAAACCTACTCTTACTGCAGAGAAACAGAGAAGAAAAGATTAAATTGTACTGTACAAAAATATATTGGTACATGTGCAGAAGATGATAGACAGATGATATCCAAAACATACACTGGCATTAATATTGTACACTGTATTCAAAAGATCTTTTTAAACATTTTTAATGAATGACATATACTGTACACCTAGAAAAAATGAATGAAACCTGTCTCCAGACAAACTGGTTCTGATTCTGCTCATGTAGGTAAACATTATTTTTGCTCCAGGGTTATTGACCAAGAAACCACTTTCTTAAACTAGAGATGACATTTGGCAATAAAATAAACATAAAACACCACAATTACATATCCAGTCATATTGATTGCAGGTCTGCTGCTATATTTATACATTTTTATTTTTTTAAACACAGTATTAACAGCATATGACATTTCTCTGCCTGATTCTATTTTTATTTTTTTATTACTATATATTATTTTTTAAAAATGTTTTTATATATTTTTTATATTTTACAAAAAACTTTTCTCTGTGATTCATTACAGGAAAAGAAAAAGGGCAGAGCTCTTAGAAGAGCTGTGAAAGAGGCAGAGGACTTTGCTGAACAGCTTTTCTCCAATGGGAAGGCAGAACAAAACCCTCACAAGGCCTTATCCACAGAGCCCCTGAAAGGCTCCAGCTCCTTAAAGAAAGAAGTGTCTCTGCTAAAGAACATTAGAAAAAACTCCAAACAGACATCTAAAGGCAAAGAAAACATCACCAAACACGCCAATACAATCAAAACTCAAGGAGACAGACAAACTCAAAAACTCTCTCAAGAGCTCTCTCCTTTTAAATCTGGTACATCAAAACAAAGCAAGTCGTCAGAATTGAGCTCAAAGACTCCACAATCTGTCTGGAGGACACTGACTGAGCCACAACAGAGACTGTCTGAGGTGAAAGGAAATGCCAGGAGAAATAGAAATTTAAAAGAAACTTCTGTGAATCGAGACGACGTGAAAGCTAGCTCCTTTAATGATGACTTGAAAAAGACAACAGGCTCACAGAAAAAGGAGAAAAGAAAATCACCAGCTTTAGACAAGACATCCCCTGTTATTGAGGTCACTACAGGAAATGATATGACCAGCATGTCTGTCAAAAGTGGAAATATGTCATCTGTAGAAAATGCTGCAGAGGAAGAGAGCAATCATGCAGAAATCCAGAATAAAACCGCGGATGTCAAACCTGTTAAAATGGAGGTGCAACAGGAGACACAGCAGGTCAAATCGACTCCAACAAAAGATCTGCACAAGGTTAAATCTAAAGGTCAAAGTAAAGCGCAGGATGTTAAATCACCACCAGTGAAAAAAGAAACCACTCCTTTCACCACACCTGTTCAGGCTAAATCTAAGAAATCTCTTGGTGTAAAATCTACACCTGTGAAAGTTAAAGGGAAACCTCAAGAGGTCAAATCCACACCAGTCAAAACTCCAGTTAAAAGTAGAAGCAAAGGGAAGGGTGCAGAAAATGAGTTAAACTTTGCCAAGAACACAGCTCAAAAAATTAAAGATAAACCTGTTGATAAGCAGAAGTTGCCCGATGATGACAGCGCTAATCTAACTGAGAAAAAGAAGGTAAAAGAATCTAAACTGAAGGCAAAAACAAAGCCAGGAGAAGGAGAAGGAGAGAAAATCAAAGGTGAAGATGAAGCTGATGAAGACACTAAAGATAATACTAGGGCCAAGCCGAAGAGTAATCTCCGTGGAGGCTCCAGCCAGCTGTTATCACAGCAGGATGCACCTACCGAAGTGATCTCTACCCCCATCTCCTCACAGAACCCTGCGAGAACAGAGGTGATTTCCGTCAGTGATGCCAAATCCCTTCAAGGCTTTGAACCTGTTGATAGAGATCTGCTTGTTTCTGAAAGAGACAGAGATGATATTCAGTGCCTGACAGAAGAAAAACCAAGGTGGGGCGAAATTCTCAGTGATGCAGCCTCTGTTCTTCCTGCTGTAGGGATGGCAGGTGCAGCGATAGATGTCATTAGTGAAGCGTTGACAAGTGTGAGGGGTTTTCACTCTGAGAGTGACACAGTTACCTCTACACCACCTAAAACATCTAGCCGAGCGAACCAGTTCACAAAGCAGACTGCAATTATGCAGCCGTCATTCTCCTCGACATTGTCACATTTGTCTTCAGTGGAAGGATCAAATGTAATAGAAGAAAGCAACAGCAAAGATACAGAGTCAGGAAATGTAGTCAAAGAAGAAGAAAGTTATTGTACCACTCATGATCAGTCAGAGCGGGAGGCGATGAAAAGTGACACATCTGAGCAGATTGAAGGTGAAGACGTTTCACAAGCAGAGGTGCAAAAGAGCAGCACAAACACAGAAACTTCCCAACAAGAACATGAAGAAGAGGAGGATGAAGATGACACAACCTATAAGGCTTCTGAAGAGGATGAGGATAATGAGGGAGAAGAAACAGACACTGAGGATGAGGAGCAGAAAGAAGATGAAGAGGGAGAAAGTGGAAGCGATGTGGAGGACAAAGAAAAGGAGGAGGAAAGTGAAAGGAGTGATGTCACAGAGGCTGAAGAGGAGAGCGGCTCTGGGGAGGGCGAAGAGGAGCAAGACGATGCAACTGAGGAGGGAGAAGAGGCGGAAACAGGATCCAGCAATGATGAAGAGGTTGAAGTAAGCGATAAGAGTGATGCTACAGAAACTGAAGGGGAGGAAGAAGAGGGAGAAGAAAGCAGCGAGGAATCTGAAGCAGCGGAGAAGGAGGAAAGTGGAAGTGAAGAGGAGTCCAGTGAGGAAGACAATAAAGAGGAAGAAGAGGAAAGTGAGGCGAGTGATGGTGAAGAAGATGAAAGTGGCGAAGAGTCAGGAAGTGCGGCTAGCAGCAAGAGCGAAGAGTCTAAATTGGAAGAGGAGGAGGAGGAGGAGGGAAGTGACGCTGCAGAGTCTGATTCTGCAAAGAGTGAAGAAGAAGAAAATGATGATGATGTTGATGAAGAAGGTGAAACTGAAGAGGAAAGAGATGATGAAGATTCCACTGAAAGTGAGGATGAGGAGAAAGACTCAGAGGATGAAGGGACAGATGAGAATGAAGAAGAGGATGATGATGATGATGATGATGACGATGATCAGAAACAGGATGAAGTGAGTGTTGAAAATGAGGAGGAAGACAGTGAGGCTGTTGGAGAAGAGGAAGAGGGCGAGGAAGATGAGGAAGAGGCATCTGTAGATGAGAGGAGTGAGAAAGAGGCTGAGGAGGAAGAGGAAGGGGGTGAGGAGGAGGAAAATGAGGGGCAAGAGGAGGAGGAAGAGGATGAGGGAGGGCCTGAGGAAGAGACGGCAGAGGAGGAGGAAGAAGAAGAGGGTGAGGAAGAGGAAGATGAGGGAAATGAGGAGGGTACAGAGAAGGAAGAAGAGACAGCAGAGGACGAGGAAGATGAGGGTGAGGGAGAGGAAGATGAGGGAAAGGAGGAGGGAACAGAGGAGGAGGAAGAGATGGCAGAGGAAGAGGAAGAAGGAGAGGGTGAGGAGGAGGAAGAAGAGGGTGAGGAAGATGAGGAAAAGGAAGAGGGTACAGGGAAGGAGGAAGAGACAGCAGAAGAGGAGGAGGAGGAAGAAGAGGGTGAGGAAGAGGAAGATGAGGGAACAGAGGAGGGTACAGAGAAGGAGGAAGAGACGGCAGAGGAGGAGGAGGAGGAAGAGGGTGAGGAAGAGGAAGATGAGGGAACAGAGGAGGGTACAGGGAAGGAGGAAGAGACAGCAGAGGAGGAGGAAGAAGGAGAGGGTGAGGAGGAGGAAGAAGAGGGTGAGGAAGAGGTTGCAGAGGAGGAAGGAGAAGAGGAAGAGAGTGAAGGTGCGGAGGAAGGAATAAAAGGAAAAGATAAAGGCATGGAAGCTAAAGAAAAGGTCATGGTAGAGACAGAAGAGGAGGAGGAGGAAGAAGAGGAGGGTGAGGAAGAGGAAGATGAAGAAGAGAATGACACGCAAATTAAACAGAAAACAGAGACAAGACTCAAGAAAAGTAAGAGAGAAGAGGAGAGTGAGGAAGGTGAGGAAGAAGCTAACAAAGGGGGAGAAGAAGCAAGTGAAGAGGAGGAAGAGGAGGGTGAAGAAGAGGAGGGAGAGGAAGAGAGTGAGGACAAGGGAAACGCTGCAAAGCTGGCTGAAGAGGAACAGGAAAGTGAGGAAGAGGAGGAAGATGAGAATGAAAAAGAGGGAAATCCAAAAGTGGGGGAGGAAGAGGAGGAGGAGGAGGAAGGAGATGAGGAAGGAGAAGAAGAAGATGATGAAGAGGCAGGAGAGGAGGAAGAAGAGGAAGAGGAGGAGGAAGAAGAAAAGGAAAAGGTAAAATCGGCAAAAGCAAAAGAAGAAGACAAATCGCCTCCTAAATCTGCTCCTCCAGACAGGAAGGAGAGAGAAACGCCCAAACCAGCGCCGAGGACGAAGCAGAGAGCAGCAGGGGAGACGAAACCTGACGACCCTCAACAGTTCTGGAACGACGTGCTGCCGCAGTACCTCGACCTGCAATGACATCATCAAACGCCGTCCCTCAGCTGAAAGAACACACAGACTCGTACCAACCAATCAGCTGCCAGAGTGTCGGTAAACGTTTTATATGTATTTATTGTCAAAAAACAAGTCAAATTCCAGGAAGAGACCAGTTAGTTAGTCTGACATCCTGACTGCCTCTTGAAAAATACGTCACAGATATGTCGTTTAACTTTTAAAGGGGACATATCGTGCTTTTTGTGATTTTCTGTCATTTATATACTGTTATAATGTCGGATGTTTATGTTAAACATGGTCAAAGTTCCAAAACTTGTGTTGAACGTATTTAAAATGCCGCCTTCAAGTCAAAAGTCAGGGCTCAACCTGCTCTGAACGATTTGATTGCAAAGTTACCTCTACTTCCTCCTCACGATGACACGCAACAAACGGGCGTCTGTTCCATAGTCTTTGTTGTTATGGTTGTTAATGTTGTTCGTGTTGTCCAATCGCATTTTTTGGATCGGATTTGTGTGAATTTGAAGTGAAGTGAAATCCTACGACTATTGTTTGTAAGTCTGTCGAGGGACAGGAGCTGACCAATCAGAACAGAGTGGGCTCAACAGAGGGGGGCCTTAAAGAGACAGGAGCTAAATAAAAAGGCCTGTTTCAGACAGAGGCTGAACTGAGGGGCTGTGTAAAGAGTCAGTATAAGATAAATAAGGAGTTTTTTAAACTGTAAATCATGCAAAGATATTCCAGTAAAGCCCCAGAATATGATATGATATGAATATAGATCTGAAAATGTGCATCTTATGTCCACTTTAAAAGTCTCAGTAATTGACAGGGATTGACTCAAAATAAAATACAGTGCCCACGTTCATGGTAACGAAGCAACATGTCACCCAGTGCAGCGATGTGGCTCATTGATGTGCTCTTAGTCATTTTTAGATAATGATGCAGGTCTGTGGAACAGATGAATAAATTATATCCAGCTTTAGCTACACTTGTTAGTTGGATCAAAAAATGATTTGGGCATTTCATGGGATTTGTTGAAAAAATATGTTGAAAATATGAAATATTATCAGACTTATCTTTTAAAAATGTAAATGTGAGTCAAACTAAAGTGTAACAGTTGGTAATACTGGACACATACTGGTCTTTTTTTTAAAGGTACCAACTACGGAACTGGTGCAATAATTTACTGACTATTGACATGGAAGGGGATTCTGTGCCAGTAGTCCACAGGCCGTCGGTCCAGACTGGTTTTCCGTGCTGATAGTAGATTGTTCTATTGGTACGTAAACACAGTTTTAACAGGAGGGGGACATTATTTTAGGGGGGAACAGACTTCGAGCATTTTAGTGCTGTTAAACGGGGCATTCTTGCTGGATATTTTTTATCATCACATCGGGCATTTTAGTGCTGTTAATGGGACATTTTTACCTAATTTTACTGTTTTAACCCAAACCTTGATCTTTCCCTAATCCTAACCAAGTGCTTTTTGTGCCTAAACCCAACTATTTTAACCAAAACCATGGGAAGGATTGGCATATCACCTGCGAGCAAAAACATTTCTCTATTTTAAAACAATTTGAATTTGATCACGTGATCTTGTGCAATCAATACCAATGTGCATGTTTATTAACCCCGTACAAACAATAAATGTACCACTGACACGGAGGAATTTGTACCATTAGCCACTTCCTTTTTTAAAACATTAAAACTGACTGAAAACATTACAACTTTTTGATATAAAAGTCTGTATAAGTTTTTAAGGCTAATTGTGTATTTTATTCTTTGTGTTCTCATAAATGTTTATTTGTATTGCTGAGTGTGTGCCTTGTTTCTGAGTGGATATTGTTAAATTATTGTCTATGAATAAGATGATATGTTTTGATTTAAATGTTCAGATTGTACATACAGACAGGTGATAAATTAAAGGATAAACTGGTACAGGTCTGAATGCTTGACCCCTTCAGTGAGGGGATCTGGGGGGCATTTTTCTGACATGGTTTGGGTCCACTTGTCCCCTTAGAGGGAAAGGTCACCTCAAATCAATACAAAGTTATTCCGAGTGATCACCTTTATCCTATGATGAAACATTTCTATCCTGATGGGAGTGGTCTCTTCCAGGATGACAATGTCCCAATTCATAGAGCACAAGGGGTCACTGAATGGTTTGATGAGTATGAAAATTATGTGAATCATATGCTATGACCTTCACAGTCACCAGATCTCAACCCAATTGAACACCTGTGGGAGGTTTTGGACTAGACAGCGCTCTCCACCACCATCAACAAAACACCAAATGAGGGAATATCTTTTTGAAGAATGGTGCTCATCCCTCCAGTATTTTCAGAGACTTGTAGAATCAATGCCAAGGCACACTGAAGGTGTTCTGGCAGCACATGGTGGCCCAACACCTTACTAAGAAAATTTATGTTGTTTTTTTCTTTAATTTGTCACCCACCTGTAAATTAAAAAACACTTATCTTTCTACATACTTTTCACTACTTTCATGGTGAGAAAACTCCTGCAGTAATTACACACTGTGTCAGTGCAGTGAATGTTTGGTTAGGAGGGAGGTATTTAGGTGGATTAGGAACAATGCTTTTAAATGTTTAAACATAGGGAATTATTCAAAATATACACAAAGAGAACACCTGCAGAGTGTAAATCTGTGTAAACAACAGGTAAACACAACAAAACAAAACACAGAGACAATCTTAATCCAAAATCATTGGCTGTAACACCACATCAGAGTGGCAGACCTCTCCCTCAGAGCCAGGAGTGCAATGATGGAGTCAGTTAACCGTTTCTTCACCTGACCTGAGTGAGAGGGACATTTCTGTCCGAACAGGCGTAACAGTTGGCTGAACCCACATGTAATTACAGATCAGGAGATCCTCTCGCAGTTACTGCACCACACACCTCCCCTTCCTGTTTCCTGACAAGACAAGGAACACTTCAACATGTTCATGTGTGGACTCGCCCCCTCACAGGCTACACAGGGTCTATTTAACCAACCTCTTGCTTGTGGAGGAGAAAATTAAACACTGATTAGTCTTTCAACACTTCTGTACTTTCACCCGGCTCTCCCGCTGTGTGTTTGTGTATGTGGGCACCTCTTATGAAACAGAGTAATAATCCGCTGTAGAAAGCCTCTATATAATTATCAAGCCGGAATAAATCTAATATGCTAAAAAAAACAACAACTATAAAATACTACTCCTGCAATACCTCTCCCACTACTATTGGAGAAACATGCAGTTTTGCTTACAGTATGGTCACTATACATTTAACCAGAAAAGCCTTGGTAGGAAAAAACTCATCCAACTTCCTGTTAGATATTCACATCATTAGCAAACAGTAAAACTGAGTAAACTTGTGCACCAATGTGATGTTGGAGCTTTTCAGTGGTGATGGTGGTGTGTTTGTGTAAAGCAGAAGAGAAAGAGATATTGAACAGCTTCTGTAACATACAGTAATGACTAGTCGTAAAGAGCGAGTGGAGCTCTCTAATTAGGGCAATCGTCTTGTTAAAACTGAATACTTAACCAACATCAAAACAGGAAGTATTCTCACAAACATTTGTCAACACCCTATGGTCAACACAATCATTTACCACAGTGGTTTCCAAACTGGGTTTACAGGCACTGCTGGGAGGCAGCCGAGCCATTGCTGTGGGACACGCATAACTAATTGAAAATATAGAATGAAACTTAACTTAAATATACCGACAACAGACATTTTGTCAAAATTGACCCAAGGACAACAGGAGGGTTAAGCACTGATGTAACTAATAACATCATTATTTGCTCTTCAAGCTGAATCCTGAGTCTTATTCATTTGCTAACTGTAAAGAAACAAGAGTACTATTATGCTAGCAAGGCTAGCAAGATTCAGCTAATCAGGTTAGCAAGATTTCCTCACTTGAGAGGGAATAAAAATACTCATCAAGCAAACATGTCAGTCAAAATCCAAAATATCAAGAAAGCCTTGCTGTCTTGCTCTGTTAATATAGAGTGTCTTTCATGTGTACAAATTCTAGCAGTTTAGGCAGTTTTAATGTATATTTTTCATTTGTAGACCAGAAACTAATGAAAAACATGCATGAGAGAAAACGCACAGTTCATGTTTGCGATAACTTCTCTCACGGACAAAATAGTTCAGTCCACAAAGGGCTTATTATCATTTTAGACAAGTTGATCAAAGAACATGATTAATTAATTAACAGTGTAAGTTAAAGGACCTGTGTGTAGCATTTAATGGCATCTAGCGGTGAGGTTGCAAATTGCAATCACTTGAATCCCCCTCCCCTTCCAAGCGTGTAGGAGAATCTACGGTGGCCGTGAAACTTGTGGAAAACGCAAAAGACCCTCTCTAGAGCCAATGTTTGGTTTTTCCATTCTGGGCTAATGTAGAAACATGGCGGTGCAATGGGGCTCATTCTATGCTAACAAAAACGATTCTTAAGTTTCAGGTGATAATACACTAATTAAAACATACTTATGAATATTATATTCAATTTCTGTCAAGTCCTAGATGCCACTAAATTCTACACAATGGTCCTTTAAAATAACACACTGTCTACCTGTGACCCCTCAGGTAAAATAACCTTAGGTAACCCTCAGGTATGGCCATAGTGTGGACATTAGCAGCTCATCCCAAAGGTGTTTTTTTAATCCTTATCAGATTGTTTAATTTGAAGTATTTTTAAAGGCTAGAAGAGGGTAAATTAATTAGTATTTATAAGTATATAAGTAGTATATATTTTCTAACTCTGTCCTCTGGACCCCTCAGACTCTTCTTGCTACTCACAGGATCCCGACCCCTAGGTTGGGAACCACTGGATAATATTTTATAAACTGTTCATTATTTGTATGTTGAGTATTTATGAGTACTCAGGTACCTCTAAATCATACTTATGTGCAGTAACTAACTGGGTAAATAAACATTCAGAGTGCATGAGATCAGAGACTTTAATGAGTAAAATAACTTTAATAAGTGGGTTTATTATTAGTTCAGTCCCTTGCGGTGATGATGAATACATGTCACAGTTTACCAACAGGGGTTGGCAAAGCCTTCACTATCTGCCTTCCCTCATACCGGTCAGCCTGACTGTGTTTGGAGAATCCTCCCTTGTTTCTGGAGCAAGAGGCGGGTCTTTGGAAAGCAGGAATGCGCTGGAAGTTTTCCTGCAAGCTCCCTTCACATGTTGAAGAGCGTCTGTCCCGCTTCTCAATATGGACATGTGGCCGCTGGTGCTCCTGTTTGTCCAGCTGTGCTTCTGCGCCGGGTACGAAGGTAAGGACCGATAAAAAAGGGCCCACATTCACCCCCGTTTACTTCTCTACTCTTCTGGTCCGGATCAAATAATCGAACAGGCTATCTTTAGACAGTCTGATGAAAATGGGATATATAGCCGTTTTAATGCTGGATTTATAGTAAACGCTTTCTGTTTTTTGTAGGTTTTTATTTTGCAGTTCTTGCATGTATTTGAGGCTTCTTATCTCCACTAATGGTTTTTGGTGAACCGCGCTTGTGTTTACGTGGAGGGGGAGGAAAGCGGGGGGAGTACAGTGTGCATCTGGGGGACGTTTCTCTGCACAGAGCTCAGTCTGTGGCTTTAATGGAAGCTGAGGTGCAGAGCTTTTCCTTGTCTTCAATTTGTATGCTTTATATTCTTTCACAAGAGCCCGAGAGCAAAACCTCCATCATCCAAATTAATTACTGCAGAGGGATGTCACATCTGGTGCATGTTGGTATAGCTTGCCTGGAGTATTTTACAGTACTTTACTGATGGGTTTCTGTCCTGGTGTTGAGTAAACAGAGAAGGACCCTCTGTAAAACACACATACACACACACACACACTGAAGTATGGCATCCAACATAAGGGAACATACAGGCTGCCAGGATAGACGGAGCCAGACAGAGCAGAGCCTGTAGTCTGCAGTGAGGAGCTGAAATGACTTCAAAGTCTGGACGTAAGAGTTTTGTGTGTGTGTGTGTGTGTGTGCAGTCACAGTGGCTATGTGCCTGTAGATGGTTTGAGAATGGCTCACCACCACTGCTGTATGATCATACAGGCTGGAACATGAACACAAGCTGGCGAGCAGATTTACACTGACAGACTAAAAACTGCTTGTCGACCTGACAGTCAGGCCTCTGGTCCGTACTTGTGCGTGTGTGAATTTATGAGGGGTACAGTGGTGTGCTGGTGTTTGTTCTGGTGGTCAGTTAGCCCATTTATCAGTTGTGTGTGCATGCCTTTAATAACAGCGGAAATCTTTGGGATTTCTTTTTAAGGCCAGTGTTCTGCATTGCTTCGTACAGTTAAACCCCTTAACAGCAAGTATTCATGAGAGCCTAATCATATTTTCCATGATGCTACTGATGTGAGTCTGAGGCAGAGATCCTCCACACATACAGGGAGTAACTTCAGGAAATGTCAGCACCATCACTGGAGAACCATTACTCTAAAGTAGTGTCTCTGCCACAAAAATGAGCAACACTTTATGAGGTAAATCCTGAACAGTTACAAAGGAACGACCAAAGAACAGATCAGAAACTATCTGTTAATTAATAAATATTTAATCAGAGATGTTTTATGTGGTTCTAGATAGAAATTAAAGCAGCACGTATAATAATAATATCGTTAGAATGAACTGTTGCAAATATTTAGATTCAGACTAATCAATATTTTCATAATAATAATGTGTAATGTGAGAGGTGTCGCTCGTAGTGATGAACCTACAGAGAATTATCAGTGGCTAAGCAGCTCCTCTCAGCTTTACGGAGCTTCATAGCGAGTTTCAGGTCATTGTTTAACTGTCAAGCCCAAAACTTTACTGTTTTAGTTCACTCTCACAGCTCTCATAGTGTAGTATTTGGTTGCAGCAAGAAGCCCTAAAAGCCCACTGTACACTACATGCTCTGCACCAAACAGCAAACAAACACAGTTAGCAACTAGCTGGTGAACATAGTGAAGCATTTAGTAGCTAAAGAGCCAGATGTTTCCCTCAGGACTTGATAGAAACCAAAACAGTTAAAAGAGAGTGAATATTGGACTAACTGCTGTAAATAAGCAGCTGTTTGCTAACAAGTTCAAAATATCAGCTTAAAAAGTTATACGTAAATGCTCTCACAACTTGTTTGCGCTGCCCCCAAGTGGCCAAAAAATCAATTAAATTAAGTTTCAAGATAAGATAAAATGCTATGTTGATAGAGCTGAAGGTAACCGGAGAGTCAGGTGATAATTCTATGAGTGACAACCTCCACATCACACTTACAGCTGAAATACAGCAGACATGGATGCAGTGCATCACGTAGGCCGGGCGGAGCGGGGTTTTCTACCTGCTATACCAACTCCATTCTCTGTCACTGCATGCATATTGAGTTTTGCCAGGTGATAATGCAGTTGGTTACGCAGGGTTTGGACGTGTTGCACCATGTCCATGCCTGGTGTAATCTGGCCGTTAGTCATTTTATATCCATTGTTAATACAAATGTACTGATTGGTGCAGCATTAAGCGCAGGCAGATAAATGCTGTGTTATTCTAGCAGTATATAATTGTAGGTTTCTATCTGTACATCTGCATGAATACTTTCAAAAGGAATCATTTCCAATGAACTCTGCTGCTATTACTCATTTTTGTGTCTCAGGTAATCCGGTGCATGATCCTACTCAGATCAGATTAGATTAGATTAGATTCTTTTTTATTTCAAACATGTTAAAATAACAAAACAAAATATATAGGCAGAGAGAGAAAACAAATAAAAATAACAGCAAACTTTCAGTGAGCAACACAAATAATAACCATTCAATGTTCGACAAGGGCGAAGGATGAAGTAGAACTTTTCTAGTCCTACCACCCTTTTTTAATACTTTATCAATCAAATCAAAGCCAAAAACCATAACCTAACCCTAACTGATGAGTAGCCTTAGCCTTTACTTACACTCTTAACTCTTAAAAAGATTTATTTTTCACCATTAATACTATATATTGTGTTGATCTATGGGTCCATCACTGCAGATGAGTTAACAACAGGATCAAGAGTTTGTTCTTGAGTTTCAGGAAATGTTGACGTGGTTAAGAAAGGAGCAGCAGGCGTGTTGGTATAGAGTTTGGGACAGAAATCAGTTTAGTGCTCCAAAAGGAATTTTGTAACTCTGCAATCATGTTGAATTGAGAGTTAAAGAAATGAAGTTAAAGATATTATTTTCTGCTCTGTTAGCTTGTAGCTATGCCTTTAACATTTACAGATAACAAGCTTCCATATAATGACAGTTTTTATTACAAACCTGCAGAGAAAAACTAATTGGATTATCAGCCTCTGTAATTGAAAGTTTATCAATTTGTCAGGAAGACAAGCTTTTATGCTCTCTCCACTGTTAACAGTTTGACATTTTTCTTACTAAGAAGTCATTTGAAGTAGAAAAGAAACAAACAAGAGGATGATGCTGGCTGAAGATCTAACCTCATCATGTTGAGAGATTTATTAGATCTAAATGAAAATAAGTCTCAGATCACATATTCTCCTCCTAGACTTTGAATCTCAAATACTTTTATCGACAAGGACAAGCCAGACTGAGTAAATATCATCTAACCGCAGAGTTGCAGCATTTTCAGACCTGAGAAGTGTCCAAAATCACTCTTCACTTCTCCCTGTATAACTCTCAATATTTTACTCTATAGTGAGCAGTACAATGAGATTTTGGACACTCATCAATCATCATCATTCTGTCAGTCAGCTTTAACATGTTTAGAGTCAGATATTTTCGCATCTGTAAATGTAATGCTTTATACATGCTATGGACATTAATTTTTTGTTCCATTGTGGAATTTTTTATATGTTTATGTGCTATATAGTGGATAAATTTACACATTCAGCATTTGGACAATCAAATAAAATGTCAGAAGATAAACAGCGCACTTTATAGTAAATAGGGATCGATTTCTAACCTGCGCCACCTACAGGCAAGAAGAATGACAACAGCAACCTCATGGATGTATTAAGGAAAACATTAACACTGGGCTTCCATAGGAATACTAACCTAATTTATGGCACATTTCGTTTTGTGTATTGACAACTGTCATAGCTAGCATATAGCAAATTGATTAATTTCAATGAAACTTACTCACACAGCGCAGACGCCAAAACAGTTTTTACTTTTGATTTCTGGTTGACGGCCTCTGCTCTGTGCGGCTTATACAGCACAGACATGTTTGTGTGTCTTGCTCTGTCCCTGCAGGCTCGTTCAACAGATTTTTGTACAGAGATGACTTCACACACAAAAAGGCTTGTCTTGGCTCTGAAAGTTTGTTTATGTAGCATATCTTCTGGTTTATATTGCGAGTTATTCTGTGTTCACACTGCTGTCGGTGTCCTTGTATGTCCTCTGTACTGCTGGTTACTTCAGAGGTGGAAAACCCCAAACCACATTTTGTTTGTATTATGAAAAAAAATGAAACTGAAAAAACTGAAATTATTATTTGATTAATTGAGTAGTTGGTTGAAAGAAAATCGGTCAGTAACAAGATAATAAGTTGACACAAGATTTAAAAAAAATCTTTTGGAACTTTGGGGGGTCTGTATGTATCTGTTTACACCACAGCCAAACAAACTCAGGTTGTTTTAATAAAGAAGTCGGTCAATAATCAACTGTTTTCCCATCTGAATCTGATTTCATACTGCACACGTGGTGAGCAGTTTCAGCAGAGGACAGTAAAGTTGGCTTGTTGAAAAGTTAGAGTTATGCAGCCCGTTGCCTGCGGCTCTTCGTCTAACAGCTCACTACATCTGCTCCCTCTTGTTCCATTACTTCCTGCAATATTTAAAACTGATGTGGGTTACATCCAAAAGTGCTGAAAATGACGGTTGTCTGGTTATGTAGATGCATTTTTGATGACCGCATGGTGATTCCTGTGGCTCCTTCATAATAAAAATCAACCCATGTTATACCAGTTGAATGCTTTTACTTATTTATTCATACAGAGTAGGTTGGCTGAGCATACATGCTCTTTTACACTAACGCCTTGCATAGTTAAATGAAATTACAGACAGAAAGTAACCGGTAGAAAGCATTTATCAAGAATGTTCTTGAAGTTACAGAGTTATAAGTGTTTTTTATATATATAAGTTGGGGATTTTACACCAGGGGCTTTGTGGATAAATAAGTATAAGTGGTTATTACATCTCTTGGATAGGGAAAGCCAACCAACTTTAGCGTATAGGATGCAGTGGTGAGTGTTGTATTTGTCACCAGGGGGCCAAGTGGTAAGTGGACTCTAGGGGCCTCACAGTGGAGGCAGCCACCATGTCGATAAATGACAACCCCATAATCCAGAACTGACAGGAAAACTGCATCAACAACCCTCTTTCTACAGGTCAGAGGGAAGCTGCTTCTGTTTCTTTACAACAGGCCGAGCTTTTGTCGTAGCTAAATAAGAAGGATTTCTATGTGATATTAAAATATGTAAGTTTGTCATCAAGCCAGATGCCAAGATATTTATATTCTGTGACCCTCTCAAAGTTAAACAGTTAAAGTAAAAGTTAAAGTAGAGATATAGAAATGATTATAATCTATATCTTTGGATCTGGAACACAGCATTTTTATTTTCATTGGGTACCAATTTAAGATGAATAAGTGCATCTTGCAGTGCATTAAAGGAGAGTTGTAATTTCATGATGGCTGTTGGACAGAATCGGTCACACAGTACAAAACATTATCATCTGCGTATCATTGGTTTGCAGGCAACTTGAAACCAGCACGGGACTGGCGGACTCCGCCGCTTACAGTAAAAACTACTATGTACAGAAGTATTTGCTAAATGTAATTACACTGAATGTCCATTGCAGAAAAAAATGCTGACCATAACTAGTGTTTAAGAAATGTTGGGATTTGTGTCTGTAGAAGAGAGAATAATTAAAGGGAACATATGCACATTTTCAGGTCTATATTTATATTCTGGGGCTTTACTGGAATCTTTGCATGGTTTACAGCTCAAAAAACTCCTTATTTATCCTATACTGATCCTGTATGCAGTCCCTCAGTTTAGCCTCTGTCTGAAACAGGCTGTTTTTGCTCCTGTCTCTTTAAGGCCCCCCTCCCAATGAGCCTGTTCTGTTCTGATTGGTTAGCTCATGGAAGCTTCCTGTCGGCAGATTTTGCCTCTATTTATCATTCTTTACTTGAAATACAAACTTCTCAAATAAATCCGTGCATTCTGTAGCCTGAATCCAATCTGAAATATTCAAGTGGACAACCTGAACAACCCATGAAACAACTTTAGCAATGAAGGCTGTGGAACAGACGGCCAATTGTAGGAATGTGTGAATGATCTGACGTCAGTTCGACAGGGATATAGTAGCTTTGCAAACAGTGTTGAGAGCTTGCTGAAGCCCTGACTTTTGATGCAGGGGGCATTTTTACATAGATTCACCTCAAGTTTTGGAACTTTGACCATGTTTAACATCCAACATAACAGTATATGAATGACAGAAAATCACAAAAAGCATGTTCCGTCCCCTTTAAGTCATGGATTTTGGGAACACCTGCCAGCCAGTCAAAACAAGTAGCTCCTGTTTGCCTGAAATGGCTGAAAGTTGATCATTCTTCTGGTGTGTGTGTCTCTAACTAATGTGCACTTTGAAGGGGGAGACACACACGCACACATATACACGTACACACACACACACACACACACACAGACACACAGACACACACACCTGTGATTAGTTTTCCATACCTTCCTGTGTCTCCTTCTCTCCATTAAACAGCAGACACTTTGGGTTTTCCCATTAGACAGCTAAATCTGACTCACTCAGTCTGCGTGTTTGCTCTGTACAATCCATGCTGTGTGATCTGACTGCTAAAACCTCAGAGCTTGTTGTGCGTGTGTTAGATGATTTGCAGCATTTTGGTCCAGACAGCTTTTATTAAACTGACAGAAAAGCCACGATGGGAAACGGGGAAAGGGGACGGGAGATGTACGCACAGTATCAGGTTCAGTGACCAACATGAAACTAGTATATGAAGCTAGAGGAGGGTGGAACACTCTTCCCTTGTGGATCCTGAACAGAGGACACATTCACACCGGAGTTCAAAACATCCCGGGGCCAAGGTTGAACACCCTTCCCCCATTTTAACCCCTTCCTCACCCATTTCCTCTATCCTTGTTTTATTGCTTCCTCAGCTGCTCTATCTCCCTCCATCCCTTCCTCATTCCTAAAATAATCCTCCCTGCTCATCACAATTCTCCTCACATTTGTCTTTCACCAGTGCCACTGAACTGTGTCCTGCAGCCACCACTGAGAAACATTTTAGTCCTCCTTCGATGCTGCTGTTTTACAGTCAAAAACATCTTTTGCTGTGTCTGAGTGATGTGTGCAATGTTAAAGCTGAATTAAAATGTATATCTATCTATGGTAAGTATAATCTATGGGAGCTGTTTTGGAACAAAGAGTCTCAAAATATTTTTACATCCTCCGTTTCTACCAAACATAACAGGGGGCCGTAACAAGAAACCACTGGATTGAATCAGTGAATCTTTGTGTTAAACAGACTCCTTTTTCCAAACCAGATGGAAAAAGACGATCTTTTCTTCTTTCTGCATGTCTCCTGTCCAAAAGATCCAGATCACCCCCCAGAGTCTGGTTCAGATAAATACTTAAGCAATACTTTGTAAGCCTGTTCTCGGTACCTTACGGGTCAGCCCAGGACAATGCTTTCAAACATTGCCTAACATCTTGGATGCAGCGCTTTTCTTTGTATTAGTTTCTTTTTCTCCTTTCCTTTTATCCCCAGGGTCAGGACAGTACGCCTATGGAGACGATGAGGACTGGTATTCTCGTAGATATAAAGGTGACTGCAATACACACGTGCATTCTGAAAAGTGACCCACATTTCAATTTAGGGATCATTTTATTGAGATCAAAATAAACACGATTTCCCGAAATACCTCACCTCATACAGAAAAATAGCTCTTTGAGAGTTCATGAAGTTCCCCTAATGAGTCATAATTCAACAGAAGTTAGTTCAGCCAGTTTTGTAAACTGACACAGTTACGTCAAAGATGCTTCTAGCTTTAAATTCCGGGTCACTTAGACACGGAACATTATCCTCGAAGCCAAGCCAAACTCTCCCCTTGTGTAAAAGCTCAAATGTAGTATTATTTTCTCTTACTCAGTGGTTGTGGAGACTTTGCCAACACACACACATACAGAGAGACCAGGAGTGTGGGAGGCTTGCTGTGTGATGAATACTCATTTTTATTCCAACTGGAAATTAGCCTAAGATGGTGTGTATTCTCCTCTCCAAGTGCATGCATGTGTGTGTGTGTGTGTGTTGGTTTACCAAGCTGAGTGTTTGTCCTGAGCCAGCAGGAAATAAACTGCAGATTTTGATTTCCGCGTATTGGAATAGAAACCTTGTGGCCCCTCAAACTTGGCATCAAAAAAGGAATTTTTACGCAAGCTTTGTAGAGATGAGTAGAGGTATCCAATATGGGCGGAGAAACTTTGAAAACAAACATGGTTGTCTGGTAGGGAGGGATATTGAGCCCAGAAGCTGTCAAAAAAATTGTTTACACAGTATATAACTAATGTTCCCCAATAAGTAATTTGTGCGCACAAACTACTGATTCATATTCTCAATTTAATATTGTATTATATATATTATACATTATATTATATTATATTAATTATATTACATTATATTTTTTAAATCCTCCCCTCTGTCTGTATAAGGCATTAAAAGCCTGGAGTGGCACATTTATTTATGGAGCACTGCAGAACCCTGAAGCTGAGTTTTTATGAACTGGATGACATCCGCATTGTCGTCAAAGCTTTTATGGTGAAACAGTCTGTTAAAGAGGAACTCAAAGATTACACAATGTTGTGTTTAACAGCCAAAACTTGAAAAATAACCACATATCTCAGTAGATCAATATAACTGTATTAAATCCAAGAGGGAGAGTGTGAAGGGAACATGCAAGACAAGACTAATGGCATGAAGGTGATACGTAATGCTAAATTGAGAGCACGAATCATTTATTTGAGAGCACAAATGACTAAATTTTGCGTAAAAGTAAAGTAAAAATGACAATGTGTCTTTACTGGGGGGTTATGTGTGGGACTAATTCTTACCCATCACTGGTTAATCCCCCATAAAATCACAATTTGTTTTCTTTACACTTTAGTTTTTGTACGGATTAATCAAGCAAAGATATAAAGTGTTAATTAGTGAGCTTAAGAGGTGCTGGTTGGTGGATTTTGTTACCTTTTTAATGAGCCTATGCTAACCTAGGCTAGCTTTCCCCCCTGTTTCCAGTCTTTATGCCAAACTAAGCTAATCAGCTGCTGCCCATAGCCTCACATGTACTGTATAGACACTAGAAGGTGTAAAAATAATGACTTTATTGAGCTAGAGTAACACTGTTATGGTTGTAGTTAGTCTAATCAACATGTTTAGTACACAATAAAGCCTGGAGGGATGGAAATGGTTCCAGCATAATAGCACAATAAGCAGAGCTGATTCTCGAAATCAGTAGCGTGAATAGAATCAATAAAGAGCTGCACTCTCAACATAGACTTTTATCTTTGAGGAGACTTTCTCACTCTATCACACACACTCACACAAACACACACACACACACACACACACACACACACACATAAGTGCCCTTAACACATCATTGTTTGTCTTATCCTCACGAGACACCGCTGGATTATGGGAAATCACAGATAAGGTAATGAGAAATCCACCATATCTGTCTGTGCTCAGATGATGGGCGGGTTTTCACATTTTCACACTTACAAGAAAGTCTTTCAAAGCTTTTATGGTCTCCAGGTAAGTGCCAGTTATTGAACACTGATATTAACCACCTTCTCTCCCATTACGAGGGAGTACCATAAAAACATAATTGCTTTGATGCAGTAAAGGAAAAGGTCAGCACGGTTCTCTTTTCTCCATTTTTAGGGACCCCGTGGTGCGCACCCATCAAGGTGAAACATGGTGACGTGAGCTGTCGCACCCCGAGAGGAGAGCACTACAGGAACGTGATGGGGACACGCTGTAAAATCCGCTGTAAGCAGGGATACGAGGCCCAAAGCGTAGAAGTGGTGTGCATGGCCAGCAAACACTGGTCCTCTAACTACGCCTGCCGAGGTGAGAAGTGACATCCACCTGAACATTATGTCCATACATCTACATACTAGGTTTGCCTCATGGATTCCCAAAGGCTGATAGTAATTCTTACATTTTTGAGTGTGTTCACATACACTGTACAGTCCACTATTTTACATATTGTTCATATCATAGTCTTAAGATGAAGGCCAGTTTCTTCATACAGTTCAGTTGTAATTTGTTGGAGGATTTCTGAGTCATTTCTGTGTGATAGCTCTCTTGCTAGCAGCTAAAAGTAGTTTAAAGAGATATCACCCTGTGCAACAAATTTCCCCAAAAGAGCAATCATCTTTAAATATTTAATTAATAATTTATTTAATTAAAAAAAAAAGCAGTCTCTTTCTAATCACATTTTACATTAAAATTCAAACTGCCTGTAGCTGATGTTCAGGATTTTTAAATTAGTTCATGTTTATACCACACATTTCTTAGATCCTTTGCTTCTCTCAGAGGTTTATTCTTGTCAGAGTGTGAAAGCCTCTTTGGAAACACTATTTAGACCCTGGGGGAACTAAGTCAAGCCGTTGTTACTCAGAATACCGATGGAAAATTACTGCCACGACTATTACTACAACTACCATCGCTGCTCCAGAATCAGCTCGGCTTAAAGGCCTCTTCCTCAAGACAGTAGTGCTGATCAGTTATACAATGACATCAAACACAATGAAAACTATTCTGAAGAAGGCCAACACACTTGTGAGTTTTAATAATGCATCAGTCTAAATTCACTGCAGAAAGCTAAACTGAATAGAAAAACGAAAACCTTTAATTCAAAGCAGCACTCCATCAAGACCGATCTCTTTCTGGCATCTAGCAAAGAGTTTTGCTTTACGGGAGAGTTTTTTTCTTTTTAAAAGGGTACATTTATATTCAACAAATGCAAGGGATGGACTTATCTAGGTCACATTGATTTATCACTGACATTACGCACTAAAAGGCTGAACAAATTGTATTCATCAATCTCTGCTGTTTGGTTAAATGTTGGTTATACATTTTTCACAGGTTTTCTTTTATTTATGACAGAAAGGTTCTTTTTGGTTGCTGCTCTATAGATGCTTTGTTGCTGGTCACAGCCAAAAGACTTATCTTGAAGAATTGGAAATGTGCTTTTAAACAGTGACTGGATGAAATTATATCCTCACTATACCTGGAGAAAATTCACTATAGCTCCGATGAAATGTTAAACAAAGTGTGGAGAACATTTTTAAGTGGTCTGGATGAAAATATGAACCAAAAAAGGAGTGTGAAAGAACAAGATTAAGAATGTCATAAGCAAATATGTTAATAATTTTATTGCTCTCTGGCATTTGTTTTATTGTATTTCCACTTGTTTTTGTTGGGTGGGGGTGGGTGAGAAGATCTAGCGTTTCGATATACATACTTTGAAATACCTGAAAAATAAAATTGTCAAAAAGGCCCTTAAAAAACATTGAGCTCTTTCTGACAGAGATCCGCTGTCCTAAACTGAACATGCCCAATAACGGCGGCTACAAGTGTTCAGACGGCTCTTACTTCAACTCTCGCTGTGAGTTCTTCTGCTCCCCTGGATTCAGTCTGAAGGGCCAGAAGACGGCGACCTGCCAGCACAGCAAGATGTGGAGCGCTGGAGTCCCGACCTGTGTTGGTAAGAGAGTTTGTGTTCTTTTCTGCAGCTGCACGGTAAATACCTAATGTGTAACAGACTGATTTAATGACTTTCTTAAGGCGCAAAGATGCTGAATGAAAGCCTAAACAACAAAGAGTATTCCTCATAATGCAAAGTTAGATAATTGATGTTTGAATAAAAATACATGGTAAATGTTTTTCACTTCTTTGCAGTGAGTCTGAGCCTGAAAATGACTGAAAATGTTTTTCACAGAAAGCTGAGTTATAACTGCTTTCACTTAGGTGATCATATAAATGAATGAATAGTCTTTCTACCTTGGTTTGTGTTCGCTTGCAGAGACTCACTCAGATCTCGCTGCATCACAGCCATCACATCCTCACCAGGGTTGTTTGTGAAATGACGTTGAGTCTTCTAAGTTTGTCTGTAAGGATACTTTCAAGACTCATGTTTCCTCAGAGCAACGATCTTGAAACAAAGACTTTGGCCGGATCACCTCTAATACTGTTATCATCTCTCAATGTCTCTGTCTGTCATGATCATTGCTCTTTGAACTCTTTAAGTTCGGGTGTTTGTGTTGGTAAATGGTGCTTCAAGAATACAATGTGTTACAATAGGTGACTAGTCTGTTTGTTGAACAGCCAAACAGGTAATGATGGAATAAAATGGCAGTTTGCGAGAATTCTAGCTAATTAGCACTACACTGCAATACAAAAACAATTTTTTCCTTCATGTATCACCAACTGGTGAGGTTGCTGACTTTTTGCACTGGACACACAGCTTTAGCTCCAGTCTTTTAGTATGGTATCATGTATGTAGCCATGAAGTGCATATTTAAGACGCCTTTTTTATGTTCCTCGTTAACAAGACAGCTGGAAACATTAAAAAGTCAGCTGGTGACAGCATTTTAATCCAAGTCATGGAGTGAATGCTAGCTGGCAATAGCTGATAAAATATGTTGGCAACAGTTGTCATCTCACCCAGCAAGATTGTCAGTCACTGGCTTGAGTGAGGAGCCTGCTTTTGTCTGTCTCTGTCTAAAATCATGGAGCCATTGTTTCAAAAAGCAATAAATATTTATAATTTGAGTGGTAAATCTGCCACGGTTATCACTGTTAACGTTTGGCCAATAGAAACCAAATTTCTTACTCTCCATTTGTGGCCTATGTAGTAATATGTATTTAAATGTGGACCATGTGATGTGATTTCAGAGATTTGCTTTCTCCCTTTCTTTTTCTTTTTTTTTTGCTGCCACTCTCTTTAGATATGGATCCTCCAAAAATCAAGTGTCCTAATCTGAAGGACAAGTGGGCAGAACCAGGAAAACTGACCGCGAGGGTGGCCTGGGAAACACCGGAGGGTGTGGACACTGCAGATGGCATCCTTACAGAGTAAGTCTCATCTCCAACACCCTTCTAGACTTTTCTCCTATGTCGCTTCATTGCACTCTATCGTCCTATTTTTTATTCCAGTCTGAACAGGGAGGTCTCAGTGAAAGATTTAAACAAGCCTGTCTTTTGCAGTGTTATTCTGAAAGGGAAACCTTCAAAATCAGACTTCCCAGAGGGGCTCCATAAGATGTCCTACACTGTGTTCGACCGTGCAGGGAACAAAGGATCCTGCCGCTTCACTGTCAGAGTGCGAGGTAAGCAGAGGAGGAGATGAAAGGTTTTTGATATACGCATCAATCTGTGTGGAGCAGGATGTTAGCAGCACTTTATTTTATGGGTTATTTCCGAGAAGTCTCCAGGAAAGTACTAATAATTTGCTGCTAATAAAGGGCGAAATAGAGACAGTGTTCAATTGTTACGTTTCTAATGAATTTGTGGACCCTCCATGTTTTTAGTCAGTGCAATTTGTGAAATTTGTCTGTAGGTGAGAGCACAATTCAACATAAATGAAAAATAACATTTCCAACAATAAATTAAGAATGAATGGATGTTTACTTGGGTTTGAATTGAGTTTTATTTCCACATATAATTAAGAAATTCTTTCCAGAAAACTTCCAAGGAAATGATGGACCCGTGAAATAAAGTGTTACCAGATTTTTGTGTTTGATTGATATCTGAAGGAAATGGTTCTGCTCCAAGTAATGGTGTGTTTGGGTGGCCCTCTGTGACTTGTTAAGTCCAAAATAATAAATAAAGGTTTTTAGTCACACAGTGCAATTTGTTACATATAACAAACAGACAAGTGGACCAGAGTGTAGCATGTTAAGGGTGAAATAAATCCACTTAACTTTGTGACAAACAGTGGAGTTTAATCTCTGGCCTCCATCATACTGCAGGGGCTTATTTCATGTGATATCTTCATGAGGGACTGATGACCACCTGAGCCAAGTAACTTAAAATAATGAGGCCATGTGATATTTTTCTGACTTAAAAAATTAATGAAGACAACAACTGTATTTGTCTGAGCTTTTGGAATCAGGCAGGCCGTGATATCCCGTTATGATTATTCCATTATTCAGTCTAGAGATACAAACTTTAATTATGACACAGCTACAGTTTTAGTGATAAAAATGGTATTATTCATAACAATTTAAAAATATTTTTGAAAGAAAAGAAGCAAATACACATTAACAAGACACAAGCACCCAGTGGAGTTTACATTTCTTACTTTACTGTCTTAATTTCTACGTTGTCCTTAGTTTGATCCTTATCCACATTTGAAAGTATCCTCATTGTTTGCAATGAGGGTGATTCATTTTTCCCATTTTTGGGGGGAAGGTCTCCCCTATATTCTTCAGAGAAAATATCAATTTTCCATCACAAGTATTTTCCTTACTATATGCATCAATAAGCCTTTTTCACATAAGACATTTTGACATGTCACAGTATGAAAAGCACAGATGTGAATGATGTGACAGTAGTTTGGGAGGCTCCTTTTTATACCAGTGTTTAGTTTAGTTTACTACTTTTTCAGATATTAAACCTAGATACAATATCTTACAAAATATATCTTAAGGTTAGGATTGTTTATTTTAAATATGATATGGAAAAACAAATTAAATTATTCCATCAAATTCCATTAATTTCCATGAATTTGTAGATTTGTGCTCTACAGTAGATGCCAATCCTCCTCCTCTCTCTCCTTTCTTTTAATCCCACCTCACTGCCTCACATGTCTATTGTGCCTCTCTCTCTCTCTCTCTCTCTCTCTCTCTCTCTCTGTGTAGTGCGCCGCTGCAGCCCACTATTTCCCCCTGACAACGGTTATATGAAGTGTGACAGTGACAAAGACAACTACGGGGCCACTTGTGAATTCAAATGCACAGGTGGCTACGAGCTGCAGGGCAGCGCTGCCAGAGTGTGCCAGTATGGACTCACCTGGTCTGGAACAGACACCAACTGTGCAGGTATGTACTTCACACAGATGCACACATGTACACAAACAGAACCACAGTATGTAAACTTTGTTCACCTGTGCTAAACTGTGTCCATGTGAACAGCTCAGTGGAGGAGAACACAGAACCCCTCTGCCATCCATCGATTAGAATAATCAATACTGGACGTCCCTCTATTGAACGTCTGTATCTGTGAGACAAGAAGTAGCCGATGGGAGAGACTGTGCTGCAGCTCTTGTGCAACAGACCATTAGAGATTATTGTAAAATTGTAACTTTACTTTGATTACATATTTACTCATTGTGATAAATAATATAGTTTAGTAGGAATAATGCCACAATATTATTCGGGACTGTTGCAGAAGTAACTTTTAGTATTTTCACTCCAATAGTTATTATTTCATTATCATTCACAGAACTAACAATATAGTTTATGTGTAACATTTACATTACTTATTCATCGCGACAACTAATGATTATTATTATTATCATAAATTAAAGAGGCCGTCATGCGCATTTATATTCTGGGTTCTACTGGAATATCTCACACTTCAAAATTCTCCTTATTTATCCTATACTGACCCTTTGCACAGCCCCTCAGTTCAGCCTCTGTCTGAAACAGGCCGTTTTAGTTCCTGTCTCTTTAAGCGCCCCCTAGATGAGCCCACTCTGTGCTGATTGGTCAGCTCTCGGAAGCTGTATCACGGCAGACTTCCAGCGGCTCCGAAGGCTACGTCAACAAACCATGAAACAAACTATAGTAGTAGGATTTGACTACTTTTTCTCATTCTTTACTTGGAATGTCAACTCCTCAAATACATCCGTACATGTTTGAGCTGAAATCCACTCCGAAATATGAGAGGGGACAACGCAAACAACACATTTGAAAAACCTTAGCAACAACCTTAGCAACCAAGGCTATGGATTGGATGGCCGTTTATGGGCATGTGTGATGAGCTGACATCAGCTCGTCAACAAGGTAGAAAAAACCATTGAAAATGTTCAGGGCAGGTTGAAGCCTGGGCTTTTGACTTTCTATTTCAATTAATGTTACGTTTTGGAACTTTGACCATGTTAAAATAGACATCCGACATCATAACATATATAATTAACAGAAAACCACAAAAAGCGTAATATTTCCACTTTAATCGATTCAATTATTTTCTTGATTTATTTTCAATGAAATGCCAGAAAATGTTGTCCAACAACTCCATGTTGCATGTTCAGATCACAGTTGAATACTCGACCAATAGTGTCATAGTTGATTCCATCTGCTGAACAGCCTGAAATGAATTAAATAATGCAGCATCTCACTGTATCCTGTTTCATGTTTCATGTCATGTCACATAATTGTACATTCTGTGTCATCACAGCCATGAACATCAATGTGGGAGTCCGTACAGCTGCCGCACTGCTGGACCAGTTCTATGAGAAACGACGACTCCTCATTATCTCGGCCCCTACAGCTGCCAATCATAATTATCGCTTCCAGATGACTAACTTACAGGTGAGGCAGGCCTTACAGAGAGAAAATGACTAGTATGTATGCAGAGGAACTGAGGTAGAGGGGAGAACAGGAATGAAGAAATGACTGAAGTAATGTTTGTCCTCTCTAATGCTGATCAAAAAGGTTGACCATGGTGTGTTTGGTCTTCTTCCTCGCTCAGCTGCCAAAGTGGGACAAAGCAGTGAGACAAATAAATAGGACCGGGGTGTCCTGAAGAACAGAAAATGTCAAGACGATAAAGAAATGACACTGACACAGGCTGTGATTAGGCTATTCTCGGGTTGGATGCTTTCCTGGCTCGTCAGAAACCATTAAGTCAGAGCTGTCTTTAAACGCCTGACCTTTCAAAGTGACTGGATTATAATTTGAAAAGACAAACGTCAGCTTGTGAACAACCTGAGTGATGGCTCCTGGAATCTGGCGTGTTGAGTTGGGTTATCAGGAGGTGTCTGTGCTATCTAGCGCTCAAACATTTAGTCCATTCATCGAGAAAATTAATCAGCAACTATTCTGTAATTAATATGGTCATTTTTTTAAGCAAAAATGCCAAAAGTTGTCTGATTCCTGCTTCCCCAGTTTAAGGACTTGCTGCTTTTCTCTGTTTTATATCACTGCAGTTGAGAGTCTCTTGAGTTTTAGCCTAAACAAGAAATTAGAAGATGTCACGTTGGGCTCTGGGATATTATGATTTTTTTTGTCTACAATGTAGTTCTAAAAATTCAATTTTCAAACTTCAACTTGCTGAAGTACTAAGAACTTGTTTCAAGCATTTTCTTGATTCAAGTTATGTTCTCGATGTTACTGAGGTAATTTGTCCAGGATACTGACACTTATTTACTGGAAACAGTTTGAAATAAAGTTGCTGTACTGGGAATTTTTTTTATCATGTTTTAAGAAAATAAAAATTTTAGGACTAAATTGTTGGCAAAATTATTAGAATTTCTTCAAACATTCCCCCAACACAAAGATGTGCAATTACAATGATTTCTTATTACAATGATATTTGATTACAGACAAGAATTACTGAAAATATTTTTTTTCTGTGTTTCACAAATCTGTTTTCTTGTCTCGTTGTATCTGCAAACTAACAAAGACAACTTTTAAAACTGAAAAGTTTAAGATTGAAAAGTGTTGTGCAGTGGAGGCTTCAAGTTTCCACATCACACTTGATTAAGTTCAATATTGGACAAGGATTGGCTCCCAAAGTAGTTGTGACAGAGAAATTTTCCTCATTCAGCAGATGAATGTGAATACAGTCTTCTAGTGTCAAACTCTGCACATACATCATTCTGCACAATGAAGCTCAAACATCCAACTGAAACAACAAAAAGCAAAACACTTTTTGTCAGTGAAGACGAGCTTTAATCGATAATTAAAAAATAGTGTGTCAACATTGGTTGGAGTTTTATCTTTTGTAATAGAAGTTGTGCTCAGTTTTCTTTTGCCTGGAAAAGAATCAATAATAAAGTTATTAAACAGCAAAACTTGCTCAGCCAGTAATCCATGCGATATGGATCATTTTCTCTTTCTCGTGGTAACAGCATGCCCAGTGTGGACTGGACCTGAGGCACGTGACGGTCATTGAGCTGGTTGGGACTTACCCTGCACAGGTTGGCCGAATTCGACACAGGCTGCTCTCCCCTGGGCTGGCCCTGCAACTCAGGTAATCACACACACACACTTTCATAACTTCAGCACTGTGACCTGCTCCCTATGCTTACTGAGCTGATGTGTGTTTCCCAGGTTACTGCTCCAGATTTCACAAAGGTCTTTCGAAATGGTCTTGGTAGACAAGCAGGGCATGGACAAGCAGCGCTACCCGTTCCCGATCACAGCAGCTGAATTATTCACCACCATTGACATCTTCCCCCTCCGCAAGGACGAGATGGTGCTGCAGCAGGAGGCAGGCCAGACCTGTCAATCATAAAACACGCCGGTCGTTCAGTGCACTTCCATGGACTCTCATCTTTGATCCTTTTCCTCCTCTGTCACAGCAGACGGGACCAACTCAGATGTTCTGTTTTCTATCCACGTCACACACTCCTACCTGAACTCGGTCAGCCCTATATTCAGAAGTTGTAAGTGTGTGTGTTTGTATGCGTCTGTGCGTGTGTTAATTTGTGTGTGTGTGTGTGTGTGTGTGTGACATCAAAGGTCGGGATGTCAGCCATGGTGCTGATCTGAAGCTAGGAGATTGATCGAATGCAGTTATTAAATGAAATGAGTCATACAGTACATTACAATCATATTGATTCCTGTGTCTTGTCTATCTGTATGTTTTATAATTATTATTATTATTATTATTTTCAAAGCAGAAATATGTTTTGTACAAAAAGTCTTTTACTGTATGAACTGGAAACTCTTTGCCTGTCTAATATTTATGTCCCACTTCTCTAATAATGATGTATTATCTGACACTCTCTGGAACACTGTGTGTGTATTGTGTACTGTAGATGCTGTTCTGTTAGTACGCTGTACATCCACGCCTGAATTTACAAGACACTGATTAAACATGTCTATCACAGAGGATGTGATCTTCAGTGTGTCAATATGAGTGCAAGAGATATGCAAAACCATCTGAGGTGAAAATACTGGGCAGAAAACAGAGAAAGTGAAGAAAGGGGGGGAAAGGAGCACTGCAAAATCTCCATCTTATCAAGCATCATCCTTTCTTAAAATAACAACAAATGTCCCTGCAGTAAGATCATTTCAACCCTTTTTCAGTACAAACAACTTGTTTAAAGCATTTTCCAGGATCAAGTGTCAGTTAGGGAGTCAGTTTGTCTCATTTCAATATACAAACACTTATTTACTGGGCACAAACTGGCAGGGTTTTTCTCCTGCAAGTCCAAAAATATATTGGTGTCCTTTACAGTGTCACTTTGACCTCTCACAGCAGGAAAAGCACAGGTGTTACTAAAACATTAACAATGGCTCTGTCCCAGTGTCCCAGTAAGTCATGACAGTGTGACAGTGAGTCAGCATGAACAATACCAGAACCCTGGAAATGAAGCAGCTAAATAGAATTCAGCCATCGTTAATTGTATTAACTGTATTATTTACACCTTTTCTTTTCTACTGGGACATGTCAAAATGTCTTCTGTGAAAAGGGCCTATACCTGACCACTTGATGTATTCAGGAATGGTAGATAATGAGAGTCTATTCAGAAAGGACTTCCCTAAAACTCACCAACCAAAAAATTAACAGAAACACAAAAAAACAAAAACAGCAACAATTGTGTAACAGGCCCCCTTTAAAAATGCATAAAGCGCAACCAAAGCTAATATGAGACTTCATCAGTCTGAATTAGACAAATCAAGTGAGTATCTTCCAAAGTCATTTTAGTACAAAATTTCCTCTTTGTGTTGTGATCCCTGCACTACTGCTCAGCAAGGAAATGCTGTCCAGGGGAATTTTGTTCTAAAAGAGACTGTAACTTTGGAAGATACTCACTTAATTTGACTGACACAGGCTGCTGAAGCCTTATATTAACCAATCATTGCTGTTTTGCGCTTACTTTTTGGGATTGGAGAGAACATTCTGCTTTTTATAGCACATTTGTGTTCAGCGAGTCAATCTAAAAACAAATTTTCTTTTAGCAAAAAAAAAAAATGTTTTTTAAAAGTGTATTTTTTGTAGTGTGTCACAAACTAGTCTTGTAAGTACAAAGCCAACATTTCACATAAAGTGTATAATATAGGAAATATTCTCCAACAGAAAAAGCAAACAGTCAATCTATGGAAAGATGTTTTTATTTCAAAATATTCCTGTAACACATATGGGACAAAATAGGCTTGAATACAGTAAGTTTAATGCTTGGAAACCAGACACAACAGAGATAGTACATGCTGTACATAGAGTTTCTTCGGTAATTGGGTATTGCACAAGTCTCTCATCTAAAGTATGTTGTACAGTGAACACCATGTATTATTACTATAATTGTGCAGTGTGAAACTGTTTTGCCCTGGGAGTTCAGAGCTGAGGGTTTGCCAAGGACAAGCAAACAAAACTGGCATTCCACATGAAAAATGGTTTTACAGGGTTTAACTTGAGAATTGTTTTTGTGAGCTGCGTGATTCATCACAGGATGGTGGACCGCTGAGTCCATTTACCCATTATCAGCCCCCTCCCCCCCAAACTCCACCCCCTGAGATGAAGTCAGCTCGCCTCAGTGCTGACTCAAACTATAACACACAGCCCCCGTCTCAGGGATCCTGGGAATGCACCTAAAATCACTGCTGAGTGTAGAGTGATTTCATCATCAGTGCTTTACTTACTTTACTTTTACTTTTTGTTCTTCTACCTCTGTTTATTCTAATACCATGCAGTTTACTTATCACACTGATACAGTGTTATGTAAGTTTACATCAAAGCTAGTTAAAGTATTGTGTAATCTGTCTAGACTTTGTGCCAGAGATTTTTTTTAGACCAGCAGGGGTGGAAAGTAACCAGCATGGGTGGAAAGTAACCAGCTGTAAGTACATTTGTTACTGTAAGTACATTTTTCAGGAACCTGTATTTTTCTGTTGTGCTGAAACAATTAACCGATTAATCGATGAACAGAAAACTAGTTAATTGTTTGTCATTCATCAAACAACAAGACTAAGAGTCTACAGCTATGGTAGCGGCTCGGTGAGGTTGTGCTTTGGCACAGTGGTGTTTTGAGCTAAATGCTAACATCAGCATGCTAACATGCTCACAATGACAATGCTAACATGTGATGTTTAGCAGGTATACTGTTTGCCAACGTTTGCTAATTTACGAAACACAAATGGTAGCTTGGGGTTGAGGGGAATATCATTAGTTTTCTATAAACTAATGTAAGTAGTAAGTATGTACTGTAAGTATTTAAGTATTTACTTATGAACCAAAGAACTGGAAAATTAAAATTTTGTAATGTCGATGGCTCTAGTGGAAAATTCAGGGGATCAATCAAAGTTATTACAATTCATCCTGAGGGGACCGTGAATGTCTGTAAAAAAATTTATGTCAATCTATTTGATATTTGTTGAGACATTCCACCGAAGACCATGAATGTCAACCTCATGGTGGCGCTAAATGAACAGTCAGAGGACCACCAAAGTTGATAGGATTCATCCTTTGGGGAACATGAATGGTTGTACCAAATTCCATGGCAATCCATCCAATATTTGTTGAGATATTTCAATCTGGAACAAAGTGGAGGACCAATGACCGATAGACGGACATTGCCATCCCTAGAGCCGCTAAAAATACCAAATATTTGATGGTTCCAGCTCTTCTTCTACTTCTAAAATCATTATATCAACTTTGACACTGTGAGATTTGTTTAAGACCTTCATTCAACTCCTTTTTGAAATGCAAGTCTAACAGAATGATTGACTGTAGGATTTTGCTTTGATAATCTTTTCCGTCATAAAGTAATCTGAGAAAACAAATAACAGATGGTCACCCCTTTGGAGAGCATGCTGGGGATTAGGATTGGAAAGGTATGTCCTTTCACAGTGACCATACATCATGTGACTACTCAAAAGTGCTTCTATTGTACTTGTACTTAAGTTCTGCTTCAGTAATAATAGAGTCAAGTAAGAGTGCTACTTCAATAGGGCAGTAGAACTAGCACTAATCCCTTTCCACCTCTGTTCACAACTGTTTACAAGGGGGATGAATCTCAGCCTCATTGTGTGCTTCAGACCAGGATGCAGCTTGGTTGCTCATAAAGGGAATGTCTAAGTCTCTAAGTTATTGATCAGTATCTCATCTAATGCCTTACAAATGGTCTCTGTTGCTGTAACTACATGCAGAAATGACTCTGGTACATGGATCACAAAGACGTGGACATACACATCAGGAGTCACGCCGTGTGCTTTTTCAGTAGGTACGGTAAGTTACATACAACACATGTCTTTCATATACAGCAGTAAACAGCAGTGCTTAGTCAAGACTAGATGCTTTGGAGGGCAGAGGGGCACATGTGGATGAGAGTGTAAGGCATGACTGGCTGTTCTGGACAGGAGAAGGAATCTGAACAGAGCATCTCAGGGGAAAGAAGAAGGGAAAGGGACGGTCATTTGAGTCCTGGACCCTCTGCTGTGTTGCTTCTCTTGACCGTTCCACTTCTCCAGCTCTCTCCTCACACCTTCACCACTTTTTCCCTTTTTTCTCTTTTATTCTCTCTGTTTGTGCTTCGGCCCGGCTCATGTATTGCACTTGCGCATGCTGGAACGCAGCATAAGAGTACACTCATGAGGGACTTCTGGGTTTTCAATCATGCGTTGCCACAGCCGCTGTTCCTCTCCGTATGAGTCCATCCAGTCTACCTCGTTCCCGTAACTTTTGCCTTGAGGGGAGAGACAAACACATTTGTTTTACTTTGTTAGAACTACTAGGGAGCCCTGAGGACATTTATACTCCCTCAACACTCCAGTTTTGCATATTAGATGAATAGATATACGTTTTAAGATTATAATGATACAAGAATGAATGAATGAAGTGTTATTGTTTTATGCATATGATAATAGGCTTACAAGACACTACAAATTCATTTAAGCCAGGTCAAGAATGCTGTGTTTACATTTTCAAACTAAGGAAAACCAACTTGAATAACTTTCAGATTTTCAGACCTTTGTGACTGCAAAAAAATTCATAAATCTGACAAAACATGTACTGTACAATACTGGAGAAATCAGAATGATTATCAATTAAATATTCCATCCTGCCTTTTGTCCCAGGTTTTTAAAAGATAAAGCTGGTGATTTTCTATATTTTTCATATTGTCATGTCCAGAGCCAAACAAACAATGAACACATCCTACTTACAAGTGTTTGATGAGTATCTAAGGCCTGATATATCATATTCCTCTGTACCGCAGACCTCCATTGTTGTCCGAAAACTATTAAGAACATGTCAATGACTCCCACTGCTACACAGGGTAACGTGTTCCTGTGTATGTGCAGTGGTGTCTGTCTTACACAGAACTACTCTCCTGAAACTGAAAACGTAATCACTGATGTTACTTTTTGGAGTCATTTCTAAACAAACTACGGTAGCTTTTGTGTAGCAGTGTGACTCATTGACGCGTTTTTAATAGTCTTTGGACAACAACAGAGGTCTACGGTCATTTTTGTAAGTAGATCAGTTCATTGTTGGTTTGGCTCTGCACATGAGATTTGTTGATAACAATAAAAGAAAATCACCAAATCCCTTAAGACAAAGTTAGCAAACTAAAAGGAATAGCTTGGCATTTTGGGAAATATGCTTATTGACTGTCTTGCAGAGTGTTACATGGGGAGATCAATACTACTCTCCTCTGTGTATGGTAAAGGCTAATCGCTACGGCCTATTAGCTTAGCTTAGCACAAAGACTGAAGACAGGGGTATAGTCACTACAAAAACTGAAATATACAAATGACAAGTTGTGGATTTAATGGGCATTATGTGCTGGACGATTTCTGTGCATTCTTGGAGTCTCTGCTTATTTTCTGGCAAACACACGGTGACAACAAGACTCCAGGAAATGACTGTGCTTAGCCAAGAGATAGTACGGCACATAACCAAAGTAAAAACTGCAAACCTCTGTTTTTGTACAGATTAAATAAAAAAGATATAACATGTGAATTAGTGATCTTTAGAGGTGCTGGTATGCTGATTTTGTTAGCTTTGGATAGAACCAGGCTAGCTGTTTCCCCCTGTTTCTAAGCTAACAGGATGCTCTGTTATATTTATGTATGGACATGGAAGTGGTATCTTCATCTAACTCTCAGCAAGGAAGTGAATACGTTTCTTAAAATGTCAAACTATTCCTTTAAACACATCAAAACTGAACAACTGCTCCTATTTTTGATTATTTGTACACCACAATATTTCTGTGTCCAATACAAAAGAAAATGGGACTCACTTTTCCCAAATCACACAGCTCACGTAATCTGTTTCCCTCTGAATTTGCCAACCTCAGTAACCAGAGGAAGAATACCAGCTTTCAACTGTACAACTATTGTAAAGATCTTTGGTTTCTAGATAAGATGTAACATATTAGTCAGGCCTATATTTTAAAAAAAAATGCATATATGTCCTTAATTTTGACACAGTATTTTCAAGCCATTTTTCTTCAAACTTACAAAAGCTTTTAATGGGAGTTAAAACACAACTTATTCCTGTAGATGTAAAGTATATTTGCCTCCTCAAAGACTGAGTAAAGCTCTTTAGCCGATATACAACTGTAAAACATTTCAAAGGTTTTACCATTGTATTTGAAATTTTGTATTTTAACCTTATAAAAGAAAAAAAAAACGTGGAGATGTCTTGTCTAACAGTAACAAAGTCTACCCAGGTACTTTTCTTTCCCAGCAAGCAATCTCACACACACCTGTTCCAGCTCCCAGCCTGACTCCTCCCAGGAAGACATTGCTGGCCAGAGCCTCCTTGTCCCACACAGTGAGCTCCAGGCAGACGTTGTTGAGGTCTCCTGGCTGCAGGCCACAGTACGTGAAGGTGTGGTTCCACTGTGGGTTCACTGTGCGTCGCTCCACTGCTGTCTTGTGCTTGGTTGACTTGTTGCTGTCAGGGAGCAGGTATCTGGGCAGGGGAACACAAATTTACTGAGCAATGCTCAGGCTGTTTCAGTAAATCACATCACATACCAAACAAAGGAGCTTCTCACTCACCCTTTAACAAAAGGGTCAGAGGTTCCTCCAGACTTGACAGCAGTTAAGTTTTTGGCTCCTTTGACTAACAGCTCAACCATGCCCCCTTTAGGAAGCGTGAAGCTGCTCGTCTTCTTGCCTTTCAGGAAGCCTTTCTTCACTGAGGGAGTAAGGGAAGCAGACAGAGTGAAAGAATAAACAATCTTCAATTCACAGGTTCAGGTTTATTTATGTGACACTTAAAAAAACAAACAAGTCTGTCGTGAAACTTTAACACGCGCGTGAAAAAACGCATGCACAAAGACACACAGGCACCATGTATTGTTTGTACAGAGACAAGCATGAGTTGGGACACATACTTATGATAATGAGCTTTTTTAACAAAGAAAGAAGAAGCTGCATACAGCAAACTCTTTTGGATTTATGAGCTCTTTAAACACAAGTAGTAATATTTTGAACTTTGAAGAGTATGGACTCAGTAATTGGAACTATTTGGTCTATTTTTTTTTTTTTACAACTGGATGATGGTTTAGCAGCATTAGTGGGAGATACAGATCTGGAAAATTCTAACATAAGTTTCAGTAGTCATGTCTGGAAGATACTAGCACATAAACGACTTTCTTCAGGTCAGATGAGAGAAGCTAACTTGTGGCCTGCTTGCGGGACAGTCATTATAAACATACCATGTGCAGCTCAACAGTGTTTAAACTATTTTATATTTGAGTGAGATACAAAAGTCTCAAAATATACTTCACATTACAGAATGAATTAGGGGAAAATGTTTGTAGAATATTTCCAACATGGAGTCTTGGATTTGAATATTTTAATCAAATGTATATGTCATACAGCCAACATTAAGAGCTGAAACAAGCTGATACACAGCGTGGAAAAAGATTTTTGAATAACTTTAAAGCTACATAAGAGAAAACTACCACCTAACTTTGTCTGTCTTTCAAAATTTAGATATTATAAATTTACGGTAATTATCAGAGCATTTGTTTAATCTCTTAAAAGTCCAGACACAGTTTAACACAATGTGAGGTAGAACATTATATACCATATAATAAATAGTACAATAGTCATCACAGTTATGAATGTACCTTGTACTTGGTCCAGCGGCAGCGTGAGGTTCTTCTCTGCAGGTATATACTTCAACACGACGGTCAGTTCTCCTTTGTACTGCATTGTGGAGTCGATACTGCTCTCCAACTACATAAACGACATCCACAAACCTCTCAAACACTTTGTCTTTGTGTGTGTTTGTATGATATAAAAAAAGACAACAACGTGTGCACATGCTGGAGCACTAGTTCCTACCTTGGGCTGCAGAGCGTACCACTCCTCTATTTGGGAATCAAACTCCCAGGAGTCAAAGGTCAGCTCCACTTCTCCCAGGAAGCTGTTGTGTCCAAATCGATCGTGGTGCCACACAGAGACTTGCAGTGTTCGTGTCTCCAGCTGCGAGTGGCTGATCACGTACTACACCACACAGGAAAAAAAACATAACTCAATGACAAAGATTTCAATTGACGTGTGTAGTACACAGAGTAATTGTGTTCATTGGGATTTTCAGCCACTGACCCTCAGATTCTCATTGAAAACAGGGTTAATGGTGTTGGCCTTCATGCTCGTCTTCCTCTTGCTCTGCCGTGATGTATCTGGGAGCAGGTAAGTCTTCACATAACTGCCATGAAACAGACACAGTGACTCACTCAAGCTCCATAGGAGGAGATGAACATTTGTCCTTGTTCATACCTACAACGTGATCGATTAGCAACACCTACTTTATTACAGTTGATGCCTGCCCAGCCGATACTGAATGATACTTCTTTTTTTTTTTAACATAAACACATAGCATTTACAGCATTTTTTAAAATCAAGAATCCTCCCAATGTAGTTATTAAAGCACTGATAGGAAGATTAAGATATGACAGCTGACCAATCAATGTTATTATTAAAGATGACAGTGACAATTAATACAACAGTAAATATATAACAGAAAACTGGAAAATGAACCATTATAAATACTTATTTAAAAAAAACAAAACTCCTGTATATTAAACTTGGATTAAAGGAAAATATATTGTGAAATATGTTTGCTCTCTTACTAAGAGTTAGATGAAAAGGTTGATAACAATTTAATCTCTGTGTGTTTAATACAGAGGTAACTGTGTTGTAATATAGTAATACAGTATCAATATCTTGACTGGCTATTATTATGGCTATCTTATCTATTCATATATTATCAGTTTATTGACATATGCATACTTGATAGACTGAAGCCCTTTTATTATTTCTTGATTTGCAGATGACCTACTAACTTTTCCTGTTGGCTTATTAGGTGCAGAAAAAAAGTGTCATTTAATTTAACTTCAATAACATTTAGAACTGCAAACTTGATGGCCAAATAAAATGTGTTCTTATTGTTGGCTTATAACTGATCTATAAAGCATTATCAAAGACATTTGTTACAATTTATAAACCCTATATAAAGGGTTTTGTATTAGAGCGTCGTACTGTCCCGACACTTCAGGGTACAATGCCTGTATGCAACTTCAAAGTCTTGACCTCATTGTGAAGTTACCGGCTTTGATTACAAAGATACACGATAAATAAGGCAATTTTGTTGTTGGATGGTGTTTTTTTTCCTTCTTTTTTTCAAGGCTAGCTGCTAGGCTAAATGCCCTTGACCAATGTCACTACTGAACACACAGAGAAGAAATTGATATAAAATTTCTCATTTACAGTAAAAGGTAAGACAGCGAACATTGAGTATTTCCCCTCTGAGAACTTCTTTCATATGAATAATGGTCATTTATACATAAAAAAAGAAGCCCATAACACTTTTATTGCTGTCATTTACTGCACTGTATTTTGTTTTTGCATTTGCTAACATGCCAATAATGAAAAATCTGTGATGAGCAAATATAGCCGTTAATATCAGCCCTAATAACACTGTATATTGGACAAGCTGCAGGTACTTGTTATCCTGGTATGTTTGTTTTGTGTGTTTGTGCGCATGTGTGTGTGTGTGTGTGTGTATGTGTGTGCGTGCGCTCTTACGCATCTGTGCGTTGCCTCCTCTCATCTCCTGTTGCCAGGTTGTGACACTCTTTCACCAGGACATTGAGAGCGCCTGTTTTGTAGCTGTAGCTGATTTTCAGCAGGATCTCACCACTCACCCTGGCGTTGCCATAGTCACCAGTCTCACTGTACATGCTCATCATGCTGTTTATGCTACTCTGTTAGGGCAAAGAAAAGAGATGGAGCGGTAGATAATGGTCGGTGAAGAGGTCAAAGCAAGAAAAGAGCTGAAGAGGTAAGAAAAGAAAACAGCAACACATGAGGTATGATGTGAAATCACTTGATGAACATGAATGGAATAAAATCTGCAGCAATACACTTTAAATTCAAGTTTTACACAGAAGGTTACATGGACTATATAGATCATAGTATATATATTATATAGACTATATACTGAATTAAAAGATTCAGTGGTCTGCTGGAAATATAAGGGAGATGAGGGTATTCTAGTGTGAAAAGGGCATTCCTGAAAGGGAAGTGAAGCTTCCTTTGATGAATAAAGGTCACTGAGTTTAACATTTGCAATGTGGACTGAAATCCAACAATTCTGCATGAAAATTTTCTATTCTGTTCCTAAACAAAAGTATTATCTGTGTTTCTGTGCCTCCTTTTCAGGAAAGTGTGATGAGTTAAGAAAGGCATTTGAAAGGATGTGATGTTTCTAATGGTGCATTATGCATTTTCTTTTATAAATGCATAAGTCTAAATGTGAGGCACACTGATGACATTGAGTTCTATGTGGGATTTATATTCTTATAGTTTGTTTCCATATTGTATGTTTTTTTCTTTTATTTTCCTCTCTAAGGAGACCACTTTGATGTATTTTAGTCGACCCCTCGTTTGTTTTTGTGTTTGTGTGAGGCGGAGAGAAGCCACTGGAGGAAATTATCTGTATTTACTCATCAGATTTCAGTTGTTGATGTCTTGCTTGTATTGAAGACTAAAAATTGCAAGGCTGCAGCTAATAATTATTTCAACTACTGATCAACCGGCCAATTATTTTCTTGATGAATCATTTAGTCTATGAAATGTTAGAAAATTGAGTCTTAAAATTGTTTGTTTTTTCTGACCAACAATCCAAAACCCAAAACTCATTAAATTTACAATCACATAAAACAAAGAAACACTGAAAATTCTCACCACTGAGAAGCTGAAACTACATCATTTCTGGCATGTTTGTTTTAAAAATGACTTAATCGATTATCAAAATAGTTTCAGATTATTTTTTCTGTTTTCTGTTTCTGTTAAAACGACTAATAAATTAATCACCTGATGGTTTCACCTCTAAATACACCCAAAACATATTATTTGAAATTTCTGTCAAATAATAAGCGGCTTAGATAAGACGAATGTGATGAATAAGTGTATAATCATAAGACGAAAGAGGAAATTAACAGAAACCCAAAATACAAAATGAGCAAAATAAAGTGAAAAACTTTTAATTGTGGTGTTTGTCAGAAGAGAGATAACTGCTTGTCTTGTGGACAACACATAAATTATTCTGGCTCCATCATTACCAGTAACACCCAATAAGTCGCATATATCTGTCCGAGTACCTCCTGTGTTTCACAGATTGTCAAAACTTCCTACACCACAAACTAGACAGCTCTGTGACTACATTGTACTACCTCATATTGTGCACCTGCAAAACCTATTTAATGAACAAAAGACTCAAAACCATTACAACCACAGCAGATAATTGTGTCTGGAAAATGTCACTGGAGACAGACGAACATATCTGTCGTAGCCCTGGACAGGATATAACTGGTATAATCCACTGATAATAATATTGCTGTCCAGAGAGCGCTAAAGTCACAAAGCCAGCACTGAACCACACTGTGCCTCTTCTACTGTGAAGTCTTCCTCATTTATTTCCTGCAGGGAGCCGGTGTGATAAATGACTAGTTTAATGTGAGGAGCTTAGACTTAACAGAAATAGATGTAGCTGGTAGTTTGATATGGCATGTATCTGCACAAATACACACGCTCACAACACAACATGCTAAATATGATGCTACAAAAACTGGTTTATTAATTATTTATCAGTATATATTATTAATATTGTATGTAATATTTGTGCTTTGATGCTGCTGCTGCATGTTTATTGTTCTATAATGTAACGGTGAATAATGAATACATGCAATAACTGCATGCACAAATGCGGAAGGGGAGACTTACAGTCTCAGCATCCGAGTCGGGGACATTGAGGTAGCCCCACCTTCGCTCTGAGCCAGGAGTGGAAGACTAGCAGCCGATTCATTTCAGAGATACGGAGATAAACAGGGGAAGGATAGAGATGAAACAAGGGAAGTAGAGAGAACTGAGCCGCTTGATGTGTTAGTGGTAGAGACAGACCCCCAAGCACAGACCCACAGTCACCGAGGAGGAGCTGCAGAAACCCCGTCTCCAGCAGCACAGCCAGGAACCACATTACACACGGTTACCATGGTGATTATCAGCTGAAACCACAGAGATTATAACTCATCTGGAATCGGCTGTGAAATCAACATGAAGCTCACTGGACACACACACGCATATGTTTCAACAGCCAGGATGGGGAAAGAATATTATGTGTATCAAATTATAATTTATTCTCATATTTTTCTAATTCGTTTCCAAATTCAACTCAAAAGAAACAACTTTTATCCTGTCACTTAAGAATAGATATTTGTTGCACTCTACTATAGGAACACTTAAAGTGCCCCTATTTAGCATTTATAAGCAGTATACAAACAGTTAATAAATGCTTTATAAAAGACTATAATGTAGTTGTAAGCAGATATAAGTGTTTATTAATGTATTTTTCTACAACTATCGTATAAATCCTACTGTGGACGTCCATAAGTGGACACAGGTATATAACCAGATAATGAACAACAATACACTAAAATACAGTGGTAATAATATAAAATATCTTCATATGAGAGTTGTTGACAAATACTGTGTAGTGACAAACACTTCAAATGTGTTCTTATATGTGCTTATAAATACATTATAGTGACTTATAAACCATTTATCAAATGTTTATATAGTGTTTATAAATGCTAAAAAGGGGACTTAAAGTGTTGCTGCTAATTTATGTTCACCATCTTATTTTGGTGTGTCAGCATGATGACTTTTGCTATCTAGCACTAAATACAAAGTACAGCTTATGTTTAGTTTTGCAGGTATTTAGTCATAAATCAAAATACAAATGAAAACTTTGACCTGATGATGGCGCTAGATGAAAAGTCAGGGGATCATCAAAGTGATTACATTTCATCCTGAGGGGGACATGAATGTGTCTACCAATTTCATAGAAATCCATCCAATAGTTGTCAAGACATTTCATTGCCTTCCCTACAGCCACACCACTAGTGTGGGTAAACAGTAAAGGTTGTAAAACAGTGAACAAGTAATAGAAACTGCACTATTAAATAAATGGCACCAACACTACGTCAGTTATGCTTTCATTATATCCGCCCCAAAGCCCTCCACGAACTGAATCATGTAACAGTGGGCAGAGCAAATTATTCATTATCAGACACTGCTATCTGCATAATGTCACTCATCGCCTACTTCCACTTCCATTCATACAGCCAACAGCAGCTCAATGACGGTTGTTAGTCATTTATGAGATGACATGATAAATGTCAGACAGGCACGACGTCTGTCTCGCCTGTTTAACTATGGAGTTCTCAAATTTCACACACACACACACACACAAATAGCTGGAACAATGAACACGGTATGAGTCATGAAATAAGCCAATTATTTACACTGTTTGAAGACCTGTATTTTCTGCCAGACTGAGCACTTTCTTGCACTTTCTTGTTGGTTGTGAAGGTGTCCAGTAGGAAGTAAGATGTGTGACCAAGTTAACTGTGCTCAAGTCCTGCATTTGTGTCACGTGTAAAAATGTGAGCGCATATTTTCTCACTTATCCCGAGTATATGTAGCATTTAGCCGTGCAAAAAATGTTACTGAATATTACATTTTATAAAATCAACAGCCACATCTGTCTCCAGAATTCGTCCCTGTTACTCTGGGCCATCAACAGTTTAGACGGGAACTATTTCTTCTGTTTTGCTACTCGGGGGTAGCAGAACAAGCTCAAAACACAACAGTGATATTTTAAAGTTGATATGACAACAACATTGTATATTTACATAACCAGAGCAACATTAGCATCATGTTTGTGCCCATCTGACAAATTTAAGTCCAATTTTCACTCATTCTAGCTCATATTTGGCTCTTTAGCTTCTAAATGCTCCACTATGTTCACCAGCTAGTCGCTAACTGTCGGTGCAGGGCAGATACACACTAAAAATCACCGGGTTAAAATTTTACCCAGTTTGGGTCAATATAGCACCGACACAGTAATGTTACCCTGGAAGCCACTCAAGACAACAGCTTGTTTTGACCCAGTTATTAGACTAAAGTTTATAATCCACTCTACTCTTTTTAAAGTTACATGTCACAGTTTGTTATTGATTGTTAATAACTTGTATATCTTTTGAATGTAATTTGCACATTGTTTTGTACAAGAAACAATACATTTGTGAAAGTTTTTAGCTCAGGTTTGTTAAGTTCACCCAATGTTGTATGAGTGCCATGTTGACCCACACTGGGTAAAATTTTAACCAAATGATTTTGAATGCGTAGCATTGTGGTGTTATAACAAACGCTTCCAAATGTAGCCAAAAAATCACGCAGATGAGAGCGGTGAGAGTGAACCAAAACAGTGCAGTTCAAAACCCAAACAATGAGCTGGAATATGCTTCAAACACTCTGTAATGCCGAGAGGAAATGCAGATTCAGGTGATATTTCTCTGTGGGTTTGTCACTACGAGCCACAGCTTTCATATTACACTTCCTTCTTTTGATTCAATGCTAATATAAAAATATAATTAGTCCCACTTTAAATGTAATTTTTCATTCCCGTGAGCATCACGAAAGAAATGTAATTGTTTTTGGGTGAAGGCAGAAATCTGACAGACAAATATCTCAAACCCAGCACAAAAAACCAAACCATCTACATAACTACACACCAATAAAGGTAAATGAGAAAATATGTGTTTTGGTAATGTGGGTGACTCGACTCTATATTGTGATAAAAACTACAAAACCTTTAAAAAACTACGTACAATGAATTTTCTACAAACTTACACAGAACACAGAACATATACTCCATTGACCTACATTGCAACATGTTTCTGCAACACTTTTTACATTATCATACTACAAGACAAGTTAGTTTATGTAAATGCAGCAGCCCTCAGAAGCGTGTATGCGTGACACAAGCCGGCCTGAAAGCTCACATTATATTTACACTGTCAACACTAGAACAGAGACACCTGACTCACCCATCAGGTGATGGTGAGTATGTGTGTGTGTACAGAGTGTGCGTGTATGTGTTTGTACTGTATATGAGCATACGGGACTTCCTAGAATCTGTTTCTGATAATTTTGTGTTTGTACTAGCTTAAACATGGGTGTTACCGTTGACACTGCAACGCTGAGACGTCGGCCGGGAGTCTGGCTGTGGGCTGACATCAGGGCATCAATGTCTTCCTCCGCGTCCTCATCAGAAAACTCCTATGAAGGACAACATTCAGATTTAATCAAAGGGGAGATGGCATCTGGGAAGCTGGCCAACGCATCTTTGTACTTGCACAGTTTTCGACGGAGCAGCTCTGTGTGGGTGGATGCAGCCAGCTTCCTTAAACTCAATGAGACAAATGAGGACAGAGTGTGGTAATTTGTTTACTCATTTTTCATGCAAAATAATCACAATGTCACTGGGTTTACAGTAAACTTGTGAGTATGAATGGATGAGTATGTTTGTTTTTAAATTGTCTGTTTTTGTGCGTGTCTGAGTATGTGCCAGTGTGTCTATCGGACACTTTGAATGCAAATGAACACAGACAAAGCAGTGCTATACTGACTGTCAGATCCTCCACCTGTTTTCAGCCTACAGCCATTTAGATGCTCGTCATGCTCTTTGAAGTGAGCTCTGAGATGAAATTAACATTCAGCCCCACATCTGATGCATCACGCTGATTTCATTCGCCCACAGATTTCGAGCCAGATATGGATTCATAGTATAGTAGATGTGTAGATTTAAAAGGGACATCAACTGAAAAATCAAAGGGTCTCAAGGCCTTTGCTGTGATTGTGGTCTGTGGGGAGGTTGTTGCAGAAATCAAATGTGTGATCGTGGATTGATGCTGCTTACTGTTTCATTAAGCCCGGGGACTGAACGGCTTCTGAGACTGAAGGCGTCGTCACTGGGTTCAGAACCAGGAGCTGACAGGTCCATCTCTGAGCGACTGTGATCTGGTGCAGGCAGGGAGATGAGGAATGCAGAGGGGGAGTAAGACAAAAAAAAAAAGAAAGCAGTTTCAAAGATGCTGTCTGAAGATTGAGGAACCAGAAGGCAGGCAGTGAGAAACAGAAGCACGCAGTGCACATAGAGGGCAGATACTAATGATTACCACCATGTTTTCTGCTTAGACAAATGTGAACATCATGAACATGTGGAAAGGTACTGCCCATAATTATGATAGTATTAATAATAATGTGCTAGAAATGCAACTCAAAGCAATTTACATTAAGAGAAAACTGAGAACAATTAGAAAGGGCTGATCATTTAAAGGAATAGTTCAACACTTTTTAAAATATATTTCATTACTTTCTTGCCAAGAGTTAGACAAGATACCAACTCTCATGTCTTTGCATCAAAAATTTTCAAGTCTTACTCAAAACAACAGTCAGGTGCCCATATGAACACTGAAAGAGTTTTTCCTCGCTATAATCATTCTTCCTGTTCATACTGGCTGTTAAAAGATCCCCTTCAAATGTGCTTCCAATGTAAGTGATAGGGGCAAAAATTCACAGTGTGTCCACACAGTCATTTTATGTAAAAATGCATTTAAAAGTTGATCTAAAGCTTATATGAGGCTTCAGCAGTCTGAGTTAGTCATATCAGTAGATATCTGCCACATTTACAGTCTTTTTAGCATCAAATTACCTCCTTCTGTTTCCTCGGACAGTGTTTCCCTGTTGAGCTGCAGTGGAAGTAAAGTAATAAAAATACTGTAACATTGAAGGATTTCTACTTGATTTGACTAATTTGGACAGTTGAAGCTTCATATTAGCTTCAGATAAACTTTTAAATGCAGCTGATTCTACAGCAGCAGGAGAACTGAATGAAGTAATTAAAGACTTTCCAAGATGTGAAATCCAGATATCAATTTACCAAGGGCTTTGTCAATGAGCTGTGGGCAGATAAAAAGAATGAAAGAAATCGAAAATGAAATTGACAAATCAAGAACAGAACTTGATGAAGTGATCTCAAAGCTGGACTTAATAGAGAATCAATAAAGAAGGAGCAACATCATCGTGGACGGAATAACAGATGAGAAAGGGGAGACTTGGGAGACATCAGAAAAGAAAGTTAGATCCATTCTGAAGAAAAACCGAGGAGGATAGTTTTCAATGAAATTCAACATTATTTTCTTAGCATTGAGCTAATTTGGATGTTGGAAGAATGGAAACTGAATGTGCCCACAGAGTGGGGCAGTTTCAGGAACAAGGCAAATCATTGTCAAACAGCTGAGATTTACAGGACAGACAGGTGACACAAGCACTTCTTTCACACCTAGGGCACTGTATGGTTGTGTGGTCCTGCGCAGCAAAAAAAGATATCAAAGATATCAAGATATCGAAATACTCCTGCTTGCACAAAATAGGGCCGCAAGACTAGCTCTTCACTGCTCTTTTAAAACTAATGTCACAAAGATGCACCGCAGTCTGTCATGGCTGACCATTAAGGCTAAATTAAAATCCAGTCCTTTCATTTTTGTCCGAAATGCAACCGTAGATGGAAAACTGGAGTTCTTCACAGAACAACTTGTACAGACAGGTCTAAAATACAATCATAAAACTAGACAGGTCAGCATGGATCATCTTGATGTTCTAAAGTCGAAAACAAATCAACTTAAAAACTTAGTCATTTATAGAGCCTCCAGCCAGTGGAACTCATTACCTACACACATTAAACAAATCAGAAGCAAATACCTATTAAAAATATCATTCAAACAGAAACTAAAGAGAGAGACCACACAACAAGAATGATGCCACCTGCTATGATGTTTTATTTGGGATTTCAACTAATAAGTTCGTCTGATAACCTCTGTACATGCACTAAGTTATATAGATTTTGATCACTTTGACTTTTAATTATGTAATTTTTGTGTAGACTGATGGGGTGCAAGTTGATGTTTGTATGTCTGTTTGTATGTCTGTATGCTGTCAGTGTTTGTATAAATTTGTGTGGACCACAGGAAGATTAGCAACAATGGTAATAAAAGCTAATGGGGATTCAAACAAAGAATAAAGAATGATGCCAGCCTTGGCTTTCATGATTATTACACAAGATGTTGAGTGGCTTTTGGGTCTGTCTGAAATTATTTGGTAAGAGTACGTAGTCTATTTCAAATTATATTCTAATGACGCACACAGTGCAGTGTGTGTGTGTGTGTGTGTGTGTGTGTGTGTGTGTGTGTGTGTGTGTGTTTGTGAGAGAGAGAGATGGAGAGACAGAGAAACCTTAGATGTGGCTTGCACGTAGGCTATATTTTGTGCAGTGTGTCTGTGAAAGAGAGAGACTTTGCAGCATGTTTTGAAATTGGAGCTGGGTTGTTGTGTTGGTTGTTGACTGCAAACTTAATATCTAATCTACATCATAGATTATATTCTCTTGAAAAGGAAATTCAAACTGTTATCTGTTTAGTTGCTTAGCTTACATACTTGTTTGTATCGTGGACTTAGAGCAGAACATGAACAGGCTTTTTTTTTAAACATTATTAAAAACACTTAAACCCCAAAACTAATGTGGTTAGTTAACATTGTACTACTTAGCTTGGAAGTAATGCTTAATTACTACTGTAGTAAGCTAGTTAGCCAGACATGCTAACAATTGCAGTTTACCTTCGAGCAGATAAACACACTCTTTACACTTATACTCTAGTGTTTTTTGGTCTTAAAATGGATTTTAAAAAGAAATCATATGCATAAAACAAATTAAATGTTTATTATGAAGCTGGGAGGTGTGCCCCTACTTTCTTGAAGAGCGCTAGCGTAGCTGCTTCCACTCTCCTAAACAAAGGTCACAGTAAATCACCTCCATGGTGGCTCTATTCTCGTCTAACTCTCACAAACAATGTTAATTATAAACATACTTCCCAAAATATTGAAGAATTCTTTCAAAAGTATGAAAAAAACACAACATATAGGAATAAAAGATAATGAGGGAAGTTGAAACTTGAAACTCAGAAGTGTAAATAATGTGCTTTCAGGAGGCACTTAAAAGCCTACATTGATGCTGCTGTCTTCAGAGGGAAACTGTTTTAGAATCTGGGTCTAAAACTGCAGAATACAGCTTTACAACAAGTCTTTGTCTGAGATTTTGAAACAGCGAGCAGCAGAATGTCTGAGGATCTGAGGACTCCTCCTGAGACAAACGTAACAAACATAATCTACCGCAGTCAGGCAAAAGTTTATGAATAAAACTTTAGACAACTATAGGATCTTAAAATCTATCCTAACAAGAAATATAATGTCATAAAACAATATGATTTCCTCTTATATACACTTTAATAAAAAGTATATATATTACTGAATATATGGCCTTACACATGTGTGGGTGTGAGCAGATCCCCCGTTAAACCCCAGCAGCAATTTTCCAGCTAATGGCACTAATAGGAGCCAATTTAAAATCTTGACACACTTCTTAGCAGCTGTTACAAGTGGAGATAAAGGGTCTGACGCTGAGAGAGACAAAGTGGGGGAGATTATACTTAAAAAAAGAGGGGAGTTCAACACATAAAAGTGCAACAGAAAGTGACGGGCCTGTGTAATAGTGTAATTTGTGCAGATGTGATATTTGCTACTGACAAAAGGAGTAATTTTGTCCTGTACTTGATACTTAATAGTCCTGGTTAGACAATCATTGTTAAACATCACCCTGATATGATACTGCTGCCTCTAAAACATGAAACTGTGACTCAGTTATCAAAATGATTGTATGTGAGCTGTGAAACTGTGAGACAAAAGCAGGCGTTCAGGATCAGTCATGTTTCTTGGCATGTGGTGCAAAAACCAAAAAAAAGTATTTGAAACAGGAGGTGTGGGGTTTAACGGACAAACCTGAAGAGACCGAAGCCCTGGAAACAGAAATGGTCGGAGCGCCAGAATTCTTCCTGTGATTGCTGGCAGCTTTCTTCTCACTGTCGCTGGAGTGTAAACTGGCAACACTCTCTGCTCCGTCAGGCTGTGAGCAAACACAAAAGACATACACCCAAGCTGTAAAAATAACAATTTAATTCAGACAGTTTTGCTTTGTGTAATTCTACATGTGTGTGTTTGCGCATCAGTTGCTGACCCTGACCCTCCGGTTGTCGCTGGGAGTGGAGGATCTGTCCAGAGTTTGTGAACGCATGTTATTGGGTACAGTCGGCATCCCTGAGGACTCCAAAGCCACCGCACCACCACTGAAAACCACAAGTATAACATCAACAACAAGAATTTAACACCTGCGACATTCCCTTCAACATAAAATGACATCAATTCAAGTCTTTCATCGTCATGTAACACTCGAGGGAAGCTACCTGCCTAAGGCATAAGTAAGATTCAGATTCTTCACTCACTCTATTAAAAAATATCACTCAAATAGATGCTTTTTTTATGTGACTGAGCTCTTAATAAATGTCATTGCCATCCCACTTGATTCATCTTTAAATGTGTTTCTTTTTTAATCGCTTAAATTCTTTTGAAACCGCAGTTACAGCCTTGATGCCTCAAGTGTTCATTTTTCATAGAGATATAACCCACTTATAAGCAATGTCTCCATTCACATGTTTCATACTGTAGAGACTGATACAAACCTTGCACCAGCGCTGAAAGAATGAATTTTGAGGCAATATCTGTTGTTGTCCAAACCCGATATATTATGTTTCGTCAAATGGGGATCTAAAAACATTTTTACTGTGTTAATGTAAAATTTTAAGGAGATATATTGAGCCATTGAGGAAGAGTTGTTTTTGCATATTCCATTCTTGTACTGCATGGTGTAACTGTTTAGATAATGAAAATTATTTGAAATATTGTTGTTGTATGAACATTGATCACAGGGTTCGCGTTTCACTCTGTTTATTGGGAGCTTAGATGGACACCTGTTTGAACGTGGACTCGGAGCAGAGGGACCACTTCGTACACTCTGAGCTTCAACATCTGGGACAGATTTGACACTGATGTTGTCGACTCCGTTCTCTGGCTTCAAGTTGGGCCTGATGCCTTTTTTATCCAGCTTCATCCTTCTGCACACACACAAACACACACATACACAGAGACATTAGAGTCATTATTATAGAGCCATTACGCTGTCTCTCTCTGCTCCCTCTGCTTTATCAGGATGACCTCAGTGACTCAGCTCTACAGTTAAAATACAGAGGAAATATACTCTTGTCAGGTATGAACAACTATGGTACATAATTATACAGCAATTCTTTCTTTTTTCTTAGTTAGCAGAATATCTCAAAAACCTCTTGATAGATTTCAGTGAAATTTGGTGAACATTTAGGCATTTGGCCAAGTGATTTTTTTTGTTGTTTTTGGTGGAGATCAAGGATTTTTGAAAAGGCTTCCTTACATGTAGAGTTTTTCACCATCTCAGAAACATTGGTGTGTTTTCCTTCTTTCATTCTATTGACTAATGATGACAGAGGAGGGTTGCACTCAGTGAAGATACAAGAAGTCAAAATCAGCCCTTCATCAGTATCACAACTATGCAGTTCAGATGCCTCTTATATAATAGTAAAAACACAGGTAATTTTACCCCTTTAAGGGGTAACTGCCATCACACCTAGCAAGGTGGTCAGATATTTACATAACAACCAATCTGAATCTAGAATTGTAACACAGAAGAAGACTGAAACTAGGCCACTATAATGAGAGCACCATCTACTAGACTTGCTAATTTAGGAAATCTCTTCACATATTAATGCAGATCCAAATAATAAATCACTTGTGTTTTTGCTGTTTCAGAGGCATCTGAACTGTATAGTTGTGACACTGATAAAGGCTGGAAAGCAACTCCTCTGTCATTAAAATGAATTGAAGGACATTTCTCTATTTTGTCTTTTACCACTATAATTATTTGGCTTCTTTAAATGAATCCCATGATTGGTTGTCACTGTTATTTGTGAATTTTGATACAGATATACATTCACATTAATTTCGAAATTTACAGAATTCAGAGTTTTTACATTTTGAAACAGTACACAGCATGCAGGAACACATTTTTTAAGTTTTCTGCAAAAAAGACACATTTAATAAAAAATGATTTTAAAAAGTATTGTGTATGAATAAATTGTGTTTGAGTGTTTTCTTAAATATAGGTCAGTATTAGTCAGTGACTCTTCAGCAGCCACCAGTCTGCTAAAATAATTGTAGCTGCTTGCGATTTTGAAATTGAAGTAATTCATTTTTTAAGACAGTTGAGTCATAACATATATATTAAATGTTCATTTGAACTGCACTGCACTTCATCTTTGTCTGCAGCCAAGATAAGGAGTGGTGTTAGCATGCAGAATCCAATTACTGATATGTTGCTTTACCAAATGTATTTTAAAATGTATTCATGGTCTGATAAAATCAAATGAGCATCCTCTTGATCTTCTCTGCTGCCTTTGTGCTGCAGTGTGCTCTGAACACACTGCAGACTTCTTTCAAATTTGCTTTGAGATGATTTTATAGTGTCTGCTTTTGTCACATTGTCATATTGTGTAATTCACTGAGTAAACCCTTTAACATTCAGTATAAGTATGTGTCTACATGAACATAAAGTGTAGACTTACCCTTTCTTTCTCATACCGTCCACAACATTGTGTAATACACCTCTGCTGGATTTTGGCGTGTCAGGTCTCTCTGGCTCAGAAGCAACTGACAAGTTCTCTGTAGACTTTTTGTCTGAGGCTTGTGATCAAAAACATCAAGAATCCATTAATAAAACCATCATATATCCTACACCACCTAACCTTCAAAACATACTTTCCACAGTGATCATTATGGTATTACACCTTTACAGTTGTCATTAGTGGTGAAACTCACTTGTCGGGCTGCTCATGATTGTCTGTTTAACCATGTCACTGCTCAGCACTCTCTGCTCAAAGCGCTTGGACCTCTCTTCCAGGAACCACTCTCCTGTAACAACCTTCAGCTCCCTGAAAACACATCGTACAACTCTATCAGACTGGAGGCGGCAGAGAATTGGCATGTCTCCTATTTCTGCCATTGATTTCTTATTGTGTGAATGTTGAATGTGCACAGTGACTGTAAGAGAAAGTCATGGCTAATTGATTCTGAAGAACAGACACCAAAGCTTGATGTTTACCAGAAATATTATGCCTAATAGTTCCATGGTAGCAGAGCTGAAATATCTCACATCACTTCTGTGTAAAGTACACTGATGAACAGTGTTAAAGGATATGGCTGAAAATTTTCTTTCTTTTCTATATTTTTCTTATTGTTGACAAATATCATGTCTAACAATGAACTGTACTACTACTTACAAGTATTGTGTGTGTATCCAAAGCCTGATATATTGTATTCCTCTGTACCGTAGACCTCTGTTGTTGTCCAAAAACTATTCAACACACATCAATGAGCCACACCGCTACACTAGATGGCATTTTCCTTGGCCTGTGAGATTAGGGTCACTGAAGTACTTCCTTGTACAGCAGAAGCTTCTACACATGTGTGGGAACGTGGTTCAGTTTACAGAACTTTGCTAGGTTGTTGTGCTGCATGTCACAACCTTGTGACTTTATTCTAAAGTTATTAATAATGTACAATGTGATACAAAGTCAAGAAGTTGTGATATGTTGCACAACAAGCTTACTAAAGCTCTGTAAACATAAATCATGTCCTTGCACATGCTCAGGGGCGTCTGCCCACTAACTACTCTCTCTACTACTCTCCAGAGACTGAAAACTTGATTGCTGTTATTAGACTTTAGAGCTGTTTCTAAACAAACTAACGTAACTAAACTCTTCCAGGCCGAGGAGCATTTCACCCAGTGCAGCGGTGTGGCTCACTGATGTGTTTCAATAGGTTTTGGACAACAGTGGAGGTCCACAGCACAGAGGAATGCGATATATCAGGCTTTGGATACAGACACAATGCTTGTAAGTGGGACTTATTAATTACTGGTTTGGCATTGCACATGAGATTTGTTGACAATAAGAAAATATAGATAATCGCCAGCCATATGTTTTAAAATGGGTTTTTTTGGGGATGTTTGTGCGAACCAGAAACACCTGAGGCCCTCACAGACAAATGGAGACAGATGTGGTGTCATTAACCATCTAATCCAAACCATCTGGAGTCCATTCCTCTTTTAAACACTAAATTGGTCTGGTCCCTGCAGGCATTACACTTACGAGATCTTGGCACAAACGTTACACTTCCACTGACGTCTCTTAGGAGTTGTAATGCGGCAGTCATTGCAGACACGCAGCTGACACTCCTCACAGAGCTCTCCACGGTCAAAGATCAGGCCCAAAGTCTTAGTGCAGCGAGCACACTGTCGCTCCCCCGACTGCTGAGGCCGACGGGAACCTCTCCGTTTGATCTCCAGCAATTCATTCTTCAGCTTCCTGTGGTAGAGAAACAGGAGTACACCAAAGGATACTGAGAAAAGCGAGAGACAGACAGACTCGAATGATAATGACTGACACTGAAGTCCTCACCGTATTCTCTTCTCCTCTCTTTTCCTCACTTTCTCGTCTTTCTGCAGCACCTTCAGGATCATTTCTCTTTCATGTTCCAGCAGGAAGGAGAGGTTCAGATCTTCCATGACCTGCTCCATTGGTCCTTCAGTCTCGGCCAACGAAATCAGCCAAGCAAAGATGTTGCATGGAGGAAGCCAGAAAGAACTACATTATGCTGTGATGTGTTCCCATTTCTGTTATGTTATGTTAACATTTGGGTTGTTGTTCTTTTAGTATGTGCATAGTCCAAACTTGTGATTCCAAAAAGCTCCCCGCGTCCCTCCAGTGTTTATCTTCTCTTTCTTGAGAAATCTCACAGGAGATGGCCACTCTCAGGAAACCTAGATGAGGTCAAACAGACAAAAGGGAAAGTCAACAAAATATGGCTGACACTAATAACTTCTAAACATCCAAATGGGTTTGAAGTCAAATTCCTAGTTAATGTGCTTTTCTTTTGGCCAGTCTAAAACACGTTAATTAAAATAAAACAATGATTTTCAGGATTACAAGGGGAAACACAAGTAATTGGTAGACATTTGACAGCTCCACAGTCACTTACCAACCTCCCAATTAGTCTCCAGGTTTGACATTCAGAGCACAGCACCCACATTTCCCAGCTTCTATTAGCAAAACTCTATGTCTCCCTGAAATTCACAAGACTAATTATCTGCACACTGGCATGCCAATGCACACAGCTATATTACATTCATTTGGCAGATGTTTTTATCCAAAGACTTACTTTTTAGCAACACTAGTAGTCCTCTATAAAGCAATGTTGGTCGGTTGGTCCACCACTTTGGGCCAGACTGAAATATCTCAACATCTATTGGATGGATTACCATGAAATTTGGTTCATCCCAGAGGATGAAGCTTACTGACATAGGTAACTTTTTCATCTAGCAACATCATGAGGTTCGTATTTGTGATTTTGAGTAAAATGTCTCAACAACTATTCGATGGATTACAAGAAAATTTGGTGCACGCATTCATGTCCCCCTCAGGATGAATTGTAATCAATTTGTTGATCTCTTAACTTTTCATTTAGCACCATCAGGTCAAAATTTTCATCCAATACTTAAGGGTAACCCTAACCTTTATAGTCAAAGTACCAGCGCGCACAGCTTGAATTCTTGAACACTATATCAGGTCACAGATCAAAACAAACCGAACACTGACACTCACAAATCAATAGTCTTCTTAAGTATTGTAAGCAAAAATGAACGCGTTTCAGCAATAAGCCATCATCAGCATAATCAAAACAGCAGAAATGGCAACTTATATAAAAACAGGTGAGGTTCAAACACCAATTAGCAAAGAGAATACATAACTGCATAATAATCCATCTATGAATGAACCACCCAAATATGGACCTCTCCTAATGAAGATATTGTGACTACAATAATCAGAAAAAACAATGACAAGTATCACAAACTAAAAGGTAATGGATATATGAACTGAATGCCCAAGACAGAAACGTATAGCAAGAGACTATATATGAAGAGCTATACAATCCAGATTAATAAATGAAGATGCATATAAATAAAAAACCTTTATAATGTACATGCATTCACATTGTATATGACCTCAATTGAAGAAAAATTGTAAAAAAATTAGTCAATGCTTAAAACTGTCCAAAATGCACTAATGAATGTTCTACGTAAATAGAGGGCTCAAACTACTCAGGTAATCGAAAAAATCTCTGAAACAAGATTTGTCTACAATAGGGACACATAGCATGTAAAAGGAAATAAATAAGGAGCTATATGACCCTGTTAGTCTAAATAGCTTGAATTTATCAAGAGAGCATAGAATAATGTTGTAGTTTGTTTTGTCATAGTTTGTTTTAACCCTAACCTTTACTTTAGTGCTAATTAGCAGATGTTAGGACACTAACATGCTAAACTACGATGGTGAACATGGTAAACATTTCCTGCTAAACAGAAGCATGTTAGCGTTGTCATTGTCAGCAGCTCAATGAACAGCCTCACAGAGCCACTAACCTCAGTTTGTTAGATTCAGTGTCTTGCTCGAGCACACTGTGATATACAGTATGGTTGGGAGGAGCTGGCAATCAAACCACCAACCCTACAATTAATGGCTCCACCATCTGAGCCACAGCAGCCTTGATTAAGATAAATGGTCCAACAGTTTAAAACAATGGAAATGTCACTCCAAGCTGCGCTGTGAAAACATTAAGTGGCCATGACTTTTTTCAAATGATGTGCTTTGAATGCTGAAAATAAACATACACACACACACTGAATATGAAAATCAGTCACACGCAAACTAGATTACCATCTAGCTGCGGTGCCTGATCAAGTAAACTGTTGTGAATAACTTGATTTGCACAAAAAATAGCTTTCCATGCTGTCAATAAAACCAACCAAGAAGATTAGAAACTAATACATACAGGCTTATATGAGTCACTGAGGAGAGGACAAGATTCTGTCAGCGTACGTGTAAATGAAGTTGCGAAATCAAAATTGAATGGAGTGGAGGGATCTGCACAAGCCCACACCAACCTCCTTCAGTCCTTATTCATTACCGTCTCTTTCATCCTCTTTCTTCTCTCGCCTCTTGCCTTCACTTTACATGAATTAGCACTAATGAACCGGCAGACATCATCTCAGCTTCATTTGCAGCCAAAGGCACATCGTGACATCAGTGATTATAGCATTTTAAACTGAACTCCAGCTGCATTGTACCCATTGAAGAGATTTTCCACCTTTAAGACATGAGGTAGGGATTTAATAGAGGAAATAATGACGATTTACAGATACGTTACATTTAGAAGACTGAAACTTACTGTGAATAGTGGAGCAAGTGGAGTCTACGGACATGTTAGTGGCACTACAGTGGTGCTTTGAACTAAATTAGCATAGCCTACTGTAATAACATGCACTAACATGATGGTGTGTAGCTGATGTTTATCATTTTCATCCTCTTATTTTAGCATGTTAGCATGCTGATATTTGCTAATTAGCACTTAACACAAAGTACAGCTGGGTCTGAGGGGAATGTCACTAGTTTTGTAGATATTTGGTCGTAAACCAAAGTAATTACAGATCATTCTGAGGAGAATATTTTAAGGCAGTCCATCCATAGTCGTTGAGACATTTTACTCAAAACGACATATGTCAACCTCATGGTGGTGCTAGAGAAAAGTCAGGGGATCACCAAAGTTAGTAGGCTTCATCCTCTCTGCAGCATGGATGTCTGTACCACATTTCACGGTAATCCATCCAGTAGATGTTGAGATATTTCAGTCTGGACCAAAGTGGTGGACCAATTGGGAGCCATGCCACTAACATGACTAAAAAGTCTTTGGACAAAACCATCAAGCATCTGCCAAAGAATGTAATGTAGCTGTGTGTACTGGCAAGCAGGTGTGCAGATAATTTGTGCAAGTCTTGTGAATTTCAAGGAAAGATAGCGCTTTGCTAGTAGAAGCTTAAATATGTGGGTGATGTGCTCTGAATGTCAAGCCTGGAGACTAATTGGGAGTTGTCAAGATATTTCACCAAATGTCAACCAAATTTCACAAAAATATCAACCTGCTGGTGGCGCTAAAGGTAAAGTCAGAGGATCACCAGGGTCATTAGGGATCATCATCTGAACACCATGCACATCTGAACCACATTTCATGGCAATCCATCCAATAGTTGTCGAGATATTTCAGTCTGCATGGACTGTTATTTACCCTCAGACAAACACACAGGCTGTGTGAGACAGAGCTCCAGACTAAGTGGTCAACCGTACCACTTCTTCAAACATTCAGACAACACAATTATCTTCTAACTGGGAAATTAAAGTCATTGATCTCTGGGTTTGTAACTCAATTCATTATTACTCCACAGACTGAACTGTAAACATAAGATTGCAAAGAATGTGCTCACCTGATAAAAATCAAAAGTAAATGTCTATAAAGCTGAAGGTTGAAAATGCAGAATATAACAACACATAAGATTCTGGTAGTTAAACAACTGTGCCACATGATGCTGACGTATTGGGCATATATGACTAATACTTGGTCAACAACATCAATAAAGTGAAACAAATATTTATCTGAGTGTCTATCATTTTACAGTGGTGCTGTGAGCACGACATGGTCTCAGAGTTTGAACTGTGTGCTGCAGTAGGCGTGGTGTCCTGACGCAGCCCTCCCTGAGTACACACAACACACATTCCTATTGCCGCTCACTCTGCCCTGAGTAAACACCAGTGAGGAGACAGTTAAACTTTGGCTTCTGAACAGAGGAAATACACTCACTTCTCAGCTCTGCACTAATAATGTAGCTTCAAGGAATGCTCGCTGACTCACTGCTTTCTCAACATAGTGCGGGGAAGGTTTTCATCTTTTTCGCCTTTCACAATTCATGTTGTTCAAGCATATAATGGATCATTTGCCGCAGGGTCTATGCTTTACTGGGGACATCTGGCCACAAAGCCACATTGTGTTATTCTTGGTGTTTTATAACTCTGTGGCATTTCACTAGTTTGGTGTTTTCTGCAGGTGGCCGGGTTTACAGACAGCAGAATCAATCTGCCAATTAAAGACCACAGGTGTGCTGAGAACAGTTGGGCTCCGGTTGGCAGAAAAGCAAAGGATACATGGATGAGAAATGGACACGGGATAAACATAAAATACAGTCATTACTGAACAGGAGAACACAAATGGCTGACAAAACAAAACAGGGTTTGAAGCATAGACTGTAAAAAATATGGACATAGCCACCGTGACGTCATGGTTCCTGAAGAGCAGTTTTGAAACTCAAAGTGGGCAGCTCCGGCTGTCGCCATCTTGGCAGTCCCTGACTCCACCTGACTCCCAGCTAATCCAAAGTGGGCAAAGAGGTGGAGCTGAGGTAGGTCGAATGAAGCCTGGTTGCTGAAACAAGCCACCTGGTGGCTAGCGACCTGTCACTGAGCGGCCACGTCCTTAACTATGCATAACTTTACGGTTATAAAAACATTCAACCCCATGCAGTTGTCATGAAAGGGGAAATTAGCTATAGAGACCAAAACTATTTTTTGTATCAGGCTGTAAACATGTTTATTTCTGCTGCAAGTGGGGCATTTTAATATGGGGGTCTATGAGGATTGACTCACTTTTGGAGCCAGCCTCAAGTGGCCATTCAAGGAACTGCAGTTTTTGGTACTTCCACATTGGCTTCATTTTTCAGCCCCGGAGGTTGCCACTTGATTTGAAGTCATAAACCAAGGCCATGTACTTTCAACTCAGTCCTGAACTGTGTGTAGTTGGATACAAGGATGTTCTTCCAGAAAGAAAACCTTCACATGCAAATAGTTTTAAGGGGAAAATCAGTGCAAAATGATTCATTTACTTTTATTACATTCTGACTTTGAAAAAGGGTCTTGGTTTGTACTTGATACACTGGGTTATGTTTGGCTTTGGATGGATGCACTCTGCAAATAGAGGCCCTGTCAGACATGGCAGCTGAGGGGGGCTTTAAAAGATAAGTCAGTGATATTCTATATTTTCCTTATTCTTCAACAAATCCCATGAAAAGACAAAACCAACAGTGAACTGATCCTAATACACAAGTACTGTCTGTGTATCTAAAGCCTGATATAGTTTATTCCTCAGTGCTGTAAAACCCCATTGTTCAAAAACTTTTAAAAATACATCAGTGAACCACACTGTTGTACTGGTTGACATGGTCCTTCATTACAATGAACACGGGCACTGTAGTTCATTAAAAAATATACCAATAAGTCACATCGTTACAATAGAGTTGTGAAGTGAGAGGGGCCGCTGGTTCCAGACGTGTTTTCTCCATTCTGTATTCCCATTTAAAATTTTCTTTAAATTATTTCCTCAATATCACTGAACAGAGAAACTCAGGACTGTCCAGGATAATGTAACGTTCTTATAGGTTTATATTATGACCACTCGTTTCAATTATTTCAACTTCATTAGAGGCAAATCAGAGCTGTAATGAATTCCAAGCACTTCATCACTGAGGTTATACACAAAAGCTGCACCATAGTTGCTGAATTCCCTCAAAAGTGACCTTGAAAAGAGACCTAGACCTAGAAAACCGAACTGACTCACACTGTAGATTGTAAAATCAGTTTTCTTAACATCGTAATCTTTAGCTTCTGCCCACCGTTAGCGTTGCACGAGTCATTAGCCGTGTTTCCATTAGATTCACAAGATAATTTTAAGCAAATTTTTGAAATGTCGCAAAAAGGAAAATGCGAATTAGGTGCGTTTCCATCAACTGGTTTGAAGCTAACAAACTAGGCTACGTAACACATACTTTCATCAGTAGATGGCGATATAGGCTTAAATAATCTGCCAATAAACAGAGTAGAAGAAGTAGAGGTTGCCCACTGGAAACAAAACAAATAGTTTTATTGCCTTGGCTAGAGCACCAAATGTTTGAAAATAGTCCTGAACAAATGCACCATTTACTCCTGTTAATGTGATGTTTGCTAAAACCTGCAGTGTCCAGCTGTTTTAGGAAACTACTGAGCCTGTTGTTAAAAACTGAAACTACATTTCTGTGATCTACATCTTCAGCAGAAACCAAAGGGCTTGAGAGCCACAGACAGGATAAAGAAGTCAGAGAGTATCTTCTTCACATGGAATTTGTTGAAAATAAATAAAATATAAAATCATGCTGTCCCTTTAAAATGCAGTCTTATTTATTTAGTACTGATTCTTTGAAGCCAAAATTTATTTTTTTATTTATTCTGCTGTTCTTCAGCATCTCAACTTAGCATATAAGAGTGTTCCCTTCTGGCTAAATTGTTTTGCTCATCGGTGCTCCTGTGACTTGAACAACAGATATCTGGGCTATTTGTTGCCTCGTGTTGTGTAAATGTGATCTAATAAAAAAAAAAAATCAGTGTGATGCTTAGACCTCTTGATGCTTGAATATGCTGCTACTGTAACTAGAATTCAACACAGTCTTTGTGAATGTGGTTTAGTTACTTGAGCATTAAGTTGATATTTGTCTGAGTGTACACCCACATCCAGGTTTACTCACAAAGTTTAGTAGCAAATGAGCTAACTGCCCGATCTCTCTATGTCTTTTTGTTTCATTCAACATTCCCAAATTAAATTATGGTATGACTGAGCAAAGGAAACGAGTGCCAAATCTTCTCCACCATGAAAAAACACAGCTATCATAGACTATATTCAGCTCTACAAAGTTGTTTAAAGGTGGAGTTTTTGATCACTAGTAGTGCTATGCAGCAATGTTTTTATGAGTTTGTTCTCATGCACGCACATAAACACATGAAACACGCAATACACATTCCTGCCTATAGTTTCACACTTCATAGTTCATTCATAATCTACAAATCCACTGGCCATAATATTCATATCGATACTTTCTGATATCAATATATATCACAATATAGCTAATGTAGTCACAATCACACATTCATACTGAGAAAGCATTCTCACCAGGTCCATTGTTCTGGACTGTTCTGGAGCTTTCAATCATCAAAGTACAGCTGAGTCTTATGTGAATGTCATCAGTTTAGTAGATATTTGACCTAATGGTGGCGCTAGATGGAAAATTAAAGGCTAAAATGGCTCATTTAGTTACTTTTTTAAAATCACAGCTTGGTTAAATTATTAATTTGGACGGCAGAATTGATAAACTATATCATGATAATCATCATGGTACAATTTTGATAAAATTTGATAAAATGCAACATTGAATTATTGCCCAGGCTATATAGAAACGTGTGTTTTTTCCTGACATCACCTGCACTCAGCTCATATTTCTCTCTCCTCTTGTTCACTTTTCACTCCTGAACTTCAGTGGGATCTCAGCAGCAGAGCAGCAATATCAACTTTATGCAGAAGCTTTGAATGCATCACACACTTTACGCAACATGTGAATGCGGTTATGAAACCTTTCTATGAGAGAGTTAAAGTGGGGTGACTGAGGCTGAGAGAACATTTTATGGTGCGTTGTGTATTTTTTACAGAAATGTGGGTCAGCCCCATCGTCTTCAAATTCACCAGCTTCGACTTCAGCTTTAGCCTTGTTATTTCAGCGAGGAGCAGCACAGATCTTTGATGTGAGAGACCTCTTTCGCCTTTAAGATAGTAAATAAATCATACAGTAGCTCCTTCACCTTGTATCAGCAGATCTTTAATCTCATGGGAGGCTGGCGTTTTCTGGATAATTTCCCCTGGCGCTTTCATTTTCTAGCATGAACACTACCACACAATGCGCACAGAGGTGACTATGAAGAGCAGTGAGTCCAGATCATTAATAAATTATACTAATTGCCAGTACCATGTAACCGACAGCTGCAGGAGTCTATCAACTATTATTCTGTCTATAGAGGGTTTTCTTCCAGTTGAAAGTTGGTGGGACCTGCAGTCTGTAATGTACTGCGGCTCTGCTCTTTTGTTTTCATGTATTAGCCTTAAATGCCACTGTGGTAAACCACAGGATGCTGTACGGTTTCTTCCTGCATTAATAATGCGACACAGACGCCGGTAGACAGTGATCATGAATGGCAGAGAGCATCTCTGGTGACCACTAAACAGCAGGTCAATGCAACTCAGCCAGAGAAACATCCTGCCGGCCAGCCAACACAGGATTTTATATGGTGCACACACACAGTGGCAGGCATGCTCTGAGAGTAGAAAACATCAATAATTCATCAACAATGATCAATAACGGTACACTTCACAGCTGCTTACACCAGAGAATATAACATACTCTGCTCTTGTAGTTCTACTATAACTAGTAAAGGTTGATTTCTTGACACCATGTACAATAGACCTGTGACATCACAAGTCTGCACATCACCCAACATCCATGCATATGCCACATTTATGTCACTATAGAGCACTAGTTTGTAATTGTTCATGTAAACATCCAAGCCATTATGACAAGATAACATGACGCTAACTATGACTTAAGTGCATCAAAAGGCAAACCAATAGTCAGTATTAAACCCAAATTTAATGTGTATAGTGTTTTATCGTCAATGCAGAGTGTTTTAAGGCAGCGCATGAACAAATCATACAACCATTTTCAGTTGTCAGATGATATGAATGCTCACTGCATAAATGTGAATCTTTCCCATCTCTCCCATCCATCCCACGTGATGTGAACGTTATATAAATGGTAAATAAATGGACTGCACTTATATAGCAGCTTTCTAGTCCTCTGACCACTCAAAGTGCTTTTTACACTACAAGCCACATTCACCCATTCACACACACATTCATAAAATGATGGCACAGCCATCAGGGTTCAGTATCTTACAAACCACTTTACCCTCAAGCAGTAAACAAATAAATAACCTAGGAAAGTAGAGAAAAGTACTTCACTGTCACTTTAATAGACTCACTTTATTTGGTTAGTATTTCATTGGTCAGTTTGAGTGTTTAATGGCGTATTTTGTGTTCCAGTTAGAGATTCATTGACGAGTCAATCAACAGAAAATATATTAGCAACTATTTTGATCATCAATAAATTGTAATTTATCGAGCAAAAACATTCTTTTATTTCAGGTTTTCTCTACTTTATGTCATTGTAAGTCGAATGAATAAATAAATGAATCGATGATGAAAATAATCGTAAGCTGCAACCCTAAATTCATTGATTAGTTTAAATGCTTAATAAGTTGTTTTCATCGTTTTTGATTTACATTACATCATATGTTTACTAAGCACCGAAAAGCATTGAAGGGAGAATAATGATGATTTACTCCACTGATGTATTTCTTTGTTTACTGCTAATGTTCTGATCTGTAATATTATCTTTGTCACCATCCCTCCCTCATTAACTCCACACTAATAAAGTCTTTAAAACTGTGTGTAAATGGGAACGCACACATCGTTTTTACTTGCCCACTGCCTCTAGTGAAAGGAGGGAGCACACAAGACAGCAGAACAAACTGGATTTTAAAGCCGAGCAGGTTGTTAAATGGCCTAACTCTTTTATACAAGGAGTAATTCTACGGGGAAATTTCCCAACAATGACAGATGTGGCGATGATCAAAGCACAGCAACGCTCAATAGACTTAAAATTCAATTGCAGTTCTAAGTAAGGGGATGAGATGAAGCACAAAGCCATTGAGATGGATTTCTTCACATAAAACCCAGAGAGCCAAGCCAATCAAATTTACCAGTAGTGACAGTACAACCCTGTCAACAGGCGGAGACTGGTCTTTATAAAGCAGCACACACATCTTCCTCATGCTTCATGTCTTTTATAATTCTACACAAGCTGCAGATTCTTACAAAGGATGCTGTTGTATCTCAAAATGGTTTCTAGCTCACTCAGCTTATCTCAATTTAAAGGAAATGAAGCAAATAAGATTTATCCCGTTATCTGAGCTGTGTATCTCCCTGCATGTAATCCACTTCCTGAGGTCGGATGTGGACCTGTGTTCACAGCAAGGTGAAATCAATAGGCAGCCATCGTCTCCACAGACAGCTAGAGATGAGATCTGGCATGTTGGAGGAGACTGGAGAGGATTCTGGGAAGAGGCACAGGACGGATTTGGGCGAGGAAGCGATGGCACATTCAGTGATACATGACATGTTTATCCGAGTGGAAAGTATCCTTGCCTGTGTGTACTTTTCATTAATGGGTGACCTTGTTGTCATTCTCTCTTTTTCTTGGACTCTTAGTCTCACTCCGACAGACACACATCACCTCAGGGCAGATAACATATCTGCACCACTGCAGTGCAGTAATGACCCCCTCCCACTGCCTTGAGACCTTTCAGACACACTGTTCATGTCATTGCCAATCAAGCAAAGACCTGTTGGCGCACATATCCGTCACTCTCTCCATCTTCATCTCTCTCTGCATGTTAGTGCCTCTGCTGAGAAACAACCCATCATGGTTTGCCAATCAGAATCCAATTTGAAACCTTAATTAGTTGGACGCCTCAAAGGTAATGAAGCAACATTAGACACCAATATGAATAACTCACCTCCGTCAAGCCTGACACTTTGCATTATGGTGACTAGCATTCTTTTCCTCGCCAGTTTTGGCCTTTTTTCTCTGATTGTGAGTCTACAGCGAGGGTGGTGATGTCATCTTGCAGCAGATGGCTCGATGTCATCTTTTAACTGGCTGTACACAAATTTTCATGCTTGCACTGAGGACAAGTGCGAATACAGGAGAGAAAGACAAGTTTGTAAAGGCCGGGTGAGCTTGAGAATTAGCTCATACACACATCTGAAAGTGTTGAGTGGAGAATGACAAAAGCGAGGTTGAGAGAGAAGTACAACACCTGCGTACTTTGTCACCTCCACACTGGCCAATCATGGCATCAAGTGGGTGTGATTGTTTGATTGTCGGGTTTGGAAACGTACAAAAAGTGTCAAATGAGTCAACTATGCTGGTCAGCAGGAACAACAGGATTTGATTTTTATCTTTTGAGCTCTGTTTTTTCATACTATAGACAACTACTTCCATCACTTTTCGCGTGTAAAACCGAACACTATAAATGAAACCTGTCCAATCCAAATTATTGTCCCTGCCCCGCTCTATTTTGAGATCAGATTAATTTTGCAGATTTATACATCGCCTTCAAATGTGTGTGTCGTCTGGAGCAGCAACTATAATTACTTTTGCCTTTAGGCACACAACACATTGTACGATCTAGTTTGCCTCGAGCTATAGACGAATCGGCTGATTGTTTTGTTGTGGTAAGTGCCACAATTAGAGTTAAACAGAACACATTTACAGTGACAGCGAAAGCGCAGATGACTGAGATAATCACTATCGACAGTCTTAAAACACTAGTGTGACATCAGTTATGACGCATGATTTGGGAAAAAATAACATGAACGCACTGCCTCTGTCTGACCTCCACAGTCTGGATGTGAAAGTGCTGTGTGAAGTAACTAATTCAACTCAGCAGATATCACTTGCTAGCTTACGATTGAAATCATCAAACTTCACGATTTTTTTTTCGGCCAGGAAACGTAACACTGATACACAGATAGTGAGAGATCAGCGGAGTGCTGGTTGCTTCATCTGTAGTGGTCCCTTAGTTGGCATACTGCTCAAAATATGACCGAAAACATGAGGATTTGATGGACATTTATGAAAGTAAAATTTATTTTATGGAGCAGAGGCCCTTCACTTTTACATTTTGTCTTTTTCCAAAGTCTGAGTTTACTGTTGGAGCAGCTGATAACAGCTCAGAAAAGACGACTAGTTAAATCTGGATTAAATTATTTTGAGTTCAAATTTTGTAGATTGTAACCTTCGTTTTAATGGCATTTGATGTCTATATTTTCAACATATAACTGGTTCTACAGGACTACCTGGATAGTTTCTCTTGTGCTTTGAAAGTGAAATTCTTTACGTACATTACAGTGTTATAAGTGTGGTGCAACTGCAGTAATGGCAGCTTGTCCACTGAAGTCTACTGACGCCTGCAGCCACCACCAATTCCAACATGGTGAGGAGGTTAAAAACGCTGTTTGACGATCTAACAAGCTTTTTATTTGAATTTTTCATAAATGTGGAAATAACAAACCAGTGGACACAAACGCAGACTGTAATGTTATCTTTCAGTGTTCTTTTTTAGCATACGAACCTTTTCACCACCACCACTGTTTAAGGCAATTCCTGCCCAACCATGACTAACATTTAAAATGCTGCCCTTACAGCCATGGAGCACACATGTCACAGCCACTATAAGATTACAATTCTCAGAGGAGCCCTCATCACTAACAACCTATCACGCCTGCACACCTCTCAGTTTCCCGCAGGGCTCAATGGAGCAGAAAATAGGAAAAACAAACCAACAGAGTTAGTGCCTGTAAAAACCTTATCCTGTCAGATGTGCTCCCTTTCACGCACGGCACTCCTCTCCTCTGCTCGTTGGTTTTCACCTTCACTGAACCCTCCTGCATCATTCTTATCTGAATGCTGCTTATTGTCCTTGCATTGATAGGTTGTTTGTGTCATTTCACCCGCTAATTAAGAGGAAAGGGCAGCGTGGGATCAGGAAGAGGCTGCCACTCCCCCACACACACCAGCAGAAAACTGCTGAACCGGAGATGGAAAAGAGATTATTGGTTTGCTTGCTTGTGTTTTTGGGTGTGACCGGTGGAATAAAAGACTGCCAGAGAGAGAAAAGCAGCTCAGGATTTTAAGGGGAAAAGGAGAAAGACAGTTAGAGCAGGTGGTCAGCGATGACTTCACGCAGGTTCAGTGTTCTGACCTTGAAACATTTTTTTTTCATCCCTTACAACACAACACAACACAACACAACACAACACAACACAACACAACACAACACAATACAACACAACACAACACGCCTTAAGACAAATCTCTCAGAGGAATGCAAAGAAAGACTTTCCTCCTCTTCACTGAGCAGATAAAACAAAGAGCTGTTATATTGTGGTCATTTTGCATAGAGCCAATAATGTTTTTCTGAATACAGTCACAATCTTAATGACTTCTTTGAAGAAAATTGCTTTGTTACTTAATGCTGTGTTATAAAACGTATTAATGTTAAAAAAAAAACTCAAAAAACTATTTCATTAAAATTGCATCACCAAAGATAAAAAAGACTCAGACTATTTCCCGCACTGTGATGTCTAAAGCCAGAAAGATAGTGCACTCTCAAAACAAAATTTCCAGATTTTGCAGCCTTTAATTTTTCAAGTAATGCATAATATAACAAGACCAAGAGTCTACAGTGGGTCTGTGAGGCTGTAGGCACTGCAGTGCTTTGAGCTAAAGGTTAATAATAGCATAGCAACGTGGTCACAATGCTAAGATGCTGAATAATATGCTTTAGAGAGTAATGTTTACCATGTTCACCATCCTTCATTCAGCACTATACAAAGTACAGCTGAGGCTGATGGGAATATCATTCATTCTTCAAGTATTTGGTCATAAACCAAAGTATTGGACAAAGCCGATCTTTAACCAGACGATGGTGCTAGCTGAAAAGTCAAGAGAGGTTTTACAATTCATCATGTAGAGACATTTTTTCACCAAAACATTTTCAACCTCCTGATGCAGCTAGTAGGAAAGTCATTAGGATACATCCTCTGGGGAACAGGAATATATCTCTACAAAATGTCACACAAAACAATCCAATATTTATCAAGATATTTCATTCTGGACCAATTTGGTACACGACTGGCTGGCATTTTCATCCATAGACCTGCGCTGCCAAAAGCATCCAAGGGTGCAGAGGATTTAACTACTGCAGTGTAAATCATGTTGTGTTTAAATAAAGCCGATGTCTGGCAAACAAACTGCCCTCTCTGTATGTTAACTACAAGGCATTTCATCCATTCATTGACATGTAGTAAAGTGGTTTACTGCCTGCCTGCTTGTCAGAGGGACATGAGTTCAATTCCCCTGCTTGATATGGTGCACTCTGTTGCTTGAACTGTAAAATACATCTCTCTCTAAGAAAAAAAGAAAAAGGTATTTGCTATGCATTTTTGTCTTATTTCATGCACCTGCAGCCTTGTGGCACTTGTGTCAAACACGGACCTGAGTGCTGCTGCACGTATTCTCTGAGGCCTCTCCTGGATCTACTGTGGCTTACAAGTGTCTGCAAAACGTAAATAATATCACAGCCTGTTTTTATAAATGATGAACTCAGCTACATCAGAGGAGAAAATCATATGGTAATGATAATAATTATCTTCTTAAAATAACATAGACCTCTGACACAAAGTTAAATAAATATCCAGTTCTGTCTTTGTTGTCCTTATATTTCTAGTTGCAAAACCTGCATAACTCAAGTCAAACTCTGTCTGAAGGCTCATCTATCACTCCTTTTCCTCTGCTCAACCAGCTCAATCAGTTTCCCCGGTGCATCCTCTATATTTCATTCATTCAAACTTTATTTAAATCTTGAGGAATCATCGGGGGCTATCCTCATTTTCAATGATGTTGAGAGAACAATTAAAACAGAATAAATGCACACAAAAAATAATTAACAAGAAAACAAACAACAACAGAACACAGTTAAAAACAGTTCAATTCAATAACGCAGTAGTTTGTAATTATGGTTTTAAATGGACCTATGGGTACAATTGTGTTAAGTTTTAATGTGTGTTGTAAAATGTTCCAACTAAAACTAAAAGCAGTTTTCCCAAATTTAGTGTGGACTTCAAGCACTTCAGCGAGTCAAATAATGACTATGGGACCAATTCAATAAGGAAGTGATATATGATGGCAAGTTGCCATTAAGGGTTTTATAAATAAATAGAAACTAATGCCTGTAACGTGTTACTGTTAGAGATTCCCACTCAGCCTCTTCATACAAGATGCAATGATGAGTAGAATAACTGTCATCGCTAATAAATCTCATGGTGGAGTGATAAACTGAATCTAGTAGTTAAAGAGTGGAGGCAGAGGTGTGTCTATATATCTCCATAATCCAAAGCAGACAAGATATGGCCTCAATTATCCACTTCCTACTGAACATAGGAAAATTAGTTCTGTTTCTGAACAAATATCCAATTTTGTGTCGTAGCTTGCTGACAAGTGTGTCAGTGTGAAATTTAAACATAACTTTTTGATCCAGCCAGATACCAAGACCCTCTCAATATGGAGTCCATTCAGAGTGGTAATATGCAAACTACTGTCCACAATATCTCTGGCTCTAGAGAATAGCATATATTTAGACTTCAGGACTAATTTCAAATTAAAAAGTGCATCTTGCAATTTGTCAAAGGCTTGTTGTAGGATTTCAGTGGCTGAATGTGCAGTATTGGCAAAGCAATACAGAACTGCCTCACCTGCATTAAGATGGGCATTGTAATTTGTTATAAAGGATGCAAAATTGTTAATACAAATTGTGAACAGGACAGGACCCAATACTGAAACTTGTGGAACCCCCTTTGACAGTCGTAAAAATACAGAACAATCATTTCCCCATATCACACATGTCTATGAGACAGGTAGTCCTGAAACCATTTACAGGACTTATAATCAAAACCAATATCACATAGCCTCTGTAGGAGCACAGCATGATCAACAGTGTCAAGTGCTTTTGTTAAATCAACAAAGACGGCAGCACAATATTTCCCTTTGTCAACAGCAGTTACAATATCATGTTTAACAAAAGTAGTAGCAGTGACAGGACCACGTTTAGCTCTGAAACCAGATTGGTGTGGACTTAACACAGAATTTCTTGAGAGGAATGATTTGAGCTGATGATTATCTAATGACTCCAGGGTTTTAGCAAGACAGGACATTTTGGAAAATGGCTGATCGTTATTAAGATAATTTCTATCACTACCCTTATGCAGTGGTACTACATGTGCAGATTTCCAGACCTGAGGGATAACTCCAGTGGAGATACAAAGATTAAAGAGATATGTAATTTGTTCAGTAATAAATGGGGCACAGAGCTTTGAAAAATGAGGGTCTAGTTTATTCTCCCCAGTTGCTTTTCTGCAATCGTTAGCTTGAAGTACTTCCTTAACAACAGAGGAAGTGAAGGCCTGTGTTGTGAACTGTGAGGTTTAAGGAGGGCACGTGAGCCAAAGGCTTACTATTAAGAGCAGATCCTGAGTACACCATATCAAACGGATTCCCAGCAGCAGTAAAATGTGTGTTAAAAGCATTGCAAATCGCTGATGTCTTATTTATTAAGCGAACATTAAAAGTACCATAAGAAGGAACAGAAAGAGAGGATTTGTTTTCATTTACATTTACTTTCCAAAATTTTTGACAGGTTTGTAAAAGAGCTGGAGATTAATTCTATGTCATAATTGGATTTTGCTTTTCTCAAGGAGGATGTGCATTTACTTCTGAGTTGGGCTGCTTAACCAGTACACCTCACTAGAGCCCAGGCTTTGTCCCTTGCCTTGAACATCACTGATAATTCTGTGGACAACCAGGGGCTTGATCTATCTTTAACCCTAAGCTTTTTAAAATATGCATATTTATCAGTGATAGAAAGTCATGAATTTGTAAAATATTCCAATGCCAGTTCTACATCGGGTATTTCAGAGGTGTGATGTGTATTACTGTCAGCAAGGTCACTGGGGAAAGCCTGTTCATTAAAAGTTTTTAAATTTCTTTTGATAATGATCCTAGAGCTCGATCTTTCCAGTCTAGCACTTCTAACGCATGCTAGAGGACAGTGCAAAAACTCCAGGAGCAATCAATGTTCCTCCTATTAGACAGAATCAAATCTATCAATGTTGATTTTGAGGGATCCTTCAAATTAAGTCTGGTCATCTCATCAATCAGCTGTGACAGATTAAGATTGTCACACATCTCTTTTAGACTATCTGAATCTTTTTCTAACCAATTTAAGTTAAAGTCACCTAGAACATCTCTGAGTTACTATACTGAGCAAGTGAGTCTGCTAATTTATTAGTTGCACTAGAGACAGCTGAGGATGCTGTGTAAACACCCACCACATTAGTTGAATTATTACTAGATAAATTAACCTTCAGAGCAATAAATTCAAAAGAATGAGGTACAGTGATGACATTTAAAACAGTAACAGATAAACATGACTTCAAAATATACAGCCACACCACCGCCTCTTCCAACTCTGTCTATTCTGTACAATTTATAGTTATGTAAGGAAACCTCAGAAATATTTATACTCTGTTTAAGCCAGGTTTCTGTCAGAGCCAGGATATCAGGGTCAGTCTGTGAAACAAGAATTCTCAGGGGATCTAATTTAAATTGATTACACAGACTTCTGATATTTAAATGCATCAGCCCCAGGCCATTTCTGGATTAGAAAGCATGTGGGTTAAATAAGGCTTGACCAGAGTCACAGGAGGGCTTACTCGCTAATGGCCACCTATAGAGTTTGTTTGGGGGTTGAGATTATTAAATTTTCAGGGTTATAATAACTTGTAAAAGAAATAGGCTGGTGTTGTTTATGAGGGCCAATAGTGATCAGTACAGGAAACACAAGAGCAGACAGTGAAGGACAGAGTGTGTTCTGAACCGGGCTCACTTGGAGACGTCACCCAGTGAGAGGAGTCTTCAAGACTGACGGCTCCCATTTCAGTGATTCTACCATTTCACACATGGTTGTAGATAACAACCTTGAACCCGCTGGATCTATTAAAAAATACATTAAAATTGTCTATAAAAGCTGATATTCATAAAGCTACAACAGCCTGTCAGCCAGCGGTGAAGCTGTTGTAGACGAGAGAACTTCAAGTCCTCATGTGTTGCAGAGAAGGGAAGGGACCCCCAGACAACACATTTCCTATCAGATTTCTTGAGTGTCTCAAACAAGGACAAGAAATCCCTTTTCAATAGTTCTGATTGTTGCTGCTTTATATTGTTCACTCCAACATGAAGCCCTACAGTTTGGACTAATGGAGTCTGGTCAAGGACGTTCAGCAGCGTATGGTTGATGTCTGACACTAGTGCTCCTGTGTGACAACGTGTTACACCTCCTGGAACAGTGACATGATGCACAATTGAGTCTCTCATGACCAGTACGGATGATAATTTCAGTTGTGGACCAGCAAGGCCCAAAACACCAGGACTAACCCTCTTTTTGACATCTAGAAATCTAGCTTTCAGTGGGGAGACCAGTGAGCTTGGTGATGTTCATAATGGAAATTTTTTGGGGCTACTCGAGCTGATTTCAAAATATTATTCTGTCATGCAAGAGCATCTAGAAAAAGTCAAAGAATACAAGCAGAGAGGGGAACAGCTGCCAACGCACTATCTCTCATGGCACTCTCAGAATGAATTACTTGAGCTGTGTGGAAATGACGTTCTCAGCACCATTCTCGGGAAAAGACTCCAGTCAATCTATCACTCTATAATACATGATGCCATCCCAGATATATCACGTTAAGCAGAACATCCTGTCTCTGAGGTACATGTTCAACGATGACGCATATGGCAAGGCTGGACAATAAACAAATGTTTTACTGAGTTTGTACACTTTGCAAAAAAGACAGGAAATTAAATCGCCAGCATGATAGAGCAGTTAGAGGTGTGCAAACCCAAATTATCCAAGTAAATCCTTTGGCTACATTTTCTCCTCGTGTAAAGCATACACTGAATCTAGTAGGTGTATATGCTGTCCAGACATGTAAGTAAATGTCAACTTATTTCAGATGCCTGCTTGAGTGATACACGATTGAGTGCACATATTGATGTGGTAAGACTTGCTCCCCACCTCCCCAGTGTGATTGAAGCACTTAATTGCATAATATCATCCTGCAAATTATCCATTGAGGCCTTATCAGATGCACAAGGACTGAGAGAATACTTCACATCATTCACAGCGGTTGTCGTGTGCATTGTCTGGGTAAAAATACTGGAACATATTGAAGATAAGAATTTGCTCCTGCAGAGTGGCAGCCTATCTTTCGATCAGGAAGCAGCAAACATTGACGCTCTACAGCAGGAAATAATTTCTTTGAGAAATAAGTGTGATTCAATGCTTGCTGAAGATCAAAATGTAGTCCAAGCAACGGGCATCCCACCTGAGTTCACCCATAGCAGGCAGAGAAAGCACCAGCGCACTGAAGAAAGGTCAGATGCACAAGAGACTCCTGATGTAACATTCAGCAACTCTGTGTTTTATGTTGCAGTGGACAGTATCATTGCACAGCTGACTTCCAGGTTTCAGTCAATCAGGGATATTTACAATGATTTCAAGGGAAAATTCAAGTTCCAGCAGTTGAGTGAGGAGGATCTTGTCTAGTCATCTTGTAGAAATTCGATAACAAAATATTCTAAGGATCTATCTGAAGATTTGGAAAAACAAATGCTCCATTTGAAAAGGATATACAGTGCCACATTCTCAACCATCATTTTTAGCTAATTGTGTTGTATTGTTATTTTTTTTCTTTCAAACTGTACATCGCAATCAGCGTATTCCAATCTGTGTATTTTATTGTACTTCCATATCTGTAGAGTACTGTGGTTTTATGATGATGAAAACGGTTTATTTTAATTACACTGTGCATGTAAAGCCCGACTAGGGACAACTATGTTGAATTGCATCATCCCTATCAAATAAAATAAAAATTCATATTCAAATTCAACAGCCATGGAGCTGCTCAACAGGATTTATGACATGAAGATTGACAGCATTTATGGTCACATTTGCATTGCACTGAGGATATTTTGCACTTTACCAGTAACTATGACAGAAGGAGAGAGATCCTTCAGTAAACTGAAAATAATAAAGAACTTGTTGCACTCCACAATGAGCCAGGAGAGGCTCAATAACCTGGTAATATTTCCCATCGTGTGTGAACTGGCTAAACAGATGGACTTTTAAGACATTATAAAGGACTTTGCATCCAGAAAGACAAGGAAGGCAGCAAAGATGAAGCCATAAGGTAAGAAATTGCATTTTCTACTAGGAAATGTTTGGTGTACGTGTAACAGATCTTTGTTGACCTTGGTGTGTGTAAGTGTGACAAAGAGTTCTATTATGTTGTGTGTGTGTGTGTGTGTGTGAGTGTGTGTGTGTGTCCATGCCTATGTAGCACATAACATGCATGCACTGATATGAGTAAAGCAGTTCTGGGGAAGGCTCATTCACTGGACCTTTTCAGGGGCCCATCCATTTCTGTGGGCAGGCCTGGTTCCACTTTTCAACATTCAGCATCGACCGCAGCAACAGAGGAGAGGTGGGCACCAGGACCTGCAGGATCCAGTCGTTCCATCACATGCCTGGTACAAGCAGGAACAGCATCACCAAAAGCACCAGTAGTAGCAGAGACCGCTGTAGGATTGCTCGCCCAGCCCTGGAGGGTTGACAGCTTTGGGATGGGAGGAGGGTCCAGGCCGGGTTTTTGCTGGTGCGGTGTTAATCCGCCAGTGACAGTGAAGATAACTGGTTATGCCACTGCAGCACTGGGAACTCCTCAAGGTATAGACTATCATATCTGTTTTGTAGAACAATGGGCTGTTGAGCACGATGCACCTTCAGAAGACCCTGCACCCCGACTCTCCTTCCTCCCCACAGACCACCAGGAGTTACCTTGCGGTGTGGGGCTGGGCTGTTCAGGTCTCGACTTGTTTTGTTCCCAGATTTGCCTAGCCTTGTGCTGGCTAACATTACCCACACCGATGAGAATACTATCATCCAGCTCTGCATCACCTTCTCTACTCCTCTCTTCAAACTGATCCCTGCATAGGATTGGTGTCCTCCAGGTTGCTGATTTTGCTATTTAAATGTATGCAACCCAAACAATGGGATGGTGAAAGATTAGGAATCATGTTGGTACCGAGCTCGCTAGGCAGGCTAACTAGTTAGACTAACTTGGAGGCTAGATGGTAGAGATGGCTAACAACAGACCAATAAGTCCTAGAGGCAGAACAATTACCGTGTTCAAGCAGACGGATCACGGCTGGGAAATCCCATCAGATCAGGTCCATAAAACCAATAAATCCAATAATCTGCATAAAGTTGTCACATTAGTTTTCCTGAATTGTATGAGTTGTATCAGCATGTTTCATTCTTAATGGGATTATTAACACACAGGACATGCAGGGAGTCTGGTTGTTGGATAAACACACTCACATTCAGTGCAGAGTGTCTGAAATCTGTAGTTCTCAACGTTCGCCCTGAAGGAAAAAAATTTAGCAAAACAGGTCCTTCAGGAAATCTAATAAAACTCAGATTAATAAATAAGGATTATTTGTACACGGCTGATCTTTTGTGACGTGCGTCTTTCAGGAAAACTTCACACAGCAAAACATGCTTTTGTTTGTGAACCAGATTTGTAAAAGATTTCTATGTGCACTTAGAGCGCAAGAGATGAGAGGTTGTTAGATTGACGTTGGATCTTATTAACCCAGTTTCAGTCGTGGCCTCTGCTGCTGCCGCTTCTTCAACGAGAAAGAGAGAGAGAGAGAGAGAGAGAGAAAGAGAGAGAGAGAGAGAGAGAGAGAGAGAGAGAGACACTGAGGTTATAAACCTCTCCCTCGCCTTTCACCAACATGGCTGAATATTTCATAGCACTCACTCCTGTTTAACTGCTGCTTTCCTGACATATTTTAGTGCACTTTGTCTTTTCAAAGCGCTACAGTCTAATGGAGAGAAAAGGGCTGTGTGTGTTCAGAGTAGTCTTACCATTAATCAAACTGTAACAATTGAACAGCATGTGTAATTTAAAACTGAGTGGTTGCTAGTGGATTATATATTTTTTTAAGCGTAGCCCTGCGTCATTTTTATTTTATTAGACTGTATGTTGGTACATTAACGTGGACAGATGGGTGTCCGGACCAGCTGGGCCAACAAGACAGATTGATGAATAAAGATGTTTCAGCGAAGACAAAACTGCTGTTTGAGACATGTGGACCTTGAATCTTCCAGGTTTGGAGTACTCATGAATTTCTGTTTTTGAAAGTAATTTCAGCATTTATCAACAGTATCAAGTCAAAAAAGCATGTCTGCCTCCTTTCTTATTAGTAGCCAGGCCTTTGATCTGTCTTCTCCCTCTTTTCAGATGTCAAAGAAGTTTACTTGCTTAGGCGGTAAATAGATTTCAGGTGGTCATGACATTCAGTACTTGTGAAACTAAAACTCTAACAACAAAACACTTTTGATTCTGCATATGAGCTCTCAGCCTCCCACACATTTAAAGAAAATCCTGGCTATGAACCAAAACAACTGCACCTGTAAAATATGCAGCACGCAGCAACCAATATTTGGAGCACAGAACATTTTGACAGAAAGGGCATCCTGATTCGTTTCAGTACAGACAGAGACAATTACTGAATTCTCACGTAAGGAAAAGTGTCTTTTTAAAGTTCAGAGATGCTGCCAGTCAAAATAATCGTATTACATCGTTTACATGATATAACTAATTCTCTTTATAAATGGTTAATAAATAAGTCACTAATGCTTTATAAGATTTAAGAAAAACTTAGGTTTCATCTGTTTAGCACTCTTTCCCATTGCACTTCATTACATTGCTCATCGTTTCTGGTAAGGTGTGTCCTTGATTAAATGTAAGGGGTATAGGTTTGTTAGTGGTTAGTGGTTAGGTGTTAGTTCTTGCAACCTTTCAAGCAACAACCGTGCATTTAGAAATCCCCAGCCTTCGTTAGGCAGAGATCTCCGATAGTCTTGGTATCGCAAGACAACTTTCAACAACTGCAACAGCTTTTGAGTAACTGTCCTCTAACGTTTGATTGTCTTGCCTTGCCTGTAAGTCACTTTGGATAAAAGTGTCTGCCAAATGATTAAATGTAACGGTAAAAATGTTGCTGAAATATCCCTTCGGCTGCTGTTAAAACAAGACAGTCTATAGCCACGCTAGCAGCTCTGTGATACTGTACTTTGAGCTTAATGCTTACATCAAGCAACAACAAGTTAAGTATACTCCTTTAGTGTGCAGTTGGTACGCATACTAAAAAGCTTCTGATTTTTAAGTGTGCTCTTGAGGGAAACTATTCTCCCAAAGTGTAGAGCACAAAGGAAATGGAAGAACTACTCTCAACTGGACAAAATTAAAAGTGACAGTGGCTGGTGGTGAAACAGCTCCAGGAACAAACAAAAAATAACTACTGAATTTTTTGAAAAAAATATTTGCTGTCTTTTTGTTAGGTTTAACTGGCGGTGGCATTGAGTTTAATTGCCTTTGCACAGCTCACATATTGCATAATTTCCTGCTGGGATAAGTATCTTGATTTCTTGTACACTAACAGTATACTATCAACATTAGTATATAGCAAATACTGTATACAGTTAGTGTGCATTATGTATTTGGGACACAATTGTCCCCCTATAGCCATGAATGTCTATAAAAAACATTTGTCCCAATCCATCCGGTAGAAGTTGAGATATTTACCTGGATAAGTGGAAATGTCGACCTAAGGATATCTGAACCAAATATTAGTCCATTCAGAATTATACATGTCCATATGTCATTAATAAAGGGTTCATATACTAATCTATCAAGTCTGCAGTTTAATCTATCAGTAAGTTCTTATAAATGTATTGTGGCCCAGATGTTTTGCAGTCTTTTCCCAGTAGGTAACTGATAGTCCATTGGAGGGATTTCTGAGGAACTAAAGAGCTAATCAGACAAAGCCAGTGTGATCCTGGAAGAGAGATTCTTCACAAGCTGCAAGCCAAAAAAATTGTTCATACTAATGGCTTATAAGTGATCTATAAAGCCTCATTGAATGATTTATTGACCATTAACAAAGTCATTAATTACAGGTTATAAACCATTAAGGGGCTCCTTATGAGAGTGCTGTATCACTTCGAGTATTACCCAATTAGAAAACTAGTTTGTGGAAAATCCATTAACAGCAGCACTGGATGTGGATGTGTGTAAACAACCCCATAAACAGATTGTGTCTACCAATATACAAATATTCAACACAGCGGATGTCTAAGTGACACTCCAGATGGCTCCTACAATCAGGTACACAATGTAACTTCAATTCCAGAGGAAATAAAACCATCACTACATGTGCTCAACAGAATGAAAAGCCCCCTGTAGTCTGGTTGTCTGGTTATGTGAAGAAAACAAGAATAAGGAGAACAAAATACAGACGTGCATAACATCCATCATAACATCTCCTGATCACAGACACATGGAACAAGTCACTACTTCTACCCCTGAGGAGGGAAACACAGCGCTGTTCCTGCAGTGATATGAGCCAACACAGTGAATTTCAATGTGGACTTTAGCCTTTACAACAAATATGGGCGAGGTCGACGGGAAATGCCACTGAAACAAAAGATTAATGCTCGAGACTATGTGATTAAAATCTGCATGACACAAAGAACTACATTTTAATCCTACACCTGTGGGTCTCCACCAGTAATGACATCATAAAGGAGGCAACCTTATACCCTGAGTGCGCTCAGTTTGACCTAAAGAACAAAACATTGTGTAATGCATCAATAGAGGATTAACATGGAGTTCAGGTGCGCCGGCTCTGCTTTTATGCACTTTACCTTTTATCACCTGTTCACCTACTGCTGTTCATCATCTCTACATGTACATGTCAGTTCATCATCACATTGCTTATACTGATCATGGTTAACAGATCTCATGTGTATATCAATAGGTAAAAGGTTACCAAAATGTGCCGCATTTTATTACCTTTTTTCTAATTTATATGTAAGATTACAATATCATCACATCCTATCTTTCCAAATCATTAAGCTTTCCTCTTTTTCTGAAACTGTCGACTGTGTATCACGGCTACTATTCACAATGTCAAGAATGAACCTTCATGCTCAAATGCAGATGATTTTCATTTAATTGCACTGCATGTTAAATCTTCAAATTGCTTATAAAAAAAAATAGAATTTTAAATAATATTCCCTCAAATATTTAACTCCTTGTTTTGCCTGTTTAAAATACATCTTTGCTGTTATTATGGCAATAAGATCACTGAAAACTGAATCAGGCTGTGACTCTAGTTTCAGTCAATTTCTTACACCAAGTGATGTCATTACAGCTATCATTGATCCGTTCAAACATACCCATTAATTACACACCTTGATCTGCATGACTTGCTTACAGTGTGTGTAATTGATGTCTATGTTTGAACACTCTTCTGTGTTGACTTTTCCATGCACGCCGTACACCCAAGTCAAGAGCCTACTGCGCTTTTGGCTCTGAATAAATAATAAAACAATTATGTGAGTTTGAGCGTGTGTAAAGGTTTTATTGCACCCACAGCTTTGCCTGGCTGAAATGACCCCTGATCCCATGGGTGGCCCTCAACAGCCCACAAAGGCATGTGTCCCACACACATGACAAGTTTAGGAAAGGTGACAGAGAGGCATCACTCCCTGACCGGCAATCTATTACTCAATTGAGCCACTCCCCTCAGCCCTGCCTCCAAATTACATTCCTGCTTTTCAGATGCTTTTTTTTCTCCCCTCCTGTGGTTGGGGGGTTTGGTGTGTGGAGAGGCTCCTACTGATTGCCTGGCTGTGGCCGTGATTGAACGGGGACACGATGTTTCTCTGAGGCCGCATGGGGCTATAGGCTGCATACCAAACGAGCATGAAGAAAGCACTGGAGAGCGATGGAGAAGAGAGGCATCAGTGAGTGGGAGGCAGGGAAGCCCTGCACTACAAAGATCAGACGTTATTCAATGCGGCAGCAGAGCTGAGTTTGTTACAGCAGCTTAGGTCATCATGCAGATGATCTTAGAAATTAAAGCAGGTTTAATAAGCTATTATTCAGAGGCTGAATATATGAAACTCCTCCTCTTGTCTTGGTACAGCTCAACACTCAGTGTGAGAATACAAGGGAGTGGACAATGTAAACAGGATTTATGTGAGAGACACAGAGGGTGCCAACAGTACATCAGTCTGGCACCAGAAGCCTGTCACAGAGATGTCTGCCATAATAATGCATACATGTGTGAATGCATGTGCCTGCACATACACACTCACACACTCTTCGGTCTTGCCAGATCTGGGAGACGCAGACCTCTAATGCCGTGTGACTGCACTCCCCAGGGCTCCTTTCTGCTCTGCTGGATGAGCTCTCTGCTCGCCTGCGTGTTAAGAAATCAGGGAATCCCTGCATTCCCTGGCTTCACTCCTCCTTTATTCACCCGTTTATTGCCCCCTCCAGCCTTGTGCATGCGCTGTATAAAAGCTTGGCGATCATTAAGGAGGCATTCTCCCCATGACAATGATGAAACAGCCTCAGCATCATTTGCTTATACGAGCCAAATGAACTAATTTAGGCAAACGTCACTGTGACACATCATAGTTTTGCAGGATATCTTACACTGCAAAGATGTAAAATTTGACTGGGATGTCTTTTGAAAGACATTTCTCTTTTTGATGTCTTTGACACTGAAAACTCATGATAATGTATGAACTGAAAGGTGTTTTTATATATGTTTTTTTTTGGGGGGGGGGGGGACATTTTTTGCCCTTATTAGACAAAGGTAGAGATATGGCAGGAAATTAGGGGAGAGAGAGATTTGGAACAACATGCAACAAAGATCCACTACTGGAATTGAACGGTGGATGTTGCGGTTATGTGGCATGCGCCACATAAGGCACCATTAGGCTACGGAGGCGCACCAGTCCACTGTTATTTTCACTCATTAGTACAACAGCTTTGTTTTGATTTACAGCTGTTTCCAGTCTTAAACACATACAGTAACTCAATATTTGCCGCTCAGCCTGATTTAGCAGCCACCTGTCTGACAGGTCTAATAGCCTCTTTGGAAAGTTGAATTGCTCTGATGGTTGTTCAGAAATAAAACTGGCTGATGAATATATGATAATATGATAATTGGATCATTTATCAAGTAAAAAGTCCAAAACATTTGTTCGTCACAGCCTTTGATCTTTTCTGATTTACTTTTTTATGTTGGTCGGAAAAAATGAAAACTGATATTGTGTCATTTTTCACATTTTCCTGACATTAACAGATGTAGAGCTGCAACGATTAGTCGATTAATCAAGTAGTTGATCAACTGAAAATCAATTGGCAACTATTATGATAATCAATTGAGCATTTTAGTCATTTTTTTAAGCAAAAACACAAAACACATGAAGACGTCCCCATGAGCTCTAAGACATTACAACAGGCATTTTCAGTATCTTCTGACATTTTATAGACTAAAAGATTAATCGATTAATTGAAGAAAATAATCCACAGATTAATCGGTAATTAAAATAATTGTTATTTGCAGCCCTAAATTGAATCAAAAACAAAGTGACAATGATAGTATTTGCAGCCCTGATTTTATTCATACATCAACATGCATTTTGTGTTTCAGGGTGTCAGACTCAAACCCTCCCGACAGAACTTCTGCATCCTGAACACAGGCTTCAAATCCTACTGCTGACAGTATTTTACCATCTTCTCTTTTATCTTCAACTACAACTAGATCTCTGATACCTTGCATCAGTGCTGTGAATGGCAGCATCAAACACAAGCCTAACACCGGCTAATCCCAGGTAAAAACCACCTCTAAATCTGAATCCAGGTCAGCGTGTTTCTTCATCAAAGAAGCAATTGTACCCCTTCCTACACTAACCAACTAAACCTACAGACATGTAGCAGCATCCCAGCAGGGGATCCGCTGGGACAGAGACAATTACTGTCTGTCTGTCACCTTCTCAGCAACTGCAGTCATCCCTAAAAAGCTTTGGGGGTATCCTGGTGACACCAGATAGGACTATGAGGAAACAAGGTCATCATTAATTATCATCTGTGAGGCACAGACGCGCTACTGTTTGAACCATTAAAGTTGTCATTGATATGTGATCATTTAATCTGAAACACTGCCTTATTTTTATTATTATAAGACAGGATTCACATCTTTCCAAGATAATGATTTTAGTCACCTGCTTGAAGAGTAAATCTACCGTCGACACCAGCGGAGAAAATGAGCTTTTTGCTGCATTGCACCTGCCCAAACGCGCCTAACTTTCAGGTGGGATGTGGGCTGTCTGGTAGTGATCAATTCTCCGAGGTCGTGGTCGTGATGGTGGACAAACACCCCCCCCAAGAAGGAAAAGAAACAAATAAAAGATCATTAACTGCAAACAAACAGCGGCATGCAGCGGCTGCCTTGTCTCACACACTGCCATATGCCAGAGAAAACACGGGGGGGGTTCGGTGTCCCGGAGTGTCGCCGGCTGACCCGCAGAGAGAGAGGAGATGTCTTACCTGGTGACTGTGGACCGAGGTGAGGAGCCGGCAGGAGAGCGCGGCAGGCTGAAGAGTCGGTCCGTGGATCAAGAGCCGTACGTGAGCGTGTCGGTGCGCCTCGGCACCGTCTGAAGGCAGAGATCCACAGCCAGGGTGTTCCCGACAGGAGGGGGCGTGGTGTGTGTGTGTGTGTGTGTGTGTGTGTGTGTGTGTGTGTGTGTGTGTGTGTGTGTGTGTGTGTGCGCTTACACGCGCGCGCGTGTGTGTAAGACAGAGAGAGAGACACATGCACGCAATCCTTACAAATAGGCTTATTTCTGACAATGCGACAATTGTTTCTCGCAGTCTCCTGTTGTTTGCAGCCTGTGCAATAAACTTATTGACATAACCTAATTAAAGGCGGATTCCGTTCAAAATAGCATTCACATACAGAAGCTATACTGTATTTCGCAGTGCTCGGCTTTAAATAGGTTATGGGAAACTCCCTGTTGTCAGAAGTAGTATTATGAATTATATATTTCCCCCTGAGACCTCCTGGGAGTCTACATCTCTGAGGTTATGGCCGGAGGAAGATCCAGCTCGGTGTAAAGTGACAGTTCATGTATGTGGCTCACACATAATTTGAAAGAGTCTTGTTGGTCATCAGCTGATGACATGGAAAAAACACAAATGAATAAATGAATATCAAAATAACTAGACGACCTTATTCCATATCATTATTTGGTCTTAGGTCTTAAAAATAACCTGTTTATCTATGTTATTGTCAGCCTGTCTCATTTTTTTTTATTGTGTCATAGTAATTGATGTTTTTTCCTCTTTGTTGTGCTTGCTCTTTGTATTATATACTTTTGTGTTACCTGATATTATAGTGTAATGATATCATGTAGAGTACACTTGTACTAACATTAATATTCCCTTTTTCTTATTGCTCTGCATACATTTGTCCAATTTTAATAACAGTTTGAATTTTACATTCGTTTTAAGGCTGATAAAACTTTATACAAAAATAAATTATATCCATCAAGTTGTATTACATCATGACAGGAACTCAACATGGGTGAAACATAGATGCGGACAACAATTTCACATAAAAATTCACATGTACATGTTTTTTTTCAGATATTTTCACAAATGTAAGAAGTCACATGTGAAAACAACAATGTCACATATAATATCACATGTAAAACATTCACATGCCGTAGAGTCACATATAGACACGAAGGTTGGTCATGAATTAGATTAAGAAGTATTTCATTTGAATTTGTATGTAGACGCTCATGTGAAATATATTATTTTTCACATATGAAATCATGTATGAATGTCTTTTTTGTATGGAAACTAAAGATGTCAGTTTTCAGGACACATTTTCCAGCATTACACACAATTTTAACCCAGTTTGGGTCAATATAGCACCAACACAATACTGGGTTAATGTTATCCAGAAAGCCACTCAAGACAAGGGGTTGTTTTGACACAGTTAGTGTTATTTTTTATTATTTACCTAAACCAAAGCTTGTTATAATCTTTATAATAACTTGTGTATCTTTTTTATGTCATATGCACATCATTCTGTACAAGAAACAATACGTTTGTGATGTTTTTAACTAAAGCTTGTTGTGTGTAACACTGGGTCAAAATAACAGATTGCTAAAATTAACCCAGTGTTGTATTGGTGCTATTTTGACGCAAACTGGGTGCAATTTTATGTGTTGATGATCATACAAAAATTACAATATTTACATCATATTTCAATCATTTTACATGTGTTGCATAAGTGTATGTTCCCCAATTCATGGCAGTATTTGTACATGTGTATAATGTTTGTAGGTGTGTGTGTGTGTGTGTGTGTGTGTGTGTGTGTGTGTGTGTGTGTGTGTGTGTGTGTGTGTGTGTGTGTGTGTGTGTGTGTGTGTGTGTGCATTTAATTTTCAGTTGTATTGTGTGAATAAAACGCCTGAGACTCGCTTGGTTGTGTAGTGTGTGGATTCAGCCACAGAGAGGCGACATAAAAACACTGTTTGAGGAAGAGGAGGCGGAGGAGGACGAGTGTGAACCGGAAACAATAACTGAACAACCTAACAACCGTCCATGACAACAGCATCCAGCCACCGGCGACAATAAAGAGGGCAGACAGCTGTACCTGTGTTTGTAACAATGGAGGAATATAACTCTGGAGATGAGGTACAGCTGTTTATGATCATATTTAACTGAATATTACACGGCTCTCAGTCGATATTAAAGCTGCCTTTGTTTCTTAATTTGAAGATAACGGTGTTTCTCTCAGGGTGTGGCCACACAGTATTATAGATGTATTTAGATATATAATATTATATAATGTACAGTACATGCAGAGTATGTTATGTTATTAACAAGAAAGGCTGAAACAGTTAGTTACAGCGACATTTACACAAACTGTGGAGTCTCTTTGTGCCATTTTGTCAATCAGCTGATTGATAAATTAATAGTTGATAGTTACATTTATCAATTATTAAAATTGAAAATAAATTTATTCCTAAATTATTTAACCTTATTTGTTTGATCATCTAGTCAGCGATGGAAGAAGTATTTAAATCCTCTTTTGCAAGTGAAACCATTTATAATGTTACTTCTCTTAAAGATCCCCATCCAGTCATGTTTTAAGACACATAATAATAATCTGCTTTGAATAATAGTTTGTGACTGACATGTTTTGCCACACAAAAGTTCAATCACCAAATTAGGAATTCTTAAAACTACATCTACTCCTTCTCCCTCATTAATAATCCACCATCTATAAATATGTAAATAAATATTGGACCACGACTGGCTCCAGACTAGTTGTGATGTCAAAAATAATACTCGTAGGCCCACACCTTATAATCTGATTTTTACAGAAAAACTTTCACTTTCAGCAGATAAATGTGAAAACATCCTTCTAGTGTCAACCTCTGCACATACATCATTTTACACAGTGAAGCTCAAACATCCAACTGAAGGAACAAGAAGAAAAACACATTTTTGAGTGGAGGGGGACTTTAAGTGAAAGCACAAAAGTATCATCAGCAAAACAGTATGAAAAATGAAACTTCTTATCATGCAGAATTTCCACAGTCATGTTTAATATTATCATGTATTCATATTCATATTCATATCAGTATTATATTGGTGTCAGAAGAATATTAATAATGAGAAAACCGAGAATACTGAATGAAACTGGGTTTACTGTGTCAACAAACTGTGTGTGTGTGTGTGTGTGTGCGTTATGTTAATGAGGTGTCAACGATTAGTTCATTAATTGATTAGTAGATCAACATAAAATTAATTTGCAACTATTTTGATAATCAAATAATAGTCTTAGTCATTTCTTAGTTCCTAGTTTCAAAAACTAGCTGGTTGCAGTTTCTCAGATGTGATAATTTGATGCTTTTCTTTCTTTTCAAATTATTCACTATTTCTTCATTAGATTGTTGCTACAAATATGAAACACAACTCTTTGCTAGTGAGATGTCAATTTTGGGTTTGAGTGAATATGTATCTTTGAACATTTTCAAACTTTCAGTCCATGATCTCAGTTTTCCATTATATTTTCTCATGAATAATGTCCTCAATGACATGCCACAGTACACCATAATAGTGACTGTAAACTGGAACCAGTAACTATAACTGTCAAATAAATATAAACATAGTAAAGCTACTCAGAAGCGTCTAACTCTGCATGTTTTTCTTTTCTAAATGATCCTGCAGGGCGTCTTCAATGCTGATGAGGCCAGTATCTCAGTTAAAGAGGTATCATTTAATTCCTGGAAACATTTATGTGTTTTCTGTGATTGTAAATCTACTCTTTGACATGATGACTGTGTTTACATCTTTCTGTGCATGTTCTTGTCTCAGTGTATTGAAGGTGTCATCGGTGGGACAGATTATAACCAGAGTAAAGTCAACCAGTGGACTGCCGGCATCGTAGAGCACTCTCTGACTCATCTGGTGAAACAAGGACGGCCGTTCAAATACATGGGTGAGCTAGCTCCCTCTCACATATACTAACATGAGATTCTCTACATTATGTAGACATGTAGGGCTTGTATATGACATGTAAATATGTGACTGCGTAACACGGGTCTCTGATGTTTTCCAGTAAACTGCACCATCATGCAGAAGAGCGGCGCTGGTCTCCACACGGCCAACTCCTGCTACTGGGACACCACCACTGATGGTAAGAGACAAATCATAATTACAGTTGGTGTCATTATTCATCAATTATTCAATACTAGTGCTGATACTATACCAATAACAAAACAATACTTTACTGAATGCACTTGTAAGAAGTAAGGTTAGTCTGAAAAAGAAGAAGTTTTTCTATAAAAAAAACAGTTTTTTATTTAAAAAAGAAGCCAAACTTCTCAGATGTTTACTCTTGTCTATAGAAAGCAGCTGCACCAAAAGTTTGCCTAAATGAAATAATCTTTAGTTTGGTTAAATTATTATTTAAATCAGGGACTATCTGATCATAGAATAAGTAAACAAGATTACAAACCTGCCCAGACTTTTGATGCCAGCTTTTGGTACTTGATAGTTTTCTATACTTGGACAACATGTCGGGCTGCACCAAAAGAGTTATGTGGTTTGATACCTAGCTCAACTTTTAATGGCATCTGTTGTGACCCAGTTCTCTAGGGGAAAGGGCAGTGACATAAAACCAGATGGATTTGGTATAAAGTTAATTTATTACAAGGATTGGTCATAATTAACTTAGGTGAATAACAGGAAAAACAGGAGAACTACAAATCATAAATCAAATAAATAAAACCTAAAAACTTGTATTTGAATGTGTCTGTGGGTGTGTGCACAGTGAAATCAAGCCTATACAGAAACTTAATACTCTTCTAGTACAGACAGATCTGAAGATCAAATCACAGCCACACTAACTAATAACATAACTGAGAATATATAACATGATGGTCTATATTGCATAGACTGGACTGCAGAGCTGGACTGAGTGCCTCCCCAGTCCGGGGCTTCAGGACCAGTCTCACACTGGGGGCCACACATCCTAATTTACATGCACGCAACACATTGAAAAGGGTTAGCAGCAAAGGGCAGGCGTCGGCTGAGGTCAGCCAGAGTGAAAAATCGTCCAAGTCAGTTTTAGTTACTCATATTACAGATATAGTTTCAGTACAGAAATGCAGAAGCTACGTGTGAGGTCATTCAGAAACAGAAGTGTTACGTAGTTTGTCCATCAGAGAGTACTGGGAAGTTTATTATCAACTGTAAAATATCAAATTTCTTTAATAATTATATTTAAGAACTCCTTATGAAAAATGTTAATGTTTAAAAAAACAAACAAATATTGGCTGACACAACGTTATCAGATTTTCAGAATATACTGAAATATCGGTATCAGCTACACAAATGTAGTATCACTGTTCTTAACTCAAATATAGTGTCTACATGTGGGTTCAGGTCACTGCAAACCTTCTAATCTCATTCTAATGAGACCAAAACTTTAAAACTGAGGAAAAACTTTGATCTCTATCTGTTTCACTCACTTAACTGTTTATACATTATGTGATCTGTCGTGGCCTAAATAAAAACCACAACTATCAAACTGCAAAATGCACTTTCATCTGCCGGCATTCTTACTCCAAAAAGAGTGAATGAACCAACCAACTTGTGAATCAAGAGTAGAAACCTAAACTGCTGAGCATAAACACTAAATAATTTGTATTACCTATGAGACATAGTAATGCCAAAACTGGATCTGTTGCTTTAAAAAAAAAAAATTGGGGGATATAAAATGTTTGAAATGAGACAATCTTTCTAAACAAACTGCTCGGATCAGGTCGGACTTGATGTTTCAGTTTGTACAGTTTTCATGTAGTTTGCATTTGAGTGACGTGAATCTCAGTGACGGTTCAGGAATATTAGCATATCGCATTTTCTGCTTTGAAATGGTGTGTCGAGTATATGCAATATGTAAACTACATCCAACAGTCCTGAAGCAAAACATATTCAATTTACATCAAACAGACAAAAGCAGCAAATGTTTTGAAATTTTGCTCCATCTACATCTTTAATCGATACTTAAAATAGTTTGATTAATCAACTAATTGTTTAAGCTCTAATTTCTGTGTTTGAGTCATTATGTAACATGTTCTCTATATAATATCACCAGAACTTTATTGCTTGAAAATATTTGGAGGTTTCATGCAGTCTGATGGCTCTTGTTGTATTTCTCTTCTAGGAAGCTGCACAGTCAGATGGGAGAACCGCACCATGTACTGTGTGGTCAGTGTCTTTGCTGTTGCCGTGACACTGTAACAGCAGCACAGAGCCGCACCCTGCTCTTTCTCCCTCTCTCTCTCCTCTAGTATCGTCATGTCCCAAGCTGTGCTTGAAATGGCACCGTGACCAACAAGCCGTGAACATCCTCAGATGAAAACCTTTGGTAGAAGTTAATGTACGAGTAGCTTATGTCTCCCCACAGGCTTGAACAACATAACGTCAGGATGGGCTGCAGCTGTGCAAGGGCGTTACTGGGTCATGGTCAGAATGGAAGCCTGAAGCAGTACTTTAAAAAATTATACTTTAGACATATCAAGGGTGTGTTCTTCAATCAACAAAGTATTGATAAACACTAAATATTGTGATCCATCAAATTGTTTCAGATGCTGTAAATTTTCCATAATGTAGAAGTTAAGTAGTTTTTTATCATTTGTCTCCTTCAGTACATTCCAAAATAAAACAGACTGAACTGTTGCTGTAGAGGAGAGTCGGTTTTTTAGAAAAAGTGATTGTTGTCTTTTAGTATGTATAAGCAAGTCTACTTGTATAAAGTGTTTGTACTAGTTTGCATTGATATTTTACCCATTTATATCTAATTGTGAGGATATGATTGTGAATTTCCAGGCCAGGACTGTATCATGGTCCCAGCGACCAATAAACTTTTTTCTTTGGACTTAACCTGCAGACGTCCTTGAATTCTTGTGTTAAACTGTTTAATTTATGGAGGTTGTTTAAATGAATTAATTTGTTAGAATGTGTACAGTTCAGTCAATAAATGTATTCAACAGTTTATTTTTGCTTCTGAGTGAGCGTCAATCTTTTCAAAACCAAAATGGAAAGAGGAGAAAAATGTCATTAGCTTGCAGTTTGAGCATTCATCCACTAGAGGTCAGCACAGGATAACTGCTCCTCTGCTAGAATTAAGACAATACAGACAGTTTTCACATATAAATATAAATTTATTTTAAGTAGGATTTCATCTTTTAATGCCTTTCATCTTTCTTTGTATGAGAATGTTTGATGTGTACAATAGATATTTCACATTTCTTTTGGTTTCAAAGTTTGCTTGTCTTATTTGTACAAACATTAGGAGCATGAATGTGATTCCCGAGGTCGTCTTCACTCCGCAGATACATTGCAAAAAGGAGTTAGTGCAAAAACAAACAACACTGACATTCACACACACACACACACACACACAAACACACACACACACACACAAATACATTAAAGGTTAAAACTAAGCAAAAATACAACTCACAATTCCAAGCATTGACACTTTTTCTGTTAGATATTATCCATGTTTGTGTGCACTCGGTGTAAATATTCTAACTAAACATACAGACGCAGGGCTGACAGACGTAACAAAGCATGAGTTAGAAAAATGCAAATACATCTGAATACAAAGCATTTCACATCACAACAGCTGTTGCTGTCCAACGGTTGAACCAAAGACACTTAAATCCTTTTTTATTTTTTTGTAAACGTGCAAAAACATTATGCGGAGAGATGTCCGTGCTTTACAGTGACACGTTTGGTGATCGAACAGGCTCTTTAACAATGTGTAGAGATTCATATCTCACTGCAAGCACAAATACATCACAGAAGCAGCGCAGATTTATTATAAAGCTTTTATCAAGGAGTAAAAAAGCTGATTGCTTGCAGCCATAAAACTGGGGTTTTGTTTTTTTTAAAGAAAGAACCCTGTACAAAACAGACTCCACCCCCCCCTTCAGAATAACATTTACACCTCATCCGAGGCTCTACACATGCACACCTCCATGCCAAAGAGAGATACTAAATACAATCAATTCAAATGCCATGGCTCCTGGTGATCAATAATGCAGCATATAAGTGGAAACAGTCTCCACACATAAAAGTAATGGTGGCAACAACAACAACAGGTTTTCATTCGTAGTAAAGGCTGCATAATGACAGGTTAGGATGTTTCTGAACACTGCTTGCTGACGTCAGGTTAACACAGGTGAACACAATGCAGCCGGTACAGATCCAACGTTAAGGACACATTTGCTTCATGTATGGAACCAACTGTGTTAGAAAACAGATTCAATGGATACATGAAATGAAGATGAAAGGATTTAAAGTGTAAACTCAACTCACAGAGGGATCAATGTGGCACTTAAAAGGTTACGGTGGTGCGATTACTGTCAGAGTTGTCCTGTACAATCCTCTGAATGGCACGTCAAACAAATGTAATGCTTCAAGCATTGCAGGATACACTGTGGCTAATGTCACCATTGATTCCCTCTTCTGTATTATTGCCCGTTTCATTAGGAATGTCATAGATTGTGTCGTTGAGCATGTCGTAAGTCGTGTCGTTAGGCATGTCGTCAGTGGTGTCACTGGCTGTTTCGTGGGCTCCGTCGCTGGTTGGCTCCTTGCGCTGATTGGGGCTTGGCGGCTCCAGGATGGCCTTTCCTATCGGCCTGTTCTGCGGCGAAGTAGAGTTGCACATCAGACAGAGGAGAGAGGAGCAATTCCAAAGGCCCTGGGTCATGCTGGAGGAGAAGAGCCTCCGACAAGGATGACAGAACTGGTAGAAGACCAGCATGAAGAAGATGGCGATGGCGTAGGCGACCAGCAGCTGCAGTACCAGCAGCGGGGCACAGATGAACTTGTAGAAGTCGGTCTTGTAGATGTACCACAGCAGAAGCAGCGAGGCGTTCTCAATGAAACGCAACATGTAGTACACAGCCATGCGATACCAGTTCTGGGACTTATTGATGAGGTCTGGGTCATTGAGTTTCACCTGCACAGCTGACCAGCAGAACATGTTGATGCCAGCGTACAGGAAGGTGAGCAGGCAAAGCACGATGGTGGTTCCCACCCTGGTCAATGTCTTTTCAATATTCTCAGGGAACGGCGAGTGGCTCTGCCAGAAGAGGATCCAGGGGTAGAGGAAGAAAATAAGGAAGTTGAGCAGAACCACAGGCAGGACCCAGAGCTGCAGCACAGAGCTGAACAGAACCAGGACCACCACACGGGTGGCAATCTCAAAGCTTCGCCACAGGAAAATGCACAGATAAGCCGTGGGTCGGACGTCCACTTCATAGTCATCGTATTTGATCTTGATGGCCAGGATGTTGCAGCGCAGCGCTCCATACACAATGGACAAAAGTGAGATCACCATCAGTGTGCCTGAGAGAGAGAAAGAGATCACTTAAGGTCCTGAAGCTGTGCCCACATTCATCACATACAGACCGTTAAGTCAGTAAGCATGAAATAAAGATGTCTGACTTCCAGGAGCAGAAAAAGAAAGATTTACAAATGTTTTTTCTCTTTTTATTTTGTCCTAATTCAAAGACCAGATGTCCTAGTTTGACTTTGTGTGAACCTTTACTAAATCTCTGTCTGGAATAGAAATACTGGCTCACACACACACACACGAACACACACACACAGAATCACCATTTTCCATCCTAAACATCAGAGAGGCAGTTACGTAAGTCCTCTTTGACTCATGAAAACAACATCCTCTTATTTCCAATATGGCACTTAGCTAATCTGCCCACATCATAGTGGAGCTGTGGACTGGTGACAGACAGTAGAGTTGGACAGATAGTGCTGTGAGCTCATAACTGCATAACTCATAACTGCGTCCACACACACACACTTCCACGCATCCCTTTCACCTCTTCCGATGGATACGCCTTGTTGCAGGACACAGATGTAAAGCTGCAGGGTGAGCTGGGGGGCAGAACCCAAGAAGGCCTGAATGACAGAGGTGCGGGCGAAGGCTGCTCGGTGTGTAAACAGTTTGCCCTCCGCCTGCCCCACCTGCCGCTCCACCTCCTCAGACTGACCCCCGCGGGGCATCTGCTTCTTCCTGGTGATGCTGACATAAGGCTCCTCCACACGGCCCACACTGCCATAGATGCAGAACGCCTCCAGACACCTACAGTACAGCAACAGCAAGGAAACAGGAATCATTCAGAGCCACAGACTGTTTTAGAGGCTCTCAATGAAGGGCTGCATATAACTTCTCATTATTGATTTATGTTTTTTCAATTTCATGTCCTTAGGTTCCACACACACCACACTAACAGGAAACTCAAATTCACATTCCAGTACACCATAACACCAACACACAATAAGACCAGATCAACTAAAAGAAACAAGACTAAGATGCTGATGTTTATAATATTTACCATCTTAGCATAGTGTGTTTGCATGTTGACATTTGCTAATTAGCACTAAACACAAAGTACAGTTAAGGCTGATATTTGCAGATATTTGGTCATAAACTATAGTTTTGGACAAATTAAAAATGTGCATGCCAATTCATCTAACAGTTGTTGAGATATTTCACTCATAAACACAGATGTCAACCTCATGGTAGCACAACAGGAAAAGTCAGGTGTCCCCAAAATCTGTTGGATTCACCCTCGGAGGACCATGAATGGTTGTACAAAATCCATCCAACAGTTGTTGAGATATTACAGGTTGGACCAAAGTGGTGGATCGACTGACTGACTGATAGATAATGTGCAGATAAACTGAAAGAAACAAGACTAAGAGTCTACAGCTATGCTAGAGGCTTTGTCACTGTGTTCGTATGTGAAATCAGCGTGAACTTCAGACCGATGTCACCAGCTATAGGGCTACGTTGCTAGCACGGCTGAAAATGCTATGATGGCTAATCAATTGATCACTCAATGTAACAATCACAATGAAATGCAGCAGATGTGAGCAATCCAGAGGTTGTTTTTCTTTTTTACCAACAGCATCAATATCTATTTGTACATTTACACCAGCATTCATCTCTCTGTTAGTACAGATGTTCCAGTCAGGCATCCGCCAGGAAGATACTAAAAACACTAAAGTGCTGACTGTGGGGAAAAGGCCAAAAGTCGAGGCGATGCTGTTCTGGTAAAGCAGCACTGATACACAGTGCCAATAATATAGCAAGGCAGGGGGATTTTTTTATTCCACAGGGGTGCTGGAACAAACTATTTACCAGCCTGAACCTCACTGGAGTAGCATGCACAGTGAAAACATCACCAATTTAGTTAAAAAACACATGTGAAACTTCAGTTTGTGAGCTGTTTTTAATATGTTAATACAAAACACCAAAAAAATCTCATTCAAGGATCTGCTAAGTTCAGCATGTTTTAAGTGGAAAACATCCACTATGTGTTTAGGAGAACAAGTTTGCAGACAACAGACAGATTTTGACAAGATAATCTTAACTTTAGGGCTAAAACTAACGATTATTTTCATGATCGATTTATCTGTTGATTACTTTCTCCATTAACTGATTAGTCATTTGGTCTCTAAAATGTCAGAAACTGGTAAAAAATGTTGATCACTGTTTTCTTGTTTTGTCCTGACTAACACTATCATGAAAGACTAAAGAAACCAGAAAATATTGCAGCTTAACTTAAAAGCAGCTACAATAATGACTACTTGAATGTGAAAAGTGTTCAAAGTGTTACTGAGCTTTACAGCGTCTTTCAGCTCATTGCAGCAGCAGCAGGCAACTGTGTTGAGCTGATAAACTCACTATACGCTACGTGCTCAGCACCAAACAAGGAACAGACACAGTTAGCGACTAGCCGGTGATTAAGCAGCTAAAGAGACAGAAATGTTTCTAAGGAATTGATGGAGACCAAAAACAGAGCTAAAAGAAGAGTAAACATTGCACGAACATGACCCCAAATGAATGCTGACGTTGCTCCATATCTGCTCAATGTGTAAATATGGAAGTGTTTGTTAACAAGTTTGCAATTTCACAATCAGTGTTGTGTTGACAGCTTGTTTCTGCGACCTTCAAGTAGCCAAACAGTATGTTATTGCACATTTCAAGATCCGGTTCAGACATATCTTGTGTAAGCTGCATACTGGAAACGATTGTCTTCCTAACAAGTTGTGATGTCACACATCATGCTCACAGGTACATGTCGCATATTTAAGGAGAAACCAGAGAAACTTTCCTCCTTCAGCAGATTAATGTGAAAACAGCCTTCTTCAATAAGAAAAACACATTTTTTAATAGAGGAGGAGTTGAACTGGTTTAAAGCTCCTGAAAAAAGATAATATTGTATGTATGTAGACAAATTAAACTCCACTTCTGTTTAGAGTGTAAGAGAGTATGATGGCTCGTGCTAAATGCTCAATTGTGACGAAATGGAACGAGGTTGCAGAGACGACGCCGAAACAAAAACAGGAACCAGCAGTGTTATAAACTAAATGACAAGTCAAGTAGATGTAAGATAAAGAAGTGTTGTTTTGAACGAATGAGACTCTCTGAGAGAAGGAAGTGCAGCTGTGCCGTCAGCAGTAGAAGCGGACGCCCGCCCCCCTCTACTTGTGTTGTCAGAGATAAGGAGCTGCAGTGACATGTGTTATTCTTAGGTCTGCTCTTCACTGTGGGAAGATGTAGAAGCCTAGAACAGTAATCATGTAAATGTACACTCGAGGGGGAAGTGGGCCAGGCGGGGTCAGATCCGCAGTGAGAGACATCTCTTCAACCGGTCTCCCAGAGAAAAAACGAAAGTATTATTGTTGCTGGCGGTCATAAATATACAGTCTCTAACTGTCTCTATTGCTGGTTAAGTTGGTGGTAATATGACATGTTGTATAGATCAAGTTGCTGCCAACCATTTCTATGAAATCAATAAAAACTTAAACACAAAAAACAACAACAAAAACAACTTTAATGGATTATTAAAATTGTTGCTGATTCATTTTCTGTCAATCTACTGATCAGTTAATTGACTCATCATATCAGCTCTAATTAATTGTTTCCGTTAGTGCTGCAACTAACAACTGTTTTCACTTTCGTGATTAATTCATTATTTTTTTGTCTATAAAACATGAGAATCATAATATCCTCCGAGGTGGAGTCTTCAAATAGCTTTTTTTACTATAATGTAGAGCTGCAACTAACAATTATTTTCATTATTGATTAATGTCAATTTTTTTTATTATTATTAGACTATTAGGCATTTGGTCTATAAAATGTCAGAATATGTTGAAAAATATTGATCACTGTTTCCTGAAGGTGCAACCTCAAATGTCTTGTTTAGTCCCAACCAACGACCCAAAAATATTCAGTTTACAGTCACAGACTAATCGTTGCAGCTCAACTGAAATGTAAGACAAAATAAAATAGAAAAGTCTATTTTCTTGAAAAATTACATAATTAATCACTATCATAATAGTTGCAGATTAATTTTCTACTTTAGTCTGATTGTCTAGTTGTTTCAGCTCTACAGTTATATTATATTTCAGGAGATAAATAGATATTACTCCAGTAACACTCCTGCTGCTTCTATACTGGTGGACGCTGGTCGTGTGTGCCAGTATGTACAGTAAGGAGGATTAGGCTCATGACTCCTATAGCTGAGGCAGATGGCCAGCAGGCCAGGGCTTACTCAGAGAAGGACCAGGCCTATTATGGTTTAAAGCATTTCTGTGCAGATGTTTCAAGGTTCCTCCATCAGTAGAACCATCACAGTGTGTCCGCCTCTTCATGGAGGGTGATTTAATGATCTTTCAGATGGAGCAGTCATGAATAAATCAGACTCTGTCTGCTCTGTGAAGCTGAAGATGGTCAAACTGTGAGAAGGAGGAGATCTAACGCCAAGTCACACTGCATTGAGAGAGGCTGAGCAGACTGCCAACTGTGGGGGTTTATGGAACATATCGATGAGTACTGAGAGTATTGATCAGCCTTTTATTTTCGAAGTAAAAAGGCACAGGCTTACATTCACTGCACCACCCGGGTGAATGCAGCCAGGCGAACACAAAAGGCCACAGAAAAGGAAAACAACAGCATGTGCGCAGCGCATTCAAACCATCCGTAAGCAGCTTATGGACACACAGGCCCGGACGTGTTTTTAACGACAATTATCGCCTGTGGACGCGACACCTGTGGCCGGTAATAAACGTTCCTCACGTGACATGGTGGAGATTAATGATACAATGGTATCTGAGGCTGTTTACGGGCCAACCACAGTGATAAACATGCCAACACTGACCTGACGATGGGTCCGAGCTGCAGGATGTGCAGCAGTAGAATGAGCGGTCTGTCTCTGCTGAGGTCCCGGTGGATGAAGGTGAGAGTCAGCTGCACGAGCACGGACGGCACGAGCGTGAAGAGGAGCGTGAGCCCTTGCCAGATTTGGTCTCCTGCGGAGCGGTACGTGGAGCTGAGATACAGAGCTGCCGTGGTCTCGGCCGTGAACAGAGACACCGACACAAAGATGGAACTGGGGAGTCGCATCCTCACTCACGGAGCCATCTGGGGAACCTTTCGCTCAGGGTCCGCACATCCATACCACCCGGCCGTCACTCAGCCGCTGGACAGGGTGGCGTTGTGTCGGCCGCCGCCGCCGCAGCTCGTCCGTGGTTTGAGGCAGGCAGTCAGGATGTTTTCACAGTCAGATGTTGTCGCTGCGAGAGGCTGCAGGGGGCGCAGTCGGCGCTGCGCTCGCCTGCGCTCACCGTGCGCTCGCGAGAAGCGCCGCCGGTCAGTGAGAAGATAAACACCATGCAGACTGATGACAGGCGACTTAACAAATCATATCATTAAGCAGACTAATAATGTTATGAAACAAGTCCATCAAATACAATTTACTGTTCATATAATTTCATTTGGTAAATTTCATATCCATTGGTTTGGTTTCATTCTGTCATAAAAACCTGCACATAACACACACACACACACACACACACACACACACACACACACACACACACACACACACACACAAGAAAAGAAGAAGAAAACCAAAACAAAAGACAGATTCAGTCCAAATGGGACCTGAACATGCAAAGACAACACATATTAAATAAAATAAACTGTAAATAAGTTATAAGCCAAACAAGGCACGAAACTGCAACATACACAGAAAATACTATAAGTTAATGTAATTTATTTCCGTAGAAGTCCTGGCTGCCCTAAATCATAATAACAACAGACTGCTGTACCTCTGCTACATTACAGACTTATGTTAAGGCTGTGGAGATTTATTTACTGTAGGTAAATACAGATATTACTCATCATACATATAGTACTTTTTAAAAAGTAAAATAAGTACAAGTAAGTACATTCATCCATCTCTCCTCTTTTCATTTCCTTAAATAAAACATTTACACCAGTGTTCAAATACTCTAATAATCTTTCAGATATATTCAGAGTATTTCACATCATCTGGTAAATTGTTCAAGTTTTAGCTCCCACACATTTTGAGTTTAGGATGTTTAGGCCTGTAAATAGTGCAGTGTAAACCTGGTGTCTGGCCAGTTATATGCAGTATGACCTGCTGCTAAATACTGAACCCTGTTAGCAACATCACCATTTTATTGAAGTAGTTGATTGCAGGTGACATTAAGAAGTGTATCCGATCTTTGGAATTATTAATCACTGAGTCTGTAACTTTGGCTACATTAAAATGTCTCAAGTGTATCAATGATAAGGCATGTGTACACGTAATTCATTATCAGCAGTTATTAAAAGAGGTTTAAATAAAATTACTATTCACTTTTTAAAAATATGTCTTTATTTAAGATGCAATACTCAAATATTTAGATTTTTCATGTATTGTAATAATAGTGCAATCTCTCTTGCCCTGTATGTAATACATGTAATTGGGACAAGTCAAGTAAATGCATTTATTATCAATAACATTCTGTATTTGTGTTCTGTTGTAATCAAGACTAGCGGTCATTGGCAGCTAATAGGGAGCCTAATAAAACAATAAAACAATAAAACAATTAAACAATAAAACAATAAAACAATAAAATACCAAAAATACCAAACAGATGCAGTGATGTTTTTTGTTTCTGTTCACATTAAGCAACTTTTGAACAAGTTAGCAGAGTTTTGTTATATATTTGCCAGAACTGGGGCAGATTGCTCATAGATCAGCACAAGCTTGAAAAAAGAAATAAATCAGATTTCATGACTTTTCATTTTCTTTACATGTGCCAAAAAAAGATTTGTAAAAGAAATTCATCTGAAAAAACTAACATTTAATGTTTATTTTCTTTTTCTCCGTCTTTATTAGTTTAAAAAAAATATTTTTTATCAATCAATGAGTCATGAATTCTGAAGGATGTAGTGTTATTTTTGTTTTTTTTTAACCCAAGATAACTTTCATTCAGTATGTGTTGTACATGAGAACTGATTGCACTGATGAGCTGATGTTTTCCTCTTTCTTCTGCTGTCAATTTGTAAATGAATCCAGATTAAAAATGCAGCGCAATATTTAAATCACAATAAAACACAGCAATGTAGTGAAAGGTAATTGATTATCCTGCAACCTCCAGAAGGTGATCATTGTACACATTATCTGGAAGGTCAGAGAGATGCATTGATTTATGTTTTAAGTCATGTTTTCATATAAAGCAGATATGAGTCATTTGTCATTATGTCAGGCTGTGAAGGTAATGTCTGCAAGGCTTTTCAGAAAAACAAAAAAACACATCTGTTTGTTTTTTTCATCTGGACACTTTATTAATAACAATAATAAGACTTTGAATTCAGACTTTGTTGTGCACAGCTCCGATTGCAAATGCAAAAACAGTGCAGACATACACAGCTTATAAATGTTCCACAACAGGCACAAATAGCATCAAGAAACTGCTTTGGTTTGACATTACTGAGTTCACAGGCCTTTTTACATTACAACATGACCAACATGTCCAAAACGCCTCCCAAAGCATTTTCACTTTCTAACGTTTTCAGACCTTTTCTCTGAGAGATGTGATCACATCCAAATTCTTGAAATGTGTTTGAAGGCCTTATTATCACATCATCTAAGAAAAGAAATCTGCCGTCAACTGTAATTTTACATAACTGAGCTGCACAAAGTAGTGTCTTGAAGAGATCACATTAAAAGGAAAATTACATTTTCACACTGATCACATGTTTTTGTCTTTTGTTTTCAGTCCTCATCACAAGCTAAAGTCTAATATGCTGCACTTTTTCAGGGTAGAATTTGTAGCAAACACATCACATTGAACGTTTCAAACATCTCCATAGATAACAATAGATAAGTTTGACACATCAAATAGGTACAAACAACTGTCACACTGCAACATGACCTAAGCTCGGTTCAAACAGGTGAGTAAGTTATATTGCACAGCGCAGACAAAGTGAGACAATAAACTAGTACAGTTTGGTTTTCTCTCAGTATCTGTTGGTTATACTTCTCTGCCCAATTTGATTTTTTAAGTTCAGTATCAAAATCCTTTCAAGGTTCCAATATTTGTTGTGCAAATATTTATTGTGACAACAGCAATTTGAGAAATTAAGAAGCCTAAAGACATAAACTCAAAAGTCTGCGATATGTGACGCTGAGCTGGTGAAGCGGTAGAAAAATTTTAAAGGCATTATGTGACACTTGTTCTTTTTTGTGTGACTTGAGTGTGATTGCCGTTTATTTCAGCTGTTAATCATGTATATTCATGTGTGTTTGGGACCTGAGAGCAGCACCTTAGTAAAATATGCTGCAGTTTCATTCATTGTACTAGAAGTACCACTCTCAAAACAAAACATCCAAAACTTCACTCCATGTGATTACATTGTAAATTGAAATGGGCAATGATAGGCTACAGTAAGTGGGATGAAACTGGTAAAGCCTGGAACTTGAACACCCACTTTAGAATAGACACAAAACAAGACCGGTTTCTACTGCAACTGTACTCAAATGTGATTTCCTAAAACTCAAACAAACACCATCCATCCATCCCTCCACAGTTTCAATCCAGGTTCTGAAGTTTCTACCAATCCTGTTCTTGGGGGATTTCAGAAGTTAAAGGTCAGTGACTCTGGGTCCATTCACACAAAGACACTGAACAGAGGGAACTCTGACTGGTCCGGCTGCAGGAGGTCGACCAGGAAACAGACGGTCCCCGACAGGCCTTCAAACAGACTGTAGACACTGGTCACTGAGCGGGAGCCTGCCTTAAACTCCTCTGTGAAGAGGAACTCTGCAAACCTTCAGGGAGGAAAGAAAAGTAGAGAGACATGAATTGACAGTGATGTTTTAAATGAATGGAGTACAGCTGAGAAGCAGTTAAAGACACTGAGGTCATGTCTTCAGTATGTTTTCTGAGAATTTGGGGGTTTTGAAGAAGGGTGGGGGACACAAATACTCTTCTTCTACAAAGTTTTCACATCTTTAGAAACTCTGACGCCAAGATGGCTGAACAGAGTATATGAAACAAAACATTTCCCTTAAAAGTTTAGATTTTATAAATTTAGGTACGTTTATGTAAACTTCTTGTCGATAGCTGTCCATAGTCTCAGCAATAACATACATACATGTCTGTTACTGGTTGCATATGTGAGGAGATTTTCTGGTGAAACACATTGTGCTTTTTGTCATGTAGCCTCCAATATTTTAATGTTTCCCTTTAAGGGAAAAAATATACTTATTTGCTTTCTTGACCCGAGTTACATGAGAGGATCTATATCACTCTCATTTTTATACATTTATGTGACCCTGGAGCCAGGAGATGATCTGCTGTAGCCTAGTAAGACTGGAAACAGGGGCGTGTTCAGTTAGCGTGGCTCTGCTAAAACATAACAAGAGGTAACAGCACCTCTAAAGCTCACCTATTACCACGTTATATCTTGTTTGTTTAGTACATATTAGTGTAAAAATGACATGTTGTGCTTTTACAAGGGATTTGGTGCAGAGGCCTTCAGACAGAGCCAGGCTAGCTATTTCCCTGTTTCCAGTCTTTATGCTAAGCTAAGCTAACCATCTCCTGGCTTTAGCTTCATATTCATTGTACAGACACAAGAGTGGTATTGATCTTTTCATCTATTGTAACCATTGACTGTATATAAAGATGGATGTCATGACAGCTCCCCAAAAGTGAAGCCAAAACATCTCGATCGCCCCCTGGTGGCTGGCTGCAGTATAGGTCATATGTCCTGCCTCCTCCATGTTAGTAGACGGGACATGAGCCAAACTAAAAAATCAAAGTACATGTCTAATAAGTTTTTCCCAAAGATGGTTACATTGTTTTTAAGCTTGTGAATGAATGAAGTGTTTTTGTGTTTACAGACCCGCTTGCCTCAAACTGCCCTTTGAGAGACGAATAAAGTATTTTGAATTTAATTGAACTCCCTAGTTCCATTGTGGCTGAGGACCTTTGTTACAATACAATACAAACAACTTTATTAATCCCACTAGGGGCAATTTGTTCAGAGATTAATAAAGTTGTTTGTATTGTATTTGTTGCTTGTCATGCACCTGTATTTCAAACGCCAACCTTGACCTCAGAATTTCTAAAATCTTGACTCTTGTAATGAAGGACAGTAGAAGGGCTTTCTTGCCTCTGAGCACGGTAGATGTATTTCGAGTTGCCTGTGAGCCGATAAAGCAGGAGGAAAACGTAAGCACTGCCAGCAACTCCGTGACAAATCCCAGGTCCCTTTTTCAGTAGACCCTTCTGCCACACAAGCTCCCCACTGCAGATGCATGTGTCCAGATACTGGGGTTTCTTATTGATCAGGTAGGCTTTGGCAAAAAGATATGCCACACCTGCATGAGAGGATGGTGACACGAATTTAACAGGAGACATTCTTTTAACTGAAGAAACAGTTGCTGAATGAACAATACTGAGCGTACCCGGGGCTCCGTGACACCAGTGCACCAGTTCGTTCTCCCTCTCGATGATGGCGCCAAGCTCTGCGGGCCAGTTGCAGTTCTGCTCCTGATTCATGAGGAAATCGACGCTTTGCCACACCAGGTCCTTCTCCACCCCGCTGAGCACGTCCTGGTAGCTCAGCAGCATCTGCAGCACTGATGAAAGGCCGTGGGCTGCGCCTGACAGGAGGGGGAGTGAGGGGAGGGGACACACATGCATCCGCCAAACCAGGCATGCAAGAGGGCAATGTGCCAGGTACACACAGACAGACACAATCCGAAGCACACAGGCACAGACATTCACAAAGGACGACTGGAGGACTGGCTTTCTGTTTTTTGATTGTTTACCCTCTAGTCTGATATATGTACTTGACAGTTTTGTTTGATAGCAAATGTTTTGTTTCCAAGCAGTGAACAAGTCCTTTCTGTTTAATAAAGCTAATGGTAAGCAGCCAAAACTTGATGATTCCCAGAACAGATGATGTTTAGATAAGAAGCTGCACAATCACTGTCCCACTATGGAACCCTTCAGGACCAGAGACCACTCTGTTGGGATTTAAATGTTACCACAAGTTACTTGTTGAAAAAAGATTGTACAGAATATCATATTACTAAAATAAGATTAGAATTATTAGAAAATATAGTATAAATACAGGTTATTAATACAGGTACATTGAGGTATTTGTAGTCTTGCAACCCTCTAACCAGGCAAGATAGTCGATATTGGACGATTATGCAAAACCTCAGAGGTCCAACATTTTTGAAATGTCAGTCAGACATGCTACACGTTGTTGGAATTGGATGTAAATTGTGAGGTGCAGAATTCGTCAAATATGGATGTAATTCTTTGGGAAACTGGGGCAGAATCTTCCTACGTAGTACTGAACACATGCAGGGAAAACATGGCTCTCTGATATAAGGAAAGCCAGTGAATTCCCTTCAGATGTGATTCTTGTTGATATCGAGCAAATCAAATGAGGAACCCCTCAGCGAGCAAATCTTTTAGTACAGGCAAACTGTTAACACATGCAGTATCTTAGTTTAGCCAGGTGTGTTCACGTGAAAATAGTTTTCTAGTTTAAAGTGTCACTTTTTTCACTTCTTCATCATCCTCAAAGTTTTGTTTCCATGCAGAAGTGGCCAGCGGGGCTATGCTTACTATGGACTCTGTGTTGGTGTGAGTGTTACTGAGGATCTCCGAGCCTGACGGCTTTCTTCATCTGATGCAGTCAAGGAAAGGAAAGTTAGCTTTACACATGTGAACACACCAATCCCACAACAATAAATCTCTTTAAAGTTTCCTTGTACTTATAGTCAGAGGGCAGCAGCTCTGAGAAACTAATTCACTAAGCTAATTCACTCTTCAACTTACAAAGTCTCCCTGGATAACAAAGACAGACATTAAATGCTAACAGCAGGGTGACATACTTCTTTATCAAAGCTCGATCAAAGCTGCTGTTCTTCTTACCGAGGTACTCTGTCCCATAGTACGAGTACATGAGGGGGAAAGGCTTTCTCTTCTTCCTGGCGTACTGTTTTCCCGCCTCAATGATGGCCTGGCAAATAGACTTGATCTGATCCTTGCTCAGAATCTGGAGAATAAAGGACATATCCTCTTGTTATTTGTAAGGTTTGTAATCGCTAGAAATACAACTGTAAGATATAGACAGACACTTGATGACTAGGTGGAGATGTGCCGGAAATTAAATGAGGTCTGCAGACATAGTAAGAATAATAAAAGTGTAACAGGAGAGAGTGAGAAGAGATCAGCCAAAATCATTTAAATCACCTGTCACACCTTCGAAATGAGAGATATATATAGTACACATTACTGAAATGCACAACAAACTGTCCTGGTTCCCAGTACAAGTCAGATTCATTATGGCATACTCATATTTATAAAGGAAGTAATATTATACTATTATTATTATGATATCATCAGGTACACCTCATCCATTTTCTGACCAACTGCAATATCCAGACCAAATACATAGTTATCCCACATGCTCCCTAAGTAACTGTAATTTAGTAATTCCTCGCTCCAAGAGTAGTTTTTTCAAACTTTTGGTCAAAATGGAACAAACATTTAATTAGGGTTAGAGAATTTGCCAGCATCTCCACCTTCGAGAAATACATAAGATACATCTTAGCTCAACCACATGAATAAACATACTTAAGGCAACTTGGATTACCTTGGATTAGTCTGCTGTGTCTAGTATGATGATATTTATGTTAGCATTACCTTTGGTTATTGTTTAATAAGATACTCTTATAAGTATCCTGCTTTTATGATGTATTTTAAGGGTGTGGACTCCAGGAAGACTAGCAACTGCTGTGGCGAAAGCTAATGGCGATCCAGACAAATAAACAAATAAACATACATAATTGAAGAGTTGCTCCACAGGCCCACATTTTCAATTTATCATAGCTGAAAATGTGAGCCTAACTAAAGGGCTGAAATGAGTGACAGAAAACAAATTGTCAACAATTTTGATGATCAATTAACCGAATAATTTATCAAGCAACCATTCTCTAGCTTCAAGCTTCTCCAATGTGATGATTTCCTGTTCAACACAAGACATTTGAAGACTTCACTTTAGAATATGGGAAATTGTGGGGGCCACTTTTAACTATTTTCTGCCATTTTATAGATTTAGAGATCCCCTCCAGACATGTTGTAAAAGATACTGTATACAAGATGCTCTGCTTGGAATAATAGTATTGCCTATTATGTTTTTTTCCTTAATAAAGAGTACAATTACCTCATTAACAACCTTGAAATTCTATCTACTCCTTCTCCCTCATTGACAAATCCAGAATCACTGAATATGAACATGTCTGCTGCTTCAAGTCCATAGTCAGTATTTATGCACTGGAGGCTTCAGGTTTCCCCATCACACTGCATACTGGACCATGATTAGCCTCCAAACTAGTTGTGATGTCACAAATCATACTCATAGACCCACCCCTTAAACTCTGATTTTAATGAACACAGAGAAACTTTCCACTTTCAGCAGATATATGTGAAAACAGCCTTCTAGTATCAAACTCTGCACATACATCATTCTGCACAGTGAAGCTCAAACATCCAACTGAAGAAACAAGAAGAAAAACATTTTTGAGTGAAGGGGAGCTTTAATGATTAATAGATTACTGATAAACAAACCTTTTAAAGCATCAGAAAGCATGAACCTGAGTTGGTTGTCTTGTGTGTGTGCATGTAGACTATTTACAGACCTGTGGATCTATCAGCATCAGGTCTCAAACCTGTGTTTTGAAGTTTAGGTGATGAACTGCCTCTATAATTCTGCAAACAGGCCATGTGAAGTGTGCCATCCTGTGCCTTGGGGAGGAGCTCACCTCTATGCCCAGCTTCTGCTTAAGCACCAGGGCGGCACACAGGTACCCAGCCCGTCCCACAAACAGCTCATCGGAGCCGCACTCCAGGAAATTGATGGGCGCACACACCTCCCACAGGTTACGGAATTTGGTCAGCGGCTTCACAAACTCAGCCAAGCCCATGGACTTGTATATCATCGCGGCCACCGCGTAGATGCCCGCCCCGCCGAGCAGGAAGGCGGCACGCATGTTTCTGTCTGGCTCCGCGTCCACATATCTGACCGACACGTCGATGATCTGCTTGGCCGTCTTCAGGTAGACGTCCCGCTGCTGGGAGAAGAGCGGACACTCGCTGACATGATACAGCATGTAGGCCACCCCGGCCGGGCCATCGTACAGCCCTCCGTCATAGTCGCTGATGTCGATGGGGACCTTTTTCAGGATTTTATCGACGGTGGAGATGACGGCGGGCACCACGATCTCTGCGCCCTGGCCCGGTATTAGCGCGCCTTTGTAGTCGGAGAAGCGGTTGGCAAAGCAGCGGGTGTTTTCCATCACCGATGAAAATCCCCACGCCTATAACGCAGATCAGTGTCAGCCTGAAAGGTATCCAAGGATGCTGCGGGGAGAAACACACTCACTGCTCATCCAATCCCATCAGCCCTCAGCTGATTGGATGTCAGCAGTGATGGTTTAGTCTCACATTGGATGTTGGGACCTGCAGCCTGTCCGCTCGCAGTGACCTCCTGTCAAAGTTTTTATGTCAGTGTGCAGAAGTGGAAGAAGTATTCAGGTTCTTGACTGAAATAAATAGCAGCAGTAACACCACAATATAGAAATACTCCTCACTCTCCACTATTAAAAGTCCTTCTCTCAAAGTTTTACTTAACAGTATATTGAAGTACACAAGTATTATCAGCAAAATATGCACAGTTTCCAGTTTTCAGCGTGCAATAGATCCTACCATCACGAAGGCTATAATGTCTTGTTCAAACTGTTTTAGAGAGGTGTTGATTTTAGGCTTTAGTCTTTTGGTGTATTGTGTTCCAGTATAGTGTTTCTAATATTTTGTCCACTCCATTTATATAAATTAGGGCAGATAAAATAACCTGTATGAAGGTATGCGGGGCTGCTGTATTAGACTGCATAAACTGGCAACTAAGTGTATATAATGTACTTAAAAGTAGGCTACTTACTATACAGAATTGCCCCCCGGGGTGTTTTAATTGTGTAGCTCATGCTCAGGTAAAGGTCATTTCAAATACTTTATATACTGTTGGGCAGTTGAACCTTTAACATTGCATTATATTTTGTATGCTGATGTTGTACATACAATCTAAATCTGCAAAGCAAGTTGTATGTCAGCAGAGGCAAACAAAGACTAAATGAAACATGCATGAAGGATAAGTAACACAGTTACATACAATGTATAGGGAACACATTAAATAGTTAGTTGGTCTTATATTTAACATATTTGCAAGCATTTCACTGTTTGGGCCTATTATATATAAATAAATAATGATAACCTTGTGTATATGTAAATTTTTGAAATGTATCTCAACTCATACATGAATCACTAGAGCGCATTACAACTACTGATAATTATAATAAATATAATGTGAAGACTAAGTGGCCTACGTTTATGAATATATTATATTATTATATTATATATACACATTACATATTAGAGGCGAAATGTGTGCCTTTTCACTCCACTACATTTATTGGACAGCTTAAACATATTAATTAAATAACATAATGTGTTGTTATATATTAAACTAAAAGAACGCCTTTATAAAACTGCTTATACATGAATGCATATGCATCAATAATCCAATAAGATTATATATATATATATATATATATATATAAAACCATCAAAGGGATCATTATGTATAGTGAATATTTACTTTGATTTACTTATTTGTTGATACAACTTCTGTACTATTACTTAAGTAATTAAGTATTTTTCTCTATTTTTAACAGCATATTTTATTCCACTGCTCTTCCACTCCCCAAGGGATGTTTGAACATTGTTGGCCTTGAACTGTGGAATAGTTTGCCTCTCATTATTAGATCTTCCCCTCAATCGATATTTTTAAAACTCATCTTAAGACTCATCACTTTTCTTTAGCTTTTGCAATTAATACCATCAATGATGGATGAATCCCATTTAATTTTTCCAAATTCTTGACCCAGTGACCCTGTACAGTGTGTGACAGCTCCAGTATGACCAGTATGGCTTCCTTGGACATTGTTAATGTTATCAGTTTTACCTGTGCTTCACCTGCTATGACCAGTCAAAATGTCTGATAGGAAAAAGGTCCATTTATCCTGAATCACCAAAGTGTCAAGTCATTCTTATTGGTGAATCCTGCAGTTCAGCTTCTTCACCACCAGGTGACGACAGAAACCTGCAGGCTCAGCCGCTCGCTGTCCATGGTGCTGAAAGCAGTTCTAACAGACAGACTTCAATGTGGTCCTAAAACTAAAGGTCAAGTAGTGAGAGCTGAAAGAGACTGGAAAATATACTAAACCAAGAATTTTATCTGTGGCTGCATGATAATCAGAGCAACTAGGTTAACAGTTTGACACTAGAAGGCTGTTTTCACATTCATCTGCTGAAAATGGAAAGTTTCTCTGTGATCATTGAAAACCTACAAGCTTGAGTGGTTTGGAAGCCAGTCCTGGTCCAATATTAAATTTACACAAGTGTGATGTGGAAACTTGAAGCCCCAGGTGCACAAACACTGAAAATGGACTTTATAATGCAGTAGGAGACATCCTGTGTCCAGCAGATCAACTTCTGAAAAGAAATATATATTCATATTTACAGATTCTGGAATTTTTAATGAGGGAGAATGAGGAGATGTCATTTAAGGATTTTAACATTGTGGAAAAACCATATTAGACACTCATTATTGCTCCAAGCAGAATATTTTTATATGCCTTAATACCTGTCTGGAGGGGATCTTTACGGTACTGATGCTTTACTTTCTACTTACTCCACTTAATTCTGCTGACAGATAGCTGTTTCTTTGTAGATAGGATTAAGATTTTACATTCAAAAGACATCATAGAATAAAGCACAATGTTTTTATTTTAAACCATCAAATACATGAGATATTCAGAACTATCACAGGTAGCCGCTATCAGCTGTGCTGATTACTGCTGTATCACACTGTGCTGCCATTTCCAAGACGATTCAAGTGGTTATCTGAGTCGAGATTGTGTGAGAGAAGCTTTGAATCAAATTTTAATTTGAAATGGGTTTTTGATCCATTTCTAAAGTAAGAGATAAAAAGAGGATGAATGCCACGGAGATATGAATGTAGAAGCAAAGGTCAGCCTTTGAATGTGGAATTAATTAAACGTGTTTTAAGTTTTCTTTTAAAGAATTTGGATATCTTTAAAAGAAAACTTAAAACACATTTTTTAGCCTGGCTTTTATCTGATATTTCTTATCTCTTATTTTATTCTTAGCTTTATTATATTATACTTTTTTTTAAATTTAAACTCATGTCCTTTTTAAACTCTTTTTATGTTCAGCACAGGAAGTTGCATTTGATATATGACGTGTGCTATATAAATGAAGTTTGATTGATTGATTGATTGATTTCTGACCACTAAAAAAGGTATCAACTTTCTTCAAAAACTGAAATAAAAATCCTTTATTCTTATTTGTTCTGAAATAGAAAGCCACAGAGGCAGAGGATAATGAAGAGAGAGAGAGCGAGATATGGAGAAGGGAGAATAGCAGTGGCACTCAGAGCTCTGAAAAACATCATTTGGTTCAAGCAAGCTCGTCTAGTCATTACTTGAAATAGCAGACAGTGGCATCAGTATCAGCTTTTTGAGTGTGTTTGTGCAAGTGGCCATTTTACTTTGATGGCTGTCCCTCCTCGGTCTTACACAAATGATAGGAAACAAATTATACACATTTGGGGGTTGATTTTTTTTTTTTTTTTTACCAGCTCTACAGCCATTTTGTTCTTTGCAAACTTATTAGGCAATTTTGACTAAAGTTCTCAGAAGTGGACAACAGAAGAGCCTGGAAAATTTAAATGGTTCAAGTCATGCTCGGGGAAGCATGTTTTCGTCTGTCTTATCTGCGGCCTTGATACTAGAAAACTCAATTTGCATTTATATTAGAAATGGTGTTGGGCCCAATTGGTGGCATCTGATGCACCAGCAAATAATGTCCCACTAGTGTTTCTATAAGTCTTTGATATAAGATACAAGGACCATGAACAATGTGTAGATGAAAGGTATAGTGGAGACTGAAGAACATTTGAACATTTGTATATAAAGGTTTGGTTTTTATTCCTGTGCAAAACAGAGGCAGCTCTCCTACAACATAAAGTAATAAAATAGTTGGCCATAAAGTAGCAGATCCAGCTGCAACAACTGAAAGGAAACAGTTTTCATTTCACCAATGATTGCAGCAGATTAGACAAAAGGTCTTTTTACATATGTATGTAGCAGGTATATGGTATGTGGCAGGATTAACCTGTTAAGGCACCCCTTTGTACCCTTCCGCTTCTCTAAGTTCCCATTTATGTACACATTGTCACATACTATTGTTATTTATGTCTACTCTGTGTACACAACATCTCTTGCATGTCTGTCCTTTGATGAGAGATCCCTTGTCTGTTCTTGAAGTTTTTCCCTTTTTTCCCAGTTGAAGGGTTTTCTACTTACACAAATTAAAGGTTTAGAGGGTTCATATGCTGTGCAACTTAAAAAAAAGCCCTTTGAGGCAAATTTAGAAATTTAGGCAATACAAAACTGACTTGACTTGTCTTGAAAAACTTTACTCGGTAGCATCATTACATCCTCAGACATCTAGATTAACACTACCTGACTCCAGGTTTTCTATGTGTCATTTGGTTTTGTGGTGTGTTCTAGTGACCATCCTCAGCTGTGATGTAGCGGTGTACTAAAGTGCAATGATACATGATAAAAGCTGAAAATGTTCAAGCTGAAAAGGGCAAGCAGGATTATTAGACTGGGTGCAGTTACTTTTTAAACTAGTTTTGGAGATATAGTGGGAATGAAGATACAAATCACATATATTTGGGAGTTGTCCCTCTCCATTTTAGAATAAAATCCTGGAAACTTTCAAAGCATCTTAAAATAATAGTAGTTAAGATAGTTTTAAATTAATATACCTGAGTAAGCTGGATGAATTTGAATGGATGATAAATACTTAATTAAATACTGGTATTCGGCTGTCCTGACCTGACCTGCCCTGGATCCACCCTGGTGCCTCTTTATCTCAGAGCCCAACCAGAGACGCCCTCCAAGCTTCTTTCTTCCTTTGGTTGATACTGTCTCCTCCTTATGCTCTCTCTCCCCTCTAAATCTTTCAGACAGAAAACCCACCCATCGACACATACACACACACACACACCTACCTAAACACATGCGTACTACAATTAGATGATCTAAGTCAAACATCATGTCTTTTTTCTTTTTGTTTGTTTGTTTGTTTGCTTTGTTGTTGTTGTTGTTGTTGTTGTTGTTGTTGTTGTTGTTGTTGTTGTTACTGCTGTTTTGCCTTTTTTGTGTATTTTGTTTTGGTTTGTTTGAGTCTAGTTCTCCCTCTTGTCTTGTGCTGTGTTGTATGTTTTTGTTTGTTTGTTTGTTTTTATGTTAGTCACTTGTATTGCACTATAAACAAACAAAAAATACTGGTATTAGTGGCTTGTAAGAAATCCTCGACTAAATAAATACATTATGGTTCTGCCATTCTCCACCTGTCCTCCAGAGGCCCTCAGACTGGACTGAGTGGGACAAAGCTGATTTGTGTCTAAAAGACTATCTTGCATGGTGATTATTTGGGTTGCCTATATTGGTTGGTCTGTCTTTGTTTTCAGTCCGGTCTGAACTTGCACAGCATATACTCTACCTCAGTGATAAAGAGGATTGTGTGCATTCTGATTGTGATCTGGGTTACAAATGGTTTGTGATAACTGCATTTGACATTTGTGTTTCTTTGTGTAGTGCTTAAGCTTGGTATTATCCTGTGTTAGCCTTGTCAGCCTTGCCCTATGTTTGCCTGCCACACCCTCCTAATCACCTTGTTACCCAATCATCATGTTCCCTCCTTATTCTGGTCCCTGCTCATCCCAGCTGTGCCTTGTCTTGTGATTAGTCCCCTGTGTATATATACCTGTCTGTTCTCTTAGTTGTTTGTCAGATTGTCGTCAATGTTTCAGCTTGTCTATGTTCCTTGTTTCATGCCAGCTTGTGAGCCTTCTGTTACTGGACTGCTGAACTCAAAGTAAAGATCTTAAATCAGTAATTCTGCCTCAGTTTCTGCATTTGGGTCCATCTGCTCTGCTACCTGTGACAGTACAATCTGACCAAGATATGGTCCCAGCAGAGTAATGCCTTTTTCAGAAAAGGTTTCTGAGTTTGATCGGACTGTGGCAAAACTCATTGCCTCTCACTCACATCAGTGTACATCGCTCCTGGAGAAGATCTTTGTACAGCAGCAGTATTTCAAGGAGAGGCCATGGGTGAGTTATTTTGTTCCCCACCTGGATGTCGTGAGAAGCTCAACCATTTCCTGCAGACCAGCTTAGTTGACTCTCTTGTAGTCTCTAAGCCTGCACCCCAGTCTGTTCACAACCAGCCTGTCACTCAGTGAATCAGGTTATGTTTTGTGAGTCTGCAGCCCACCTGTCCTGAGCCAGCTCCAGCCCCAAACCCATTCCTGGGAACCCACCTTGCCCTTGGAGGTCCTTGAAGTGTCTGCCAGACTCCCAGGCTTTGTGAAAAGAAACCCAGTATTTTTTAGGCCATGTTACCACCATGCCAGGCCATTCCATAGCCTGTCCTGTCAGCTCCTGACAGCTCCCCAGTGCCACAGAGTCTCTGTTGCCCAGCACCACAAAGAGTCAGTCCAACCAGCCTGCTTCCCAGTCAGCTAACCTCCAACCTGCAGTTCTTTGGCCTGCACCTGAGACTGCTATCCTCCTGTCTACCTTTGCCCCTAAGTCAGCTAGCCTCCTGTCTGATCATGCCCCTCCAAGGCCAACCCCAGTCCCCACTAACACTGTCGACGGTACAAATTGGCCAATAAAGGACCCTGCAGACATTCAGCGGCTCAGACTCCTGAGTGCCTGTGAAGCTTTTGGTTTACCAAGAGACATTTTACTTTATGAAGACCCAGGGTTTTTGAGGCTCCTCCCTGCCATCTGGAAGATGGATCTTGAGATGGCAACTTCCAGGTGGAAAGTCTCTTTTTCCCTGTTCCTCCCAGGCCCACCATTTCAGCTGTCAAGGACCCCCATTGATCTCTTAATGGTTTTCGTACATTAGTGGTGCAAATCCCCCAACAAATTTTTATTTAATCAAATAGTTCATGTATTTAATCAATTGTTAAAATCATGCATGAACTGACATGCCTTGAATCTGGCCAGTTACCCAGTTTGTAATCCAGCCGTGTGTGTGTGTGTGTGTGTGTGTGTGTGTGTGTGTGTGTGTATATATATATATATATATATATATACACACCTCCTTGAATTACAGTTTGACTAATGCAAGTGAAAAATATGTTCCTTATGTTCCATTAACTCTGATTGCACACCAATGGACTAATTTGCTGATTAGTAAATATACTTAGTCACATTCCACCACTGAAGAGCATATAACTTTAATGAAGAGCTGAAACAAACTGATGCAGAATATATGAGTCCACTTGATGTTGTTATGTAGGGTGTAGGTCAATTTCTGGTATCTGCTATTTAAGGATAGTCTTTCGCTTTATATAACCATATTCCAGTTAGTTAGATCAGTCTATACGGTTTGTTATTGGCACTCTCATCCTGGTGGTCGCCCTCATCCTGACAATCTTCAACTTGCAGCTCATAAAATGACGCACACAACAGCAGGATGGCGCGTATAAAGCCTCTCACCAAACGCACCAGCGACATCAGACTCTCCTATCGAAACCTCTGTCCTCTCACTGTATGCTGTGATGTCTCTGGAGGATTCCTTCGTGTTAGAGCCAGAGGACAGCAGGCTCTCGGTTCTGAATGTGTCCAGAGTGTTTTGGGACTCCACAGGAGAACAGCACCAGTACAACATCTGGCTCCCTGGCATCGGGATTGCTGCTGTCTACGGAATCATCATCATCGTAGGTCTGGTGGGAAATGTGACTTTAATGAAGACATGTCTGTTGGTGAAGTCCATGCGCACGGTGCCCAACTTGTTCCTGTCCAGCCTGGCTCTGGGGGACCTGCTGCTGCTGGTGACCTGCGCCCCGGTGGACGCCAGCAGATACCTGGTGGACGAGTGGCTCTTTGGCCGGGTTGGATGCAAACTCATCCCGTTCATCCAGCTCACCTCGGTGGGAGTGTCCGTTTTCACCCTCACTGCTCTCTCGGCTGACCGGTACTCCTCACACAGTTGGTCATGCTTTAAAAAGTGTTTTTAACTTCTGAGCTTCTTCATTCATCCTTAAACACCTCTTAGGTTTGTTTAAATTAAAAAACAAATCCGCGCTGAAGCCACATAATGCTTACAATGACTGATATATTCAAAACCAAAATATGTTTATCATGGCTGCATTATTATATAAAATGGAAATATTCTGTATATATTAAGTGTTTTGCATCATTTAATGCACATTTCTCCAGAACTCAGCTGACATGCAGATTCGTAGTTGATCTCCACTGCATCAAGTATGTAAATGATTGTTTTTTTATGTTTTACATATTTAAATTTTGAATTATATTTTCCTGTACATTTAATTTGTTTAGATCATGATGTAAGTAAATGCTCCAAAACTTTTTCCACTCTGTCAAGAATGCAATTCTGACTTTTTTTTGGTCTAAAAATAATCACATTTACTTAAAAATGGCACAACAAGCCAAGACTCACAATAAGTCATTTGTTTAAGTTATGTAGAATGTAAACTTTCTCTGAACTCCATCCACAAAAGAAACTCAACTCAGGGTCCACTTACTTGCTTGTTCTGGAGCTTTTGACCTTATCACACAGTCTTCATTATGAGATTGGAGTTTGCTCTGTTGTCAGGGCACTTTAGATGTTCAAATTCTCTTTTCAAACTTATTCTTCTAGGACTTCTTGTTCATGTTGGCTTTAAAATTGAGCTTGATATTCAAAATAATCTCAAAATATTCTAAGTCCTCTTACTTGTTCCTCCTTGGCTCCTTTAAACCTCTAAATTATCACAAACTGGCAACAATAAGGACATGATTTTAGTGTCCTCACTGTCCATGCTGGCCTATTTTTTGGAAATTTTCAAATAAAGCTGTGTGGGTTTGAACAGTTTTTGTCTGTACAATGCAAGTTTGAAAAAATAAACACACCAGTAGGTTGAATAGATAAAAAAACTACAGTAATTACAATGACACTGTTACAATTATCTCAGCAAAACTGTGTGTTCCTTTGCGAATATCAAGTGCAACAAGAAAGTCTAATGTTATGTATAAGTGTAATGTTAGGAACATTATATTTAGGTGTTAGACTGATTTAATATAATGTGATAATTTTAATGTAGAACTACAATGATTTTGGTGGTATTTCTGTTGATCTGGGAATAAACAACCTGAAACAGTAAAGTAAATATTCAGTCTATGATATGTTGAAAACTTGTCTGAACAAGTGTTGGGAGCTGCCAGCATCTTTCAGTATTTCCAGCACGTGTGACCTTTGGAAATTTTGTAGCTTTCGGGAACAAAAGAACATTTAATGCCAGTTTTAATTAACAAACTGTCTCTTTGATGTGTAACTCATCCTGTCCAGGAGCCAATATTATCATTCCTGTTTTGATTTAAATCCTAAATTAATTTTCTCTGCTGTATAAGATAAGCTTAAGATTTTCTTGTTGTGATTGAAGGAAGGAAATTGAGTCTATGATGAAAAAAGCTATGATGTATCTAATGGAAAAATACCCCCGGGGGTGCCCGAGAGGGGGGGAGGATGACACAACGGCATCAGACCCAGGCAAAGAACAAATGACTATGAGCAAACAGTGTGTATGTGGCAAAATCTGCAAGAACATTCGCAGCTTGAAGAACCACCAAGCAAGGATGAAGTGTCTGGTTGGAGCAGAAGCAGCACATTGCACAAGTGTCCAACCTGATGAGATGCAGGAGGTGCCAGGCCCAGAGTCACCCCATAGTTCCCGGAACCTCCAAGTGTTGCAAACTAATCCCTCTAACATCAAGTCTAAGAGGAGGTGGATCACATGGCTTGCAGCTAACATGACTTCACTGTGGATGCAGTTTGACGAAGATGTCAACCAAATTCTGGAGGCAACAGTGACTGGGGAGGACGATGAGAAGCTACAAGCCATGACAACAATCATTGTCAGCATCGCAGCTGAATGGTTTGGTGAAGAAGAGAAGAAAGGCTCCAGAACACCTTATTTGAAGAACCAAAGAGCCGTAAGAATCCACAACATCGGGCAGGAGATGAAAGTGCTGAAGTCCCAGACCAAACAGCACCAAGAACTGTCCCAAATTCCTGCTGCGTCTGTGGAAGATCCTGCGAGTCCTCTGAAGAAGGGGGGAAGATCCCAGAGCAGTGGAGAGTGGCTAAAGGGGTGTGGATCCCGAAGAAGGAAAACTCCACCCAGATAGACCAGTTACACATCATCTTCCTGCTGTGTGTCGAGGCAAAGGTCCTCTTCAGTGCCGTTTCCAATCGACTGTGCACCTACCTGGCCAAGAACACCTACATTGACACATCAGTCTTGAAGGGTGGCATTTCAGGGATGCCAGCCTGTCTGGACCACACCGGTGTGGAGACACAACTCATCATGGAGGTCAGAGAGAACAAGGGCGACCTGTGAGTGTTGTGGCTTGATCTGGCAAATGCATATGGCTCTATTCCACACAAGCTGGTGCAGCTCACACAAACATTATGTCCCCAGCAGAATCAGAGACCTCATTGCTGATTACTATAGCAACTTCAGGATGAGGGTTTCTTCAGGACCAATTACATCAAGCTTGCACAAGGTGAAGATTGGCATCATCACAGGGTGCACTATCTCTGTGGCACTGTTCTCCCTAGCCGTGAACATGCTCACTAAGTCTGCTGAACCAGAGTACAAAGGGCCCAGAATGAATTCCGCTGAACGGCAACCACCCATCAGGGCATTCATGGATGACCTCAGATTCACCACAGAATCAGTCCTGGGATGCTGGTGGATTCTGCAGGGGCTTGAAAAGCCGGAGTGGGTTTGGATGTGTTTCAAACCAGCAAAATCAAGATCTATGATGCTGAGGAAAGGAAAGGTCGAGGAAAAGTTCTGGTTCAACATTGCAGGCACAACCATCCCAACTATCACAGAGAAGCCAATCAAGAGCTAAAGCAAGGTTTTTGACAGCTTTCTGAGGGACATGACATCCATTCAGTCGACCTGCACAGAGTTTGAGGGCTGGCTGAAATCTGTGGACAAGTCTGGCCTACCTGGAAAGTTCAAAGCCTGGGTGTATCAGCATGGAATTATTCCCAGAATCCTATGGCCCCTCCTTGTCTATGCAGTTCCGATCTTAATAGTTGAGACCTAAGAGAGGAGGGTCAGCAACCACCTCAGGAGATCGCTGAAGGTGCCAAAGAGCCTGAGCAGCATTGCACTCTACGGACACCACAACAAATTGCGACTGCCCTTCAAGTCCTTGGAGGAGGAATTCAAAGTAACAAGAACCAGAGGTACAGTACAGGGACTCAAGTGATCCAAAGCTGGCTAAAGCAGGGATCAAAGTGAGGACCGGCAGGAAGTAGAAGGCAGAAGAAGCTGTTCAGGAAGCAGAGGCAAGGCTGTATCACAATAAGCTGGTTGGAGTGGTCACATGAGGCCGAGCTGGGCTAGGATCCTTTCCAATTCCCCAAATGAAAACCATCAGAGGAAAGGAAAGGCGCCGCCTAGTTCAGGAGGAGGTGAGAGCAGCAGTGAAGGAGACCAGAACCTGCAAGTCGGTGGGAATGAAGCAACAGGGAGCTTGGACAAAATGGGAGAATGCTGTTAAGAGGAAAGTGACCTGGG